>NW_006399825.1:6512571-6534464 GCF_000299155.1 Elephantulus edwardii | reverse complement strand
CAAAGGAGATTAATCAGAACTGACTTTGACAAGCACTGTGGCAATTGGACAATTAAAAAAGACATTCGGATGGCAGAGAAGAAGAACGAACTGGGGAGGAGGGTGGAGAGAATGGTGCAGCAATGAAGGAATGAAAACCCAAAATCCCTGTAAATGTTCATTAAAACTAATAAAATTTAAAAAAAATTATGAAAGTTCCATGATAGAAGTGAAAGTGGAAGCTGCCTATTGTTTCCTTTCTGTCAATTGGTCACCTGATGTGGGGGATTTCCATGAATTGCCTCAAGCCCAGTTTTTCATTTTGTTTCCAGAGGGAGGGAGAGCTTGAATGACAGCCTGATTCTCAGGGGATGGGCAGTGATAAACATCTAGGGGTATCTTTTTTGGCCCTGGCTCACCCTTTTCCAGTACTCCACCTTCAAGGTAATGAATTTGACAGGATTATCTGTGATTGGACCTGCTCCAGGGACCCATCATTCTGATCCTTGGAGTTCACATACATACTCATCAGCAGATATTGGGCCAACAACAGATATGCAAACACACCAGAGGTCAGTACCAGCTCAAATGTCAGGCCAGGCTCTATCTCCAATTCTTCTCTCCTCTGCTGTCGCATCTGGTTTGCCCTCCCATGTCCCCAGCTTTCATGCTCGGATTATCCTTCTATGCCAGATCTATTCATATTGAAGGCTGGTTGGAGTGATCTGCCAGCTAGCCACCTGGGTATCTTCGCAGGCTGGTAACCCTGACAGGTTATCATCTTTGTCCAGTGTGCCACATCTTGTGAGCATATGTTGTATTTACCTACCTCTGGGTCCAGCCTGTCCCTAGATCCAAATTCTGGTCCCGAGACCAGATTAGACTCGGCAAAGGTATGGCAAGTTATCAGCCAGTGGTTCACAACGAAAAACAAACACAATGAAAGACTAATGGTACTGGCTGGCATCCAGTGAATACTTACAATGTGATGTGATGTCCTAAGCCCTTTACAATTTATAGTGGTGGTCTTGTTGTTAAGTGTCATCGAATCGCCTGTGACCCATAGCAGCGCTATATACAGCAGCTCCGAACCCTGCCCTGTCTTAAGGCAGTCTCACTGACCCCCATTGCCCCAGTTACTGTATCAATCCATCTCATCCAGGGTCTTCTCCTGTGCTGTCCCTCCACCATTCTGAGCATGATGTCCTTCTTAAAGAATCAGTTTCTCCTGGCCACATATCCAGAGTATGTGAGATGGAGCTTCAAAATCCTTGCCTCCAAGAGGAAACTTGGTTTCACCCTTTCCAAGACAGACCCATTTGTTTTCTTGGCAGTCCAGGTTATGTTCAAGACTCTTCTTCAGCACCACAACTCAAAGGCATCAATTTCTTCTTCTGTCATCCTTAGTCATTGTCCAGCTCTCTGAGGCACAGCAAGTATGAACTTACATTGTATGTCCTTATGGGTAGGTACCCTCATGAACACGTTGTACACATAATGCACGGTTACGCTGCAGAGCCCAATTCTGAGTGCATTGCAGAAAAATACAAATATATATTCAGTCTTTGCTCACAAGAGGCCCATAAACCAGCAAGTCAAGCAAAGGTACACAAACAATTTAAATAACTTGGAAGATCATGTCTTTACCTTCAGGCTTCTCTTTACACAAAAGACCTACCTACCAACATGTGCAATTGAACACCGTACAGTTGATTAGCAAAACAGAACTGATTTATACCAGAAATAGAGGACAATTATGTAACCTCTCTTAATAAAATAGGAAGTGACTTGCTAAGGAAATATGTTCTCATTCTCATATGGGTATTAAGGGCTAAAAAGGGGGGGGGGGGAAACACCTACCCGTATCTGAGAAAACAGCATTTCTCACATCTAACCATAAATAGGACATGAGAAAATGGGATCATATCTGAAATCCTGGGAAATCTGGCCCAATAGATGCAAGCTTGATTCTCTCTTAATTTCTCTTCCTATCAAATTCCCCCTGGAAACATCTTCTCGAGACCAAATCCATTCCCCCTGAGTTGATTCTGACTCATAGCAACCGGAAGGTAGAACCACCCCTGGGTTTCTAACACTGTATCTTAATGGAAGCTGACTTCTTCAACTTTCCCCCCAGAATAACTAGTGGTTTTGAGCCACCAACATGTTGGCTATCAGCCCAGAGTTTAAACACTGTGTAACCAGGCTCCTTGTTGGTAACATTTAAGGGGCCCTAAAAGATGGTCTGACTCATTATAGGAGAATGTCAAGAAGTTGGCAAGCATTTACAAATGTAATGATGAATCTTAAGAGGCAAATTCTTAAACATAATGTCATCCCACTTCCTAGATTCTTTTTATTCTCTTTGGATGTATCATTAGTGATTCAGTTTCAGCCAAGCATCAAACAGCAATTGGACGAAAGAATCAACTCATGACCAAACAAGGTTAGCACCAAAAGAAAAGATGAAAAATCTAAATGACACACTCCTCAGACAATATTCAAGGCACTCAAGGCAAAGACACATTAATCCTACATGTAATTATCCCAGGAAAGTTTTGATGGTCTGTTTTGGTAAAATAAATAAATAAATGAATGAATGAATGGGGCATCTGACAGTATGAGGAGCCAGAAAGCTTACCATTACTATTCCACACCTGGACCACAGGGCTTCTTGACGAAGAATCCAGGTTGAAAAGATAAGACCTTTACTCAACAACTTTCATGAACCAAGTTTTTGTGGCAAAGACTGTGATATGGATTCACCAAATGCAATTTCTTTTCCTTCTAACAGACAGTGAGACAAATTCCCTCACTTACCCTCCAGTTAAGTGAAGCCACATGAATAACTGATAACCAATGAAATGTGGATAGAAATGATGATCACTTTCAGGTCTGGTACCTAAATGTCTAAAGAGACCCTCCACATACGCTCTCCTCTTCCTTTGTTCACTAGTCAGATACAGAGAATCCTGCAAGATGACTCTAAGACCTCTAAAAATGATGAGGCCACTGAAAGAGAACATGGAACAAAGCTCCCTCTAACTCAAGTGCACACTACCCTGCAACATGAGTGAGAAATAAACCTTCACGGTATTAAGCCATAGATATTTGCAGTGGTTTGTGACATAGCAGATCACTCTGACTGATACAGCCGGCCTGTGCTACCGTCTCACTATGGGGGGCAGTGTGTGTGAGCAGGTGTATCAATTAATCTGCAGCAGCCACACCTACCTTTGGCATTGCCAATACAATCGATTATCAGGCAGATTCCTAGTGGTTTGCTCTGCATCCTGTATCTCTCTTCAGTTATGTACTAGAAAGGAAAGCAGGGCGTTAAAGGCTGGATATTGCTCTGCTCCCAGAAGATCCCATCCACACACCATCTCTTCTCTTGGAATCCTTAATCATCTCTTTGGCAAGACAGTCATAGTTGATACTTCTCATTGATAGCACATTTATTTCTCTGTTGGAGCAGTGCGTTTATGTCACAGAAGCTCTCAAGTCCTACGTAACTTAAATAAAAATCGACATCTCTTTCCATATGGCTCAGTGTTACAGAATAAAGATAATGTGACCCAAAGAAAAGACAGGTCTTATGATTCCACAACAATCTAAAGAATCTAAAGATCTAAAGAACTGATACGAGGGATGTCTTTTCAAAACTTAAGGAGACCTTCTATATATAGTCTGTTCTTACAAAGAAGTATCAGGCTAAGACAAACACAAAGCAAGTCAAGATTCAGTGCCACCAACTACTTCAGCAACCACCCAGCGGAGAGGCCAAGTGTGACTCTGGAATTTCCCTGGACTCCAAAGGTCACTTATGCAATGCACTTCAACGGCCTTCTCCAGGATGCTGCTGTGAAAGCATTTCCAAGAGAACAGCACTCAGCACACTACTCTTTTAAAAAGAATTCTTAATGGACATATTGGTTTTTTTAAGAAGACAGTGCTCTCAGCAGACAGCGGACATATAAAATACAACTCGGCTCATTCCATACCCGAGGCAAAACTGCTCCAGATTCTTGAATGGACATCTTCACTGGTTCTCCTGTGAAGAGAGAGTCACAGTCATTTGCAAGGCTGAAGGAAAACGTAGCTCAGTCCCTGCTGGCTTTATATCATCCCCTACTTCCTTCCACAATCATTTTTCCCCCTACAAATACTCCTGTGAGTACACAAGAGTATGTGTTAACTGATATGAAAACGTGTCCCCATGCTAAACAGGGGGTGTATAGGATAACTGCCTAAAGAGCAAATGAGAAGAAGTCTTTTTCTTGATTTCTCCAGGATAAATGTCAGGTGACTGATGAGTCTCTAACCTGATGGGATCTAATAACTTCACCATTCCACAATATCAGGAGCCTTCTTATGTGATTAAATAGTGTATGATGCTGAAAAGGAAGAGCCTAGAGATGGCAGAGAAGAGCAGGTATGCACGCATTTGCAATTTATGGGATCGATGACAGTTTGTTTCTCTCCCTCTCCCTCGCATTGCCATGAAGTTGGAATCAACTCATATCTATCCCTCTAGTGAGTTTTCAGAGCCTGTAAATCACGTGGGAGGAGACCGTCCATCTTTCTCCCAAGAAGCAGCTGGTAGGTTTGAATGCCAGAGAGGCTTGGCCTTGGGATCGCAGCACAGTTCCCTATGGACTGCACCCCCAGAGCTGTTTAGTTCAGTGACAGTGCGAGATCATCAAATAAAATGGTAACGGAAGCTTAAAGCCTGGAGGACTCAGGAATCCTAAACCACGGATCTTCAAGATATTCTGTGGCACTTCCCATAGATGGGGATTTTTGTGGGTTTTTGTTGTTGTTTTGTTTTTTTCTGGAGGCCTTTCAACTTCAACAACTGAGAGTACTGCAGAACAGACCTATGGCCAGTGATGGTGGAATCTACATAGCACTATGCTTCGTGGTGTTCTGGAGAAAACCTTCCGACTTGTTGGCTATACTATTCAGTACGGCTGTGCAGCTCATTGCGCATTTGAATACACTGGTGGTGTTGTCACGTATTCTGGACCATCAACGGGGCCTACAATTAAAAATTCAGATGTTGTCTTTGCAGAAAATCTTAGTCAACAATTTTATGGTGTCCAAAAAAGTGACCTTGTGATTGCAAAAAAGTCCAAGTGATCCAAAATCAAATATTTGTAAAAGAGTAATTGGTTTGGAAGGAGACAAAATACTTACCAAGAGTTCATCAGATTTCTTTAACAGCCATAATTCAGTGCCAGTGGGTCATGTTAGAAGGTGATAATCTACAGAATTCTGCAGATTCCAGATACTATCGAACTCTTCCATATGGATTAATAAGAGGACATATCTTCCTTAAGGTTTGGCCTCTGAGTGATTTTTAATTTCTACAAAGCAGTCCCAATGGCCACAGATTTTTTTTATGATTGGCAAGCAATTATTCTTTTGATTTTACCTCTTGTTCAAGTTAATTTATTATTATTGTCATTGTAACCATGTATTTACCAATAAAATAGTATTCCATTTTTCAAAAAGCATGTAAATGGAAGGATGTGGCACAGTGACCCTGGCAAATGTAGATGATGCTAAAACTGGATAAAAATGAAGTGAGCTAGAGGAAGTCATAGCTGAAGTCATAGTTCATAGTTCTGAAGTCATAGCTCAAACCCTAGCACCATCACTGAACAGCTATATAATCTTGGATAACTTCCTTTCTTTGAGTTTTCATTTTTCATCTTCCAGATAAATTTGTTGAATTCCACCCTACAAGGTTTTTGCAGGAATGAGAAACAATGTCTAAAGATCAGCAAAGAAAATGGCTGTATTGGTAAAGTTTTGAGTGAGTGAGCTCTTTCAAATGCTAATGCAGTACAAGTTAAAACCAGGTTTTTTAAAGGCAACTCGTAATATCGTTTGAGTCATTATTCTGTTTAAGTTTATTTGAAGTAAACAATAGAGCAAGTGTGCAGAAATATATGTCAAGAACATGTATATTGTCCTTAAACTACAAAGAACCTAAAGTCCACCAATATAAAATTGGTTTTGTATATTAGGGCATATATAATGGAATGCCAAGTAATGTTAAAAAGGAAAAGGGAGAATTTTATGTATTTGACATGAAAAGGCGTACATAATATATTAAGTGGTGGAAAAACTGATTATTAAGTAGTATGTGGGTACTGATCCCTAGAGCTTAAAAATACATGTTGTTGAGTTCTGTTGAGTCAGAACCAACTTACAGCTGACCATCCAGCGGGTTTTCAGCACTGGAGGATACTACCTATCTTTCTCCCACAGAGCAGCTGGTGGGTTTGAACTGCACACCTTTAGGTTGGCAGCATAATTCCTTACCACTAAGCCACCAAAAGCTCCCCTAAAAATAGTTATATGCATAAACTTACATACATATATTACTTAAACATAAGAATTCAAATTGAACATTCACTGTTAGCTATAAAAAAAGAGTGCAAGGGCACAAGGGAGAGAAATAAAGAAAATAATTAGTCCCAAGAAACGAACAGGCCTTTATTGCACAGTCTGAAAGGGACCCAAGTGGTCCGGCCACATGACATGAGGACAGGATCAAAATGGCACGTGGGTAGTTTGGGGGGGGTTTCCTTTTTATGGGGTCCTGGGGAGGACTAAGATGGTACTTCTTGGAATTTGGTGTGTTAATGAAGTTAGGTTTTAGCTGTTTAAATCAAGCTCAGACTCTTAGCAGGACCCATTGTCTGGTCTGGTCTTTGATATGACCCACTTAGGTGTTATCAAGTTTCTCAGGAAGTGATCAAGCTTGGGGGTGGTGGGGCAACTGCCATATTCTTCCTTCATTAACAATGGCTATCTCTGGTAGCTGGACTTAAGATAAAATGTCTCCTTTCTATCTTTTTTATAAGAAACTAGTGACATACTCCACAGGAAGCTGCACTGCTAACCAAAGGTCACATTTCTCTAGGTAATTCAAATTCACCAGTTGACCTCAGGAGGGAGATGGGTAATCCCCTTGCATGCCATTTACAACCTTGGGAACCCCAGGGGGGGTCAGCTATGAGTGGCTTCCAACTCGACAGAAATTCACTTTTAAAATATAGTTGAGTGAGCATCTATTATTATAATTAAAAAACCCAAAAACTAGAAAAATCTATATAATTATCCTAACTCCATTTAAGGGACTTGGCAAGAACTTAATAAACTGTAGTCATCATCACCATCATCATCATTCAGTTGAAATCAGTTTGGAAGACCAAATAAATATGAATACTTGATTTTAGTGATATTGAGTCCATTTGATTAAGGTCAAGTTAGCAGGATGATTTTTCTTTTATTGGCAGATAAACTAACCCCAGGCAAAAGCAGGTAACTGGCTCTTGCAGCAAATTACCAAGGCAGTGCTTTACTCATTTACTAGCTAGCTATGTGATCGCAATCAAATGTAACTAGCCATTAAGGAGCATAATAGAAATAACAGTGGTGGCATTTTAAAATTTCTATTCAAATCTGTTAAGTCTTCAACTTTCTCTATATTTATAGAGAATTCAGAATAGAGCTTTCAGAATGTTGATTCTCTCCACTTTGTCAAGGGTTTAAGAAACATGCTGCTACTTTAGGGGGGAAAAATCACTTCTCAACAGCTTTCACTGGAAAGTGGAGTATTGGGTCAGGAGTGTCAGGCACAAGCTGGGCCATCTGGTAATGTGGGCAGAATGCTTCTCTGTCTCCCAGGGCACACAGACAACTTGGAGTCTGAGACATAAGATACTGGCAACGGATCTACTGCATAATTTCCCTACTCAACACTATATAAGTGTAGTGGTGGTGATGGTGTAGTTTTTATGTACCATTGAGTGGGAACCAACTTGTAGCTGACCCCTCAGTGTGTTTTCAGAGGCGGTAATTTGCAAGGGAGGAAGGTGACCATTTTTCTCCCTCTGAACAGCTGATGGATTCAAACTCCATGCCTTTGCGTTGGCAGTACAGTTCCTTACCACTAGGATGCTGCTACACAGAGAAGACTCCCATTAAAACTCTGTTCAGGATCCCCTGATGCACACAAAGCAAATCCCACACATCTCCTGCCACTGAAGCCCTCCTGATCTGCTTGTCAATCTTGTTTCTTGGCATTCTGAAACCCAAATCATCTGTCCTGTGGCCTTAACCCTCGATTTGAAGAATGCATCCAAGACAAGCAAAAGAAACCTTAAGAAAGTGTTGTTGCGTCAAATCTTGATGTTTTGAGAGAGGAGAAAGATTACATGGGTTGAAATAGCAAATTTTTACTATATCTTCCTTTCTTTGGGGGGAGTTGGGGAGAATAAAGAGATGTCACTGATGGCATACCCAAATACATCAAATAGTTATACAACTAAACCTTACTAACTTTTCTTCTTCCTGCCACTAAATACTTGGTCTTACTGATGATGGATCTGTGTTTAAATATGAACAAGTGAATTCAAAATACACACAATGAAATACTATGCAGCATGCAGGAGCAATAACTTTGTAAATTATTACCTATCTTGGGAGAGACTGGAGAGCATTATGCTGAGTTAACTATCTCAGTCCCACAAGGATAAATATTGTTTAAGACCATTATTGTAGAATGATTATAAGGATCCAGGAGGAGTGGGAGAGGCTGGAAGCAGAGAGATGTGGATGTACAGGGGGAAGAGGGGATAAATCATTGGGTTGCACAATTTGATAGGTGGGGGGGGTGAAGGAAATGAAAAGAATTTGTTCAAATTTGTATTAGAATTTTTTTAAATAAACTAGTGGGAAAAAATTTTAAAAAATACAAATGCCAATGAATAATTTTGAATTTAACTACTATTTAAGAGTTTAATTAGAATATATAAAGACATGGCAACATTTAAAATATGTACATAAAAGAAATGGAAACTCTAAAACCATGTTGACCTTGAATTCTCAATCATTTATAAGGAATGAATATGAAGAAAAGTTAGTCTTACTTTGAATGCCCAGGTGTCCCACACCCACTGCTTGTTCTTTACTTCTTCCATTCTGTAGCTTCAAATAAAAAGAACATAGTCACACTCGCTGTTATCTTTTTTAGAAGCACACATATTATTGTTGTTGTTTTCAGGTTCCATCAAGCTGACTCGAACTCACAGTAGCCTTATACACAACAGAACAAACACTGCCTGAGCCTCTGTTACCCTCACAATCACTGCTGTGTGGAAGCGCATCAGTAAGGCCAGATTTATTAGGATCTTACATCCCAAAGCAATGAACCTCCCTCCTTGATAGGAAATATGGAGGAAAAGCCAGGTCTTCCTCTTTTTTGATGACCTTCTACTTAATTACACCTTTTAAAATAATGTCTACAGAATTGTTACACTGTTGTTGTTGTTGTTATGTGCCATTGAGTCACCTGCGACTCAGTAACCCTATGTTAAACAGTCCTTAATACTGCCCTATCCTGTGCCAATCTTATTGTTTCTGACACACCTACCTCCATTTCCCCCATCACTGAATCAATCCATCTCATTGAGGGTCTTCATCTCTTGTGCTGTCATCCTCCCAAGCATGACTTCCCTCTCCAAGGTCTGGTCCCTCCTTGCAACATGCTCAAAGTAGGTCAGACAAAGCTTCAGAGGAGCAGCCTGGTTCTCAGCCTCCCTAGGATGAACCTGTTTGTTTCCCTAGCAGTCCATGATATATTCAAGACTCTTCACCAGCACCACAGCTCAAAGGCATGAATTCTCCTTCTATATCATCCCTAGTCATTCTCAAACTCTCTGATGCACAGCAAGTGATTGCAAATACAATGGCCTGTATCAGGTGCAGCTTAGTCTCCAGACTGACATCATTGCTCTTCATTACTTTGGAGAGGTCTCTGACAGCAGACTTTCCCAATGTGGTTCATCTTTTAATTTCCTAACTGCTGGTACCAAGAGTGTTGATTGTGGAGACAAGGAAACTAAAGCTGCGAACAATCTCAGTCTTTTCACCATCTACTGTGATGATGCTCCCAGTTGGCCCAGTGGTGAGAATCTTTGTTTTCTTGATGTTGAGACTCAATCCATATTGAAAGCTGCAGTCCTTGACCTTCTGCAGCAAGTGCTTCAGGTCCTTCTCAGTTTCAGCAAGCAAGGTTGTTGATGGGTCTTCCTCCAATCCTGATGCCACATTTCTCCTCTTAGAGCCCAACCTCCCAGATGATCTGTTCTGCATATAGATTGAAAAGGTATAGAGATAGGACACATCCTTGGTACACACCCTTACCAATTTTGAACCATCCAGTGTCTCCTTGCTCTGTTCTGATGAGTGCCTCCTGGTCCAAGTATAGGCTTCACATAAACACGATCAAATGTTCTGGGATTCCCATTCTTCTCAGAGTCAGCCACAGTTTGTTGTGATATACGTAGTCAAATGCCTTTGTATAGTCAACGAAACACAGATAGACATTCCTCTGGTATTCTCTGCTTTTAGCCAACATACATCTAACATTAGCTATAATATCTCTAGTACCATGGCCTCTTCTAAACCCAGCCTGCATTTTAGGAAGTTCTCTGTTGATGTGCTGTTCCAGTCGTTTTTGTAGGAAAAAACCCCAAAATACCACATTCACAGTTAAATTATCTAAAGCAAAAACCAATAACGCCACAAATCGTGTTTTATATAACAACAATTCTTTTCAAAAGTGAGATAACAAAGTATAAATATTTTAAACTAACATCAGAATGTCTAAACAAAAAAAATTAGATACTACAAGTTAGAACAAGCTGTTAGAAAATGCGAATGACATTCAACTTGTTCCTCTCACCCTGAGGCATGGTGTAACGCCATGGGGGTGGGTCTAGCCCATACCAACTTGACTATGATACTAGCAACAGTCTTGAGCAGGTTTATTAACCTCTTTACATCTATTTCTTCACCAATAAGAAGGGATGCTAATAGTATCCATCATGTAAATTCATTGAGAAGAGATTAAATGTACACAAAACACATAGCACAGTGCCTAGTACACAGAAGTACTTACTAAATGTTCAGTTACTATTTTTCTATAAGTGCCTAACAACTAATCACACCTCAGTCACATGTATGCTTCATGCGTTATAATCAGAAACTCCTCTCAAAGGCTAGAGTGGGGTTAATCAGAGTATGAATGAAAGACTGAAATAGATCTTTTCTCTTTTTTATATGGTTGATTCTGTGTAACGTACACATACTATATACTGTCATTCATCTGATAACCTCAGCTTTCAAATGACAGCTTTCCTGTGAAGCTATGCTGGCTAAGAGAAGAAAGTGTGATTTGTAGAGCTGTAGCTATAACTAAATTTGTACAAATTAAGAAAAACATGAAAACTGCTTTTAACACTAATGATCATTCATTTAGCCAGCAGCCAGTCCTATTAGAGGGGATATGTGTTCACTTTACACATTATTAAAGAGATAATCAGAACAAATCAAAGGCAGATTTTAAAAAAATTATATTGCAGAGTCATGCAAATTTCTTACTCTGCAGTATGTCATTTAATATTACTGTCATTTTGAAAGCATTTTTTCAGTCTTGGATCTTGTGGGAAATCTATAATTCATATATTACAGTGCCTCCTTACTAAATGAATGAATGGTCAAGGTCACAGGTTAAACAGATACAAATTAAAGAACAATTATACACAGAACACAGGGGTTCCCAATAGGCTACTTAGGCTGTGTAGGTTGCCTTTCATCTACAACAAACACACCAGTAAAAGCATGGCTGGACTTTAACTAAAAATTACTGTGTCATTTCCATGATATAGACAATAGCAGAGAAAGCTCAGAATATCTGATCTGAATACAAAATCTATCTTGTCTGAGAAGTTGACTCTTTGAAGGGGGAAAAAAAAAGAAGATATATTTAAGCAATGGTGTGACATGTAGCTGGTGTGCAGTTTACCATGGTGTAAGGGAAATGGATTGGGCCCAGTTCTGCCAAGAATCTAAAGTGAACCGTTAATGCTTTTTAGGATTGCATTTACTTATTTGTTAAAAGAGGGACAAATTAGTCATGCTGGACAATATAAGCCCCAATAATCATTTTAGGTGTGACGTTACTGCTCAGTGGTTTCTCTGGCAGTTCAGATTCTCCATGAAACTATTTACACTACAAGAGTAGTTAATGGACTTAGAGAGCAGGACGTCCGGCTCCAGAGCATTTAACTTGGAGTTGCGCAGGTCCATAGAATGACTTCCAAATGGGTGATGTTGAGAAGGGCAAGAACATGTAAATGTCCGGTGCCACACTGTGGATAAGGGGGGCAAGCACAAGACTGGGCTGAACCAGTGTGGTTTATTTGGGCAGAAGATTGGTCAAGCCACTGGATTCTCTTATACAGATGCCAGTAAGAACAAAGATGTCACCTGGGGAGAGGATACACTGATGGAGTATCTGGAGAATCCCAAGAAATACGTCCCTGGAACAAAAATGATCTTTGCTGACATTAAGAAGACAGAAAGGGCAGAGTTGAAAGCGTATCTTTAGAAAGCTACCAATGAGTAACATAGTTGGCCACTACCTTATTTATTACAAAATATAAATGTCCTGTGATTTTTTTTTACAGGTACTAAATTTAAATTTATCTCCAACCAGAATTTAGATCATGAATCGCTGATAGAATATTTTTGTTAGACAGTCCCACATTCAATAAGATTGGCTTTGTTTAAATTATTATGGTCACACTTTTATAATTTTGATAGTAATTTAGCAGGTGGTGTTCACTGTTTTTCCCTTCCAAAGAGATGACTCAACTCTAGGTTAGTTGGATTAGTCATACTCAGTTTTTATCTGAGATGGTGGATGCCACCTCACAATCTACAGGAGATGGTTTTTATATTTAGATTTCTATAACTGATTATATGACTCTTATTTAAATACTAAGACGTCTCTTTACTGTCACATGGAATAGAACACAACTCACCCGCTTCAATTTCTATTTTTCAGCCTGTTTATATGCAAAGGCTAGAGTTAAAGTAGCAAAGACTTTATCTATTTGCTGTTAATCTAATTCAAACTCCCTGTATCTAAAATGTTGCCTTTTAAGTAACAAAAACATTTCAGTGTGGTTTGTGTATGATATCAAAAAAGAATGTGTAACACTTTAAAAAAAAAGAGTAGTTAATGTTTTCATCACATTCTTTTATGAAAGTGTTTATAACTTGACCATGAAATTGTACTCTGGCCTAAGTTCACACTACAAATTCCACATACTTTTATGATGAGATTACACCAAGATTTACCTTCTCAAGATAAAATATTTGCGAAAGAATGATTTTGATGATACTTTGGACTATCTGTAGCTCACACAACAACTAAAAGTGACTATGTGATCTTTAAACCAGACGAAATATTCCATCACATAATCACATGAAAATTTTTGCTGAAATAAGCTCAGTTTTTACAAACAAAAAACCAAAAGCACAGAGAAGTTAAATTCAAGGATATTTATTATAACATTGCTGATAGTGACAAAAGATTGAAACAATCTACTGTATTTTATGCAAATAACACTAATGTAATACAGTTTTGGCCAGCCACAAAACTCCTTGCATATATTTCTTTTTCTCAGGGCACTATGAGTGTAATGCATGGGAGCATGTTATTTCCAAAAAAAATACAGTAAATACACCATGAGAAGGAGAGGGTTAAATTCACTGCGACCCAGTTAGAAGAGGGAAACAAGTACAATCATTACCAAAATAACAATTAAATAGAGATAGTTACACATGAAGAATTAAAAAAAAAAAATAATCAGATTGGAACAAGGGCATACTGTGGCACCATTTATACAAAAGGAAAAAACAAAAATCAATATTGGGTGCATAGATTTATCTCTGGACAGTCACAAAAGAAACTGTTTAACTTAGAAAAGAGCACAGCAAAATATTAACAGTGATTTTCTTTGCGTGTTGAGATGACAAGCAGGTTTTTTTCCTTTTAAATTTATTCAGTTGCATTGTTGTTAATGTACCGTAGAGTCTGAACTGACCCATAGCTGGTGGGTTTTCAAAGACTGCACAGAAGGAGAATGCCCAACCTTCTCCCACGAAGCAGCTGGTGGCTTCAAACCACGTGCCTTCAGGACTGCAGCACAGTTTTTGTCATTTACATTATATTTTCCAAATTATTTGAATATGTGTTAGCTTTCTACCACAAGAAATTATATACTTTTCAAAATATACATTTGTATTATCATTTATTTAGATACTAAAGTCCATGCTTTGAGAATATGGGTACTGCTATGAACTCTTAAATTGTTTCACGCTGCAATTCTACATATTTGCTCCGGACTCACCCCTGCTGGATACGAAGGTTCCTTGAGACTCAAGTTTGGAAGCGATGCCTGGAGAGCATTCATATAGTTTGTCCCTGCTGATGCTTGAGCTGATGGCAGAAGAGAGATACTGAGTTAAGATTCTACAGACGATTTTCAAATGAATCATCAATAATGGCTCTGGCCGAGGTCAATCGTTTTTCTGAAACAATTACATTAACAAAACATCATCTTTCAAAAGACCCTAAACTTTGCACGCACCTGACTGAATTTAAAATTCAGATGACCAAATGTCATTAAGAGTGGGCTAAAAATGCTACTGCTGTTCATGTTCCTTTCTCAGACATGTAGGAGTAGGTAGGAGGAGGAGGGTCTCAGCCACACGCTTTAGGCTGTAACTCTATGATGGCACAGGGCTGCTACCACAGTCCAAGCTGAGGCTGATGCCAAAGATGACATGGCAGCAGGAAGGTGAGGAGGGTGGAGAGGAAAGGCCACTGTGAGCCTGGCCCCTTTATGGAGAGAAGCATATCAGCAGATACTGAAGATGCCCTTTTCTGTGCAGCAGTTTTGTGAAACCAGATACATATCAGGGCAGCAATGGTACACTGGTTGTGTTGTTGTTGCTGTTGTTGTTGTTGTTGTGTGTCACATAGCTGACCCTCTAGAGGGTTTTCAGAGGCAGTAAATCGCATGGCAGGATACTGCCCATCTTTCACCCGCAGAGTAGCTGGCAGATTCAAACCACAGTGCCTTTAGTATTGTAGTGCAGGTTCTTCCCACTAGGTCCCCAGAGCACCTCATGGTACACTGGCAGCAGGATATTACCCAGAGTGAAGTGGTGGGCATGTCAAACCCTGCAGTGAGACAGGAAAACTCAGCACACACTGCAAAATCCCTGAATGTTCACAGCCCCTGTGGCCTGTGCAGGCAATCGTGGTGCGGACTCCTTCCTGAAGGTCAATAGTGTTCAGAACTCAGGGATATGAGGCTATAGGGACACCTGGTCTGGGATACAGGGAATATGGGGAGATACACTCTCTAGCTTGAAGCTAATGGGAGCTGTAAACACTCAGGATCAATTATGCACCAAGTACTTTCTTTTAGATCAGTGAGAAGCCAAAATTCTTCTTACCAGACTGCTTATACTTTTGGATTTTTTTCTTCAGGTCTATTCTGTGGATGTTCTTCAGGCACGTCTCTAACAAATTCAGTTCATCTGGAGCAATCAGATTTTGCTTCTCCAATTCAATCATAAGTTTCAGGAAACTCTGAGAGAGAGCCAGTAAGAAAGAAGGATTAGCAGAGATGACTATGAAGCCTCAAATGCAAACTTCAGGCCCTGTGACTTACAACAGCAAGAAAATGTGACAATATGTGCCCTATCAGTGATCTTCAGTGATGCTGAAGAAGACAGTCGTACAGTGGAGTAAGTGTAGTGATGTTAACCAACATATCAGTGGTTCGAATCCACCAAGCACTCTGTGGGTGAGATGCAGCAGCCTGCTCTTCTAAGGACTTGCATTCTGGGAAACCCGAACTTGGGGCAGCTCTACTCTCATACATGGTTGCTGTGACTTGGAATCGACTCAATGGCAATGTTTGTTTAGGTATTAAGGCCAAAAACAAGAGGTCCTTTTACTCAGGATTTTACTTTGAAGTGGTAATCACGTCTTTTGGTGGCCCAAAAGAACATAAGTTGGACTATTCTTTGTCGTCAAGGACTTCTACCTGTGAAAGCAGCCTAAAAATAAAATCTTGCTGACTTTATTCTCTTCTAAAAGGCGAGGCTGGTGCTCTACTGAAAAACCCTAAGGGATTCCCCTTAGAAGATAGCTGGGGAGAAAAAAAATTTTTTGTGAAAAAAAAAAAACCCAAACACCTCAATTATACAGAGCTAAAATTCTCAAAAAACCTTATCAGTGCTGGGCATTCCAACTCATCTGACTCAGGGAGTCAGGGAGAGACACACGTTTCAGAAAGACCAGAACATTTTGTTGCTCATTTGTCTTGGCCTCAGTAATTGGAAAATGATTATATTTCAGGAACAGACATGCTTTTGGTTTTACTTCCCTGTGCTTGAGCCCAGCCAGTGGATGGTGTGAGGCTGGTAGCGGCCCCAACGCACCAGGTGCGGGTCTTCCCAAAGTCAGTTAGCTTGAGAAGGCAGCCCGAAGAGGGTAGTTAACTCCATCTAAGCCTAAATATCGGCACAAGACCGACAATCAACAAGTAGAGGAAGAAAAGAACTTTGAGCATTTGGTCACTGTGGTGGTGTTCTTCTTAGAAGTAATTATTGTTATGATCGCCTCTCAGCCTTTTGGCTAAGAGCAAGCGTAAAAATAATAATTGTTGTTATAAAAGTCATAATTAAACATTTATAAATAAACGACTGGAAAACAGGTGAGTCAGGAGCCACCAAAAAAGAAGTTCCAGCTTTTGTTTTCTTTTCCTTTGCAAATTACAGTAGGACATACAGAGCCAATTTCACAAGTAGCACTACAATCATTATAGAGCAGAGGAAACTCTGAAGCAGTGGCCCATCGAGTCCTTAGAGGCAGGCCAACCACTAAAGTCCTATTTTCATAAATAAGAACTAAGTTCTTCCTGGCCTGTCCTTAGGTCAGCAATATCATGCAAGACCAAATAAAATTCAAATAGTCTTCTAGAAATCACATTATCCTTGGAATGACCATCCCCACCTAGTTCTCAATCCCTAATCTCTACTTTCACTAATTCCCAGATACATGACCATAAGGACCTACCCCACACTCCCACCTTCACATGCAGCCTTCACACTGACCTTGACTAGCTGAAGAGAAAGAGATGGCCATAGGGAGACATGGTACCTCACTTATTTCTGATCAGCATGAGTAGATGGGACTTTCTATGAGTCCCAGATCTGTCAAATCAGGAGAAAACTGATGTATAAACTAGGACTATGGATACTGCAGAAATAAGGATTAAAAAAACCCCACTTGAGGCCACTACAAGATATTACCCTATTTCCTCTCAGTTCAGAAACTAATTTTTTTCCTATAGATGTTATTATGGAAAAACCCACCTCCTTCCTTCCCCTCCAGTGTGGCCTCCCTGCGCAGACAGACATCTGTCTGCCACCCTCAGGCAACAGAGTGCCTGCTTCCCTTTCTCATACTCTAAGGAACAGCCTCTAACTTCTCAGAGCTCTTGGAAATATGAGTCAAGAAACAGAAAAGTCACCTTATCCTTGGCTAGTTTGCCTCGGCCTACGTAATCCTGAGTGAGAAAGATTAATGAAGACACATCAGATTTGCACAATTCTTCACTAATCTCTGTCAGCAGCACCCTGTAAACCAGAAAACAAAAGGGGGGGGGGGGTTAGGGTTTTTCAGTAAATTCAGTATCTGTCTTAGGAAAGCACCAAGCTTAGGTCTCTCCTAAACCAACTGGTTAAAAGATTGGGTTTTGTCCTCCGGTTCTCAATATGTGGATGCACCCCTCATATAAAGCAAAAAGCCTAAAGCACCCTAAAAAAGACCCTGTTGTTGTATATTGCTGAATCAAAACCAATGCATAGCTGACCTTCCAGTGGGTTTTCAGTGGCAATTTTGATCACACGGGAGGAAACTACCCATCTTTCTCCCTCAGATGAGCTGGTGGATTTGAACTGCATGCCTTTGAGATTGCAGTGCAGCTCCTTACCACTAGGCCACCAGAGCTCCCAGAAAAGAAATAAATGAGACCTGACATGGACTCAAAAAAAGGATGTTTATCTTTCCCCATGTTATTAAAAGGAGGGCCCTTCTTTCCCAATTAACAGCTCTGAAAACAAAATTTACCTAAAGAATCCCCCAACTCTCCCAGAAGTTATTGTGAAGTAAGTTAAGAGCCTAAATGACTAACATGAAAGCAGAAATAGAATTCAAAATTACTTTGTCTTTTCTGTTTTAACAGCACATTTACCCCAAAAAGAATGTGTAATAGTAACCAGGAATGTGTAATATTAACTCAACACCTGGTTAACTCCAAATGAGTCCTATACCCTGGATGTTTCTGTCCCAGGTACTCAATTCTTTCAAGTCCATAGTAATGTTCTTAAGGCAGAGCTTTTCAAATGTATATATGTACACAAGTCATTCAGGTATCTGATTAAATTGTAGATTTTCATTTAATAGGTCTAGGGTAAGGCCCGAGGGAGCTCTGGTGGCCTAGTGGCAAAAAGCTGCACTGCAATCCCAAAGGTATGTGGTTCGAGGCCACCAGCTGCTCTGTGGGAGAAGGATGGGCAATCTCCTCCTGTGCAATTAACAGCCTCTAAAAACCCTCCGGAGGGTCAGCTATGGGTTAGTTCCAACTCTGTGGTACACAACAACAAGAAGAAAAAGGCCTGAGATTCTGGTTTTCTAACAAGCCCCTAAGTGGTGCCAATGGTGATACAGGGACCATACTTTGAGTAATACAATTCTAAAGCAAGGAAACACCTGAGATATCCTGTCCCACTCCTGAATTCAAAGAGTAAAAACCATCGGGAGCATAAAGATTTTTACTACAAACATCTTTGTATAAAAAGCCCTTCCTAACACAGTCACCCATGCTCCAAGTAGAGGTAGTGTAACACTTGATTGAATCTCTTTACCATCACACTGTCATCCCTACTTAGAAAACTGTTTCCCCAATGACATTCTAAGATTTCTAACACCTTGTTTGTGTAGTTAATGTTCTTCCAATTAAAAAAAAAAAAAGCTTTCACGAAACTGACATTAAGTTACTTGGACAAGTGAAAGATGATCAAGAATAACTATAACAACAATAACAAACTCTGGCATTTGTGGGTGCTTCCAAGTTTTAAAAAGCACTTCACTTTTTCTAAATCATCACTGTTGGTCCTCACAACAGCCTTGTGAGATTGGGAATTATTATTCTTAGCTGTCCAAGTAGGAAAATTAAGACCAAATTGAGATCAGTGACTAGCTCAGTCTAAAAAGTATCAGTCATTGCCATGAGTGGAAGGAGCTGCACTGCCACCTCTCAGGCAGGTGGTTCCAAGGCCCAACGGTTCCACAGCAGAGAGGTGGGTAATCTCCTCCCATGCAATTTACAGCCTCTGAAAAGCTACTGGTCAGTTATGAGCTGGTTTCAACTCAAAAGGTACACAACAACACCCCTTTTAAGTTTATAAGTTTTTTTCTATTTCTCCAGAAACTGCCTTTCCACAGTCTTTGGGGCTCCTTTGAGGCTCTAAGGCATTATTATCTAAGTAAGAAGAAGGTGCAATTCAATCTACCTGATCTAAAAAAGATTTTAATAAGTCACTATTCCCTCTTTTACCTGATAGCAGCTTCCCCCGACTCCTGCCTTCTGCTATTGCTATTAATTGCTGTCAAGTTGACTCCTATTCTTGGTGACCTTATGGTTGCACAGAGTCTCAGGACGGTGGAGAACTCACAGGAAGGGAGCCCACCCTAACACAATTCCCCAGCAGGAGAGGAACCAATGCAAATTTTAATAGAGAACATTAGCTCTTCAAAGATCAGAACATTTTCTATCAAACTTATTTTCTTTCTCAGCACCAAAAATCAGCAGGTTCTGATTTTGTTACCAAAATAAATAAATAAAAACCAGCTAGCAAATTATCTCTACAGATCTCACACTGTCACAGGCCTTGAGAAGAGGTGGTAAATTCTCTTGAGTTACCTATAGTCCGAGATAAGGTGAGGGTGTCCACACAGGCGGCTCTCCACAGCTGCTTTGTCCATCTGCATGATCCTCTTGAGCAAGTCAAAGCGCCTCACTCTGTACAGTAGCTCAGCCAAGCCCATGAAGGACAGCTTACCTCTGCTGCTTAAACTATACAGAAGGTCCCTAACATTGAGTGGAGCCATATCCACAGCAACATCCCGGCACAGAAAGAGCAACATTTCCTCTTCATCTTCATCCAGGGCCTCTTCGACTTGATGGATGAGCGTGGCGGACACCCCGGGCAGTGTCATTCCAAGGGGGTAGAGTACCAAAGCTCCAGTCCATTCAACAAAAAGCCAAAAGGCTGCTAACTTCATTTCTGATGGTTTTCTTCATTTCTTTCAGAATCCTTACCAGTGGAGGAGTTCTGTGGTTAAAAAGGAATTTTTTTAAAAAAATCTTTTAATCAAGGTAAATAAATGGGGGTTCTTCTTTTCTTACTGGTCTACTTTTCTTTCTACTGCTCTGGAAGTTTACATTCAAGGTTAAGGCTCCCAAAAGGGATCTTTAGTAGTTCAAGTGACTAATTCAAAAACTTAGAGAGACTGATAAATAATTTACATTTTTAAATTATGAAACAGAAACAAAACATCATTTCTGAAAAATCCCATGTCCTTTACCAGAACTTACCAGAATGGAAAGCATAGTAAGGGAGAAATGACAGTGAAACAACTAAAGTGCTAATAAAATATCTAAGTGGGAGGAAGAAGAAGCCACTGACTAAGTTGCTAGGACTACAACAACTAAAGTCACAAGGGCAGAGTCACACATACGGTGACCCGACCCTGGTGGGCTTGAATAAATAAGAATGTCTGTAAAAGGGACCTTTTCTGTAAGATCTTAAAGGAAAAGAGAAAAGTTTCTTTTCCCAATGACTTTCTTACTTTAATGGCCTTCATTCAGATTTAAAATCAGAAATCTCTACAGCCATCCTTCCAAAAATCCCAGGCCTTCTCACAGTCTTTCTGTCAGTCACACACATTCAGCAAGAGAACTGACATGCTTTCTCTCCTCTGAGCTAATGGGGCACAGTTTGGAAAAATGAAAATTAGTCAGTGGCAGCAGCTGGTGTACTCAGGAAAAAAATATCAAAAGGAAAACTACAGATCCTTGAGCTGAGCCAGACCAGCTGACATAGCTAAATATTAGCATGTTTAAGTTAACAAATAGGTCTGGATTTCGAAGCTCTGTCTCACATACTTAGGGCATGTGGCCACGAGGGATTAGTCCTTGGAGAAGGACATCATTCTTGGAAAGGTAGAGACAGCACAGTAGAGGAAGGCCTCAGATGAGATGGGTTGACTCAATGACTGGGGTAATAAGTTAGGGGTTTTAGAGTCAGTGAGACTGGCTCAGGATAGGGCAGGGTTCAGAGCTCTTGTATATAGGGTTGCTATGAGTTGCAGGCGACCTGATAGCACATAACAATAAGAAGTTAGGATGAGGTTGGAAGCAGTTAATGGTATCCAGAGATTATGGCACTTGTATAGATGATTATGGAACAAAAAGGCAGGAAGAGAGTCCAAACAGTCACTGCTTTGTTATGTGCCATCGAGTCACTTGCAACTCACAGTGACCCTATGTACAATAGCCCTAGACTCTGCTCTGTCTGTACCAATCTCGCTGTCTCAAACACACCCACCCTAATTACACCAGTTACTGAATCAATCCACCTCATGGAGGGTCGTCTCCTCCTGCGCTGTCCCTCCACCCTCCCAAGCATGACGTCCCTCTTCAAGGACCGGCCCTTCCTGACCAAAGTATGTCAGACGAAGCCTTAGAATCCTTGCCTCCAAGGAGCATTCTGATTTAACCGTCTCCAGGACGAACCTGTTCATTTTCTTAGCAGTCCATGGTATATTCAATACTCTTCTCCAGCACCACAGCTCAAAGGCATCAACTCTCCTTCTATCCTCCCTAGTCATTGTCCAG
>NW_006399825.1:6508287-6512471 GCF_000299155.1 Elephantulus edwardii | reverse complement strand
CTCAAAGGCATCAACTCTCCTTCTATCCTCCCTAGTCATTGTCCAGTTCTCTGATGCATAGCAAGTGATTGCAAAGACCATGGCCTGTATCAGGTGCACGTTAGTCTCCAGACTGACATCATTGCTCTTCTGTACTTTGGAGAGGTCCCTAACAACAGACTTTCCCATCACAATGAATCTTTTCATTTCCTGGCTACTGGTACCAAACATGTTGACTGTGGAGGCAAGCAAACTAAAGCTGTGAATTTCTCAATAGGATATTAACATAAAAATTAATCAAGTACTGGGGAAATCCATAAGGACGTCAGAGGAATCAAATTACCTCATAAATCCTCTTGCACAACCTAGAATATATGAGACAGCCAAGAATAACTTCTGTTGAAGGGAAGAAGAATATATACTTAAAATTACTCTGCATGAAAATAAAAATCACCATTATAGCAGAAACAAACTGAATTCACATTAACCCACATCTGAAAAAATTTAAAATCAGCATCTTTAAGTACTCAAGGAGGTAAGAAAAATATCTGCATTCTGATAGGTTAGACCAGATTTTCTGCCAGGGGCAATTTTGTTTGACAATAATCTGGAGTTAGTTTTGGTGTCTTAACTGGGTGGCCTTGCAGGTATGGAAAGGGAAGAGGTCAGATGCTGCAAGACCTCCCACAGTGCCTAGTCTCTCATGACAAACAATTAACCCGTCCAAAGTGGCAGGGTGAGAAAATGATCTGAAAAAAGTCTAGCTACAGTACATGTCAGAGAAGTATAATAATGCCAAGTCCAGAAAAGGAATTTCCACTGGAGAGAATGTGACTAGATAAGAATGTGTATATCTAAAGAAAATTCCTGATGGAACAATTGTTATGCTTTCAGTTTAACAATGGTCAAGAATTCAAATATTCCAGTTGATTTGTGGCAGAAAACGCCTAATAATCTGCTCCCATAAAGGTTTCAACTGAAGAAACCCTATGGGGCAGTTCAGTCACCTACGGGCACTACAGGTGAAGATGAACTTGACAACAAATAACAGCATACACCAAAGAGAGCTGAAAACAGAAAAACAAACAGAAACTTGCACATCAATGTTCACTACAGCACTATTTGCAATAGCCAAATGGTAGAAACAACCTAAACTGATGAATCAATGGATCAACAAAATTGTGGTGCATAACATACCCAGTCATGAGAGGACTGAAATGCTGATACATGCTATGGACAAACTGTGAAACTGCTGTGGTGTGTGAAAGGTAGACCCAAGGGGACAAACACTGCATGGTACCACTTCTGTGAAATATCTAGAATAAGCAAATGTACAAAGACTAATGTTTATTCATGCTTGTCAGAGAGAAAGGAGGAGGCAGGGCTTGGAGGACACTGAGTTTCTGTCCATGGTGGTGGAATCAGAAATAAATATAACACAAAATGATGAACATAATTAATGTCACTGTGTCAAAAGTGCTGAATTGGAAAATGGTTTGCTGTATATTGCTTTATTTCCTTACCACAGTAAAACAAGTTTTTTAAATGTTTATTATTTTTCCTACAAACTGTGTGTCTTAGGCTGGGTCCTCTTGAGAAGCAAAACCACTAACGTATGTAAAGAGAGATTTATTTCAGGGAAATGGGACCTGCAGCTCTGGAGACTACAAGTTCCCAGTTCACTGGTCAGGAATCAGGAGGCTTCTCCCAATTCAAGTAGTTACAGGAGGTGATAAAGCCAATATCAGTAAGTTAAACAGCAGGGTGATGTCCCACAACCCAAGAACCAAAATTAAGAAGGAGAAATGGATACAGGATGAGAGAGAAGGTGAGTTTTGTACTGAATGCAGGCCATACCTCCAAGAAAATGCCTCTTTAATAAAATATCTGCCAAACTACTGAGAATCATGGCCTAGCCACAGTTGACAAATAACCTTAAGCATCATAAGGAAGAATGTTGTCACACACTGTGGGGGATTGTAACAAATGTAACAAACCAAAATGTGTACAAACCATTGGACAAGCAATCTGCTCATTCAAATTACACTTGTTATTGTTGCTGTGTGCTGTCTAGTCGGAACTGACCCATAGCTGACCCTCCAGCAGATTTTTAGAGGCAGTTAATCACACAAGAGGCAATTGCCCATCGTTATCCAAAGGAGCAGCTGGTTTGTTTGAACCGTGTGCCTTTGTGATTGCAGCGCATCTTCATGTCACTAAGACACCAGAACTCCCCTCAAATCACAGTAAAAACGTAAATAAATATTATCACAATGAAATTATTATTATGTTCATTCAAGTTGGTACCAACTCATAGCTGACCCTCTAGTGGGTTTAAGAGGCAGTAAACTGCACAGGAGGAGACTGCCCATCTTTCTCTTACAGCTGGTGGATTCAAACCACATGCTTTTGGGTTTCCAGTACAGCCCCTTCCCATCAGGCATCCCCTAGACACTTGAAAAAGTAAAATCAGTTTCTATCTCTTCTTTCTGCAGTCTTTACCTGTTCACATGAATCTTTACTGATTCAATGACCAAAGACTATGAAAAAGAAATATAGAGGGGAGAAAAGCAAGAACATGAAACAAAACCAGAAATGACAATATTTTAAATCCTTTTAGAGGTCCTTTCTGTAAACAGATGGAGCCCTGGTGGAGCTCATAGCAAGCTGCACTATGAACCTATCTCTCTGGCAGTTCAAATCCACCAGGGCTTTTGAGGGAAAAAAATGGACAATCTCCTCTCATGTGATTTACACCTTCTGAAAGCACACTGGATGGTCATAATAAGTCCATTCTGACTTCACAGGAATGAGTTCTGATTATATGTAGATAAACTTTAGAAGAAGAAAGCAGAGAAGTATCCCTAAGTTACCCTCAGAAAAACCAAGTTGAATTCTGTTTAGGTTCAAAAGATGGATGGGGAGGAAAACCAATAGGGTTTCAGAATCCCCCACGAGGTCACCTGCGCATCACTTACCAGCCCCACTCTGCTGGAGCTAGCTGGCTCAGCAGTGCACTCACCTCTCTCTTCTGAAGTTTCCTGCCTTCACCATACCCAGTAAGGGACATAGCGGCTTTACAAGGCCAATTCTTTCTCTCTTCTGGTTTCAAATTCCAATCTTCTTGTGCTACCAATATTCTTTTAGTGTCATTTCATCTCCCTGTTTTAAAACCCATTCATCTTCCCCACACAGACAAAACTGGCATCTCTGTGTGTTTCTGGAATTTTTCTTTCTGTAACTCCTCCCCTGAGAATTTCCATCTATCTCTGAAGCCCTATGGTTACTTAATTTCTACCTCCCCTTCTCATTCACACACACACACACACACACACACACACACACACAAAACCACCAAAACCCACTCCAAATCTATGCATACAGATTTGCCTTTAAAAAAAAAAAAAGCTAAAATATTACCTTTCTAGTTTCATTTTTGTAGTTGAGGTCATGGTATTTTATAAAGTATTTAAAATTCAAATATGAATCACCAGGGGGAAATTTACACAATTAAAAAGCTAATTAAAAGATGTCAGTCAGGGTCTGGAATAAAAAACATGCTCTGGTATCTGCAGTTTTAGTGTTCCTAGGTGCCACTGAATCAAGCCAAGACTCACAGCATCCCCACGAAACTTGCCCTATCCTGCTGCATACTGCGATCTCTCCCATGCTCAAGCCCACTGTTAGAGCCACTGTGCCTTGCTGAGGGTCTTCCTCTGTTTTTTCCAGCATGACGCCTTTTCCCATGGGCTGTCCCCTCCTGACAACATGCCTGAAGTTTCACCACTCGTGCTTCTAAAGAACATCCTGGTTTGTACTTCCTCCAAGACAGATTTGTTTGTTCTTTTGGCCGCCCCAAGGTATATCCCAATACTCTTCGTCAACACCACAATTTACAGAAGTGCCCCCACAACTGTTGGGAGGCTTGGCAAAAGTGGAGCTTGATTAAGCTCGAGAAGGCATTCAGGGCTCTCAGAAAGGCTTTGCCTCAGTCAGGGAAGAGAGCATTAAGAGAGCTACCCCTGAAAGCATTGCATTCAGGCACACCACACCCAGGAACACCCTATGGTGACCCAGTTAGCAGGAAATGGCACGCCTATGATAAGCCGGCCTCTGACACCCACTAAGCTGACAGACAGACGTGTAACACTGCTACCCAAATGACCCATGCTTGCCAGTAGAAAAACTAAAAAAAAAAAAAATTT
>NW_006399825.1:6486019-6507042 GCF_000299155.1 Elephantulus edwardii | reverse complement strand
ACATTTAAAAAATTAAATTTTTTTTAAAAAAAGTAGTGTGGAAAATTGAGCGCATAATTTTCCAGCCTCTAGAAAGACATGAGATTGGGTCCTGAGAACCAAACAACCCAAGCTTCCATGGATGAAACCCCAAGAGGGCATCTATGTCTTCTTCCTACAAAAATCTTCTGCACAGACCCCAGTCCCTGTAGGAAACAACATCCACATAGTGTGTGCTCAGTTAGTACTGAATGACTGGAGAAAGTTGTGCAAGATGTTACCAAGTAATGCATGGCCTTGCTTCCTTAGAGACTCGACACAGACCATCTGATGACAAACTCTTCAGCCTGGACACAGAAGGTGTGACTACAAACCCTCTTTGGCCAGCACTCTCAATGTCCTCATTCTTTGCTTACTGACCACTGCTTTTAAATATCTTTTTTCCTTTTTTTAATAAAATTTTATTTTAATTGTACTTACTGAAAGTTTACAGAAAAGTTAGATTTTCATTCATTCATTGTTGCACATTTTATCCCTTCTCTCTCCCTTCCCCCTCACTTTTTTAATATTCATTCATTGTTGCACAATTAACTCCTTCCCCTGCTTCCCCTAGTCCTCTTTGCAATACACCTCTTATACTGGACTGGTGTAGCACATATAAAGCCTACTCGTATGCTCCTTTTAAACAGCTCTTTCTTTCATCTGTTCCAATGCAGTGTTCATTATTTATCCCCTCTTTTCTAAGTTTACCCCCAACTCCCATGTCAGTCCTGTTTTATAACAGTGGTGCTATGCAGTATTTGTCCTTTGGTGCCTGAGACATTTCACTCAGGATAATGGCCTCCAAGGTCATCCATGCAAGTATTGTATGAGTTCCTCGTTTTTCAGTGTTATGTTCATAGTATTCCACTGTGTGACTATACCAGTTTTTCTACCCAGTCATTTATTGATGGAAAGTCTTCGTCACTTTCAAAAAGCAAAGTTGGTCACTTGCACAATGGAAACTGCTGGTGAGTCTTCCTCCAACCCCATATTCAATCCTTCTTCATAGAGTCCACCTTCTTGAATGATTTGAATCAGACTGCCAGACGTACATAGGAGGCAGGAGGCACAAGCGCTGCTCAGGTGCTTCCTCGCCTGCTGGACACAGCCCCTGCCACCACCTGGGCTCCAGGACTTGAGAGTGAGAGCTGTCGGTGGAGAAGAAGTGGGCAAAGTGGCGACTGGACCTGAATCCAGGGAGGTGTACACAGGAGGCGCGGGAGTCCAGGAAGGCAATTTTGTGCCTCACCTTCTTCACCAGCAGCTCGCAGCACTTCCCAGGAACAGCATCGTGCCTGGAAGGGCCCGCTGCCCCCGGGTCTCTGGTCTGTGGGTCTCTGGCCTGTGGGTGTCTGGCCTGTAGGTCCCAGCCTACCCGCCCCCAGCAGCAGCCCTTTTAAATATCTTGCCTGTCCAACTCATACTGATTTGCATGGGCCTTTCTAAGTTTCTGCACTACAAGTTTTGCCCTTCAATTCTGGGCAGTTGGAATAGTTAGTCACCCTAGAACCTCACAGTCAGTTAGTAAGCCTCCTCCGTTTTTACACCCACCTTGCCTCCATTTTAATGGAGCAACTCATACTGAAGGGAGGAACTGGTACTAAAGGGAGTAAAGATCAAACAGCCCACTGCCTGACACCACCGATACCTTGTGGTTTCCAAGCTCATCATAGCCCATAGTGTTCTGGGAAATTCTCTTCATAGGACCTTGGTTGGCTCCTTTTTTAGGCCCTGCACTGATGCTCCATGTGATGCTGTCTTTTCCAGTCTAGCACCACCCGACTGTCATCAGTTCTTCCCAGGAAAGCTTTATACAGTGTTGTTGTTTGAACTACAACTCACGGGACCCTATGAACAAAAGATCGGAACCTCGTTCTATCTTGTGCCATTGTCACTGTTTCAAGCCCATTGTGGAAGTTACTGTTGTCAACCCATCCTAGTGAGAGTCTTCCTCTCTTTTGCTGACCCTCCACCTTTCCCAGCATGATGTTGTTATTAGATGCCATCAGGTTGCTCAGGGCAACCCTGGGAACAGCCAACCTGAACCCTGCCCTATCCTGTTCCATCTTCATCTTCTCAGACACAAAAGCTCATTGCTGAAGTCACCATGTTAAATCCATCTGGTTGGGGGTCTTCCTCTCCTTTGTTGACCTTCCATCTTTCCAAGCACGAGGTCCCTTTCCAAGGAATAGCTTCTCCTAGCAGCATTCCCAAGGTATGAGACGAAGCTTCATTATCTTTGCCTCCAACAAGCACTCAGGTGGCCCTTTTACCAAGACACATATCTGTTTGTTCTTTTATCAATCCATGGGATATTCAGCACTCTTCTCCAGCACCACAACTCAAAGGCATCAATTCTTCTGTCATATTTATTCATTATCCAGCATACAGAGGTTGCTTTATCTGTGCCCTAAAAGCTAAGAAATAATTTGCTAGGCAGGTACATAGGAGGGATGTTCTAGATATAAGCACAGAGGCATGGGAAAGAACTTTTCATTGAAAATTAGTTGCAGCCGGTGTGTAAGGTATGTATTGATGAGATAAGAAAGCAAGCACTAGGGAGCTCTGGTGGCCTAGTGGCAAGAAGCTGCACTGCAATTCCAGAGGTACGTGGTTCGAATCCACCAAATGCTCTGCTGGAAAAGGAGGGGCAATGTCCTCCTCTACCAGTCAGATCTGACTTGATGGTACACACACACACACAAAAATAATAAAATAAAAAGGGGGGGGAAGGCAAGCACTGAGCCATGCGAAGCCTTGAATGCAAAAGAAATTAGAACCAGCAGTGAGTGATCAGGAATCACTGAAAAGCTTCCATCAGGAAAGTGTCTTGTTCAAGCATGAATATTAGAATGCTCATATTGTCAAAGCTCTCTCTAAGGTGTTAAGGAGCAATGTTGTCAGTTTTAAAACCAAGATCCATCTGATTCAAGCCATGGTCTTCTCAACCACTTGTTATGCATCAGGAAGTCAAGCAATGACTAAGGATGACAGAAACGAGTTGTGGCGCTGGAAAAGATTACTGAACATACAATGGATTGTCAAAAGGTCAACAAATATATCTTGGAGAAAGTGCAACCAGGCTGTTCCTTGGAGGCAAGGACAATGAAGCTTCGTCTTACATATTTTGGGCATGTTGTTGAGAGGAACCAGTCCTTGGGAAAGGATACCATATTTGGAAAAGTGGAGGGTCAGTAAAAGAGAGGCAGACACTCAGTGAAATGATTGACACAGTGATTGTAACAATGGGCTCAAGTATGTCAGAAATTAGGAGAATGACTCAGTACAGGACAAGGTTCAGATTCATTATTCAGAGGGTTGCTATGAGGCTTAGTTGAGTCAACAGCACTTAACAACACAGTGATGAGAGAGAGATTTGGAAATCAAGGAAGCCAGGACAGAGGGAGCAGAAATCCCAAGGTAAAGGTGCCAGATGGATGCTAGGGGAACACTAGTATAGACTTGGGAAGTAATTTTTTTACTAACACTATGCCATGTACATACGCCCCTCCCTGGCACCTAACATTAGCATTAAGAAATAACAATAAAATATGGCTAACTATAGTCGGGTTTCCCAACATTTTTTAATATCAACTCTGCTTTCAAACCACTTGATAATGCAAAGGAAACAGTGTTCCCTGTAATCAGTAAACATAAGCCAGAATGACTGGTTTCCCCCGTATCTTAACCTGAAATTGTGTGTAACCAAGGACATCCTTAACAGTCTGTTCTTTATACTGTTTCTCTACACAAACCAAGGGCATGACATGGCATAAAAGCAAGGTCAGGTCACGTCCACAGAGCCACAAAGTGAAAATATAGTTTCTCAGCAACCCCACAACACTGGGCAGCTGTGGAGAGAAGCTTGCCTTGCCAGCTACAGAAAGCAGCACACACATCTGGAACATTCAGGTATCTGTAAAACCCCACTGACATATGAACATGAGGTCCTCAGAAAGTTAAGCAGAATTTTCCTAAAGGATGAAGAGGGGAACGCTGGGGAAACAGTCTGTCGTGAGCTGCACCTCTAACCAAAAAGGATATTGCCATCTCACAGGAGCTCTGTGTATTCAATCTGAACACAAAAGAACCCACCTTCCTCCACCATTTGTATACAGAATCTATGGATGCTGCTAGCCAGCTATATAATTCACGTAGCTAGTATAATGTAGCTAGTATAGTCCAATCTTTCATTCTCCATCTTTAGGCATTTGAAACCTGACACAGTGAATGAAATGACATTTTGTGCCTCCTAAAAACTTTAAATTAACAATGTGCAGTAATAAATCATGTAGTTCCTTATTTCTGGAATGCTTCTGGTACATATGTAATCATAGTTTAGAGATCTGTTTTACAATGAAGCATCAAGAGAGTCCACTTTGGGAAGATCATTACGTCATTATTTGTGGTCAAGAAAGAATATCAGTGGCATTAAAAATAATTTCGCTCCAACAGGTAATGCATTTTGATCACAGCAAACTGCCCACAAACAATAGATGAGTCTAAGTATGAAGTAAGAAGGCACATTCAGGAATGTTCTCTGATGAGGCATCACCCTGTGACTCTCAGGTTAGCTCCGTCTAATTTCAACATAATATCTCAAATCATCTTCCACAAAAGCTACACGCCATGTGCAGAAAATGGAAACCAAAGACTCATAGAAGGACAAAACATCTAGATATATACGAGATTATCAAGCATCTCATTGGATACAAAAGCCTAAGCAGAGTCATCTCTAAGCTAAATTCTGACTGAGGTAAACTCACATATAACTCAAGTATCCAAGGATATACCCCACTTCTGCCCAAGACAAAGTCCAATTTAAGGAACATACAAAGTTCAGTGTTGTCTGGATAGTGTTTTCCTGTCCCTGAGGCATTTGGTTAAGCATTTGAAAAATGTCTTGCCTCTTCTAATTTTATTCCATCTTTCAGGGTACCACCCCCATAAGCTTGTCTTGGTCTCAAAAATCAGGTCACCTCCTTTTGCTCTGTTGCACTGTTTTACTCTGTTTTAGAACTTATCTTATTCTACCATTAAATTAGCTGGGTACCTGTCACATGTGGCCAGGTCCCTAAAGAAGGCCTACTACTCATCTCAATAGGCTTTGGGAAGCCTTACCAAGCCTGCCAAGCTCAGCCTTCCCACACTATGCACAGAGTACCTCTCATCATTCCATAAGCATCATTGTGGATGTTTCTACAAAGCAAGATGGGGCTGATGGTTGTTCATTTCAGGACACAGCTTATGAAAGGAAACTTACAATTCTAGGAGACAATTATACTATTACTTAAGTAACTTATGATGTAATTTTTAAGAAGCTGGGTAAATCCCCATGCAAGACCTCCTAGGACCTGGCAGAACCTCACTTTAAATAAAACTCACTCGTCATCGAGTTGGAATTGACTTACACCTGGTCCTCCACCAGGTGTTTGGAGGCTGTAAATCGCACAGGAGGAAACTGTCCATCTTTCTCCCTCAGAGTCACTGGTGGCTTTGAACTGCCAGAGAGAGGCATCACCTTTCCACTTTTCACTGGGCAACTAACTCCCTATGGGCTAAGCCACCAGACCTCCCTCACTTCAAATAGGTAGAATAAAAGATCTCTGACTAAACTCAGCAAACTTCCCTTCATCTCATTATCTCCCAGGACCTTTCTTCAAATATACCCTTTGTGGTTATCATAATAAACTGCAATGTCTATAAAATACATGTGTCAGGGCTTTCATTTTTGCCACATCTTCAACCTGGTCCTATATGTATTGTTAGATGCTGCTGAGTTGAGTACAATTCATAGCAACTCTATGAACAACAGATGTGAACCCTGTCCTATCCTGTGCCAGCCTCACACTTCCTGGCACATTAGAGTCCATTGCAACAGTCACCATGTCAATCAGCTGGTCGAGGGTCTTCCTCTCCTTTCCTAATGCTCCACCCTTCCCAGTACCATGTCCCTCTCCAAGGAATAGTCCCTTCTAGCAACATACCCAAAGTACATGAGGTGAAGCCTCATCATTCTTGTCTCCAAAGAGCATCCCAGCTGCACCCTCTCCAAGACACTTGTTTGTTCTCTTGGCCGTCCATGGGATGTTCAGTACTCTTCTCTAGTTCTTTATGTATATACTACACTAGATATAAGTTCTCCTAAATAAGTCTCAAAAGTGTTTAGAATTTAAAGTATTTTCCCCAAGTAGGACAGCTCTCTAACATCCACCAAATTATTAACGCTTTGTATAAGATGCTATAAATTTTCATCCAAATAATGCACCGTGATTGAGGTTGTTGTTGTTATGTGCCATCGAGTCGACTGTGACTCATAGCAACCCTGTGTACAACAGCCCTAAATCCTGTTCTCTCCTGTGCCAATCTTATTATCTCTGACACCCTTACCCCTATCACCTCCATCACTGAATCAATCCATCTCATTGAGAGTCTTCCTTTCCTGCATTGTCCCTCCACCCTCCCAAGCATGACATCCCTCTCCAAGCACTGGCCCCTCCTTGCAACATGTCCAAAGTATGTCAGATGAAGTCTCGGAATCCTTGCCTCTAAGGAGCAGCCAGGTTTAATCTTTTCCAGGACGAACCTCTTCGTTCTCTTAGCAGTCCATGGTATATTCAACACTCTGCTCCAATACCACAGCTCAAAGGCATCAATTCTCCTTCTATCATTCCTAGACATTGTCCAGCTCTCTGATGCATAGCAAGTGATTGCAAAGACCATGGCCTATATCAGGCACACCTTAGTCTCCACACTGACATCATTGCTCTTCTGTACTTCGGAGAGATCTCTGCCAGCAGACTTTTCCAATGCAATACATCTTTTAATTTCCTGGCTGTTGGTGCTAAGGTGTTGATTGTGGAGCCAAGCAAACTAAAGCTTTTTACAATATTAATCTCTTTATATCCATCATGATGCTGTCAATCAGCCCAGTGGTTAGACTCTACGTTTTCTTGTCTTGAGCCTCAATCCACTGAAGGCTGCAGTCCTTGACCTTCTGCAGCAAGTGCTTCAGATCCTTCTCAGTTTCAGCAAGCAAGGTTCTGTCATCTGCATAATGCAGATTCCATAATCCACCATGATTGAGGTTACATTTGGGGAAAACAGATATGAATTTACAAAACAACAAACATAACCCTGCCAGTTCTAAAAAACAAGTTTGGTGAAACAGCATCATGCAATGTAAAGGAAAGTTATAAATGTACGCATATGTACACACAGACCTATCTCAACGCAGTGAGTCGTTCCAGCTGGTGTCTACTGTCCATCAAGTTTCTGAGACCATAAATCTTTACAGGAAAAGACTGCTCATCTTTGTCCCATAGAACAGGGGATGGATTTGAACTGCCAACCTTCACCCTAGCAGTATGTTATGCACTATGCCACCAGGGGTCCGGTTAGATGTAGATAGAGATGTCATATACCTTAAAAGATTGTATTTGAGTCTACAGATGTTTAAAAATGTCCCCTAAACTGAAACCTCTAGGGTTATCTATGGAGAAAGGACTTCTGGCAGCATTATTTATTTTGCATGTATTACCCATGAAATTACAATATGACTTGACTGAAAGGTTTTTATGAAAAATTATCATAATATAGCGTTAGTTGTAATCCTGTGGTAAGTGCAAAGACAGCACAAGAAAGCACAGCAGAAAGGGAGCCCAGGGAGGCTGTGAAGTCTTTCCAGGCAGGTGATAGGAGTGGAATTCAAAGGAGGAGAAATAGTGCTTGTGTAGATCATAACAAATCATGGCTAACATTGAGAAGAATGGGAATCCCAGAATGCTTAACTGTGTTCATGAAAAAATTATACATAGTCCACGAAGCAGTTATCAGACAGAACAAGGGGACACTGCACAGTTTAAAATCAGATAAAGTGCATCAGGGTTGTACTCATTCACCATATTTATTCAATCTGTATGCTGAGTAAATCATTTCAGAAGGTAAATAATATGAAGAAGAATGCAGGATCAGGATTAAAGGAAGAGTCATCAACAACCTATGTTATGCAAATGGCATAATATTGCCTGCAGAAACTGAAAAAGTCTTGAACCACTTACTGTGGAAAATCAAAGATGACAGCCTTCACTATGAGTTACTTTTCAACATCAAGGAAACAAAAATCTTCACCACTGAACTAACAGGCAACATCATGAGAAACAGAAAAGACTGAAGTTGGCAATTATTTCATTATACTTGGAGCCACAATCAACATCCATAGTAACATTAGTCAAGAAATCAAAAGACGCGTTGCATTGGGGAAATCTGTTGTTAAGGGCCTCTCCAAAATTCTAATGTCAGGATATTAATTTAAAGACGAAGGTGTGCTTCATTCAAGCCATGCTATTTTCAATTGTTCCTACGCATCTGAAAGTTGGACAACGAATAAGGGTGACAGAAGAAGAATGGATGTCTTTGAATTTTTGGTGTTGGATAAAATTATTGAACAGCTCATGGATTGCTAAAAGCACAAACTTGCAGGAAGTAAAACCAGAGTGATACTTAGAGCAAGAACGGTGAAACTTCGCCTTACTTGCTTCGAGTGTATTTTCAGGAGGACCCAGTCTGTGCAGAAAGACATCATGCTGGGAAAGGCAGAAGGGTCTGCACACAAGAAGACCCTCAACAAGATGGATTTATGCGAAGACTACCACAAAATACAATGAGGTTTAGAGCTATTGGTCAGGGTTTAACCATGAGACGTAGTCAACCTGATGGCACCTAACTACATAGTAATTAGTGGTCCTTCTTGCCTCACCATAAGCAAGAATGCCTTCTGAAAACTGTCATTGGTTCCCCCGCTCAACAGCTTCCTCAGCTTACACTGTGATTGTGTGGGGGTAGAAAGCACAGATCTATCTTTAGGATCCCATACCCAGAGCTCTGCTTGGCCCTGGGAGCTCCATGAAAATGTTCATAAGATTATACTGAATTAATCCCTACCTCTAAGAGAGATGCAAATCAAAATAACTATGAGATAACATCTCGCCCCAGTAAGAATAGCAAAATTTAACAGAAGAGCAAACATCAAATGCTAACGAGGTTGCTGAGAAACTGGAACCCTTATTCACTGTTGGTGGGAGTGTGAAATGGTGCAACCACTATGGAAGGCTGTATGGTGCTTTCTCAAAAAGTTGCAAATAGGGGAGCTCTGGTGGCCTTGTGGCAAGAAGCTGTACTGCAATCCCAGAGGCGAACAGTTCGAATCCACCAGATGCTCTGCCGGGGAGGGAGGGACAATCTCCTCCTGTACCAGTCAGATCTGATTTGATGGTACACACAAATAATAAAATAAAAAGGAATTTAAAAATTTTTTAAAAAATGTTGCAAATAGAAAAAACATTTGACCCAGCAATTCAACTACTGGGAATATACCCCAAAGAGACCATAACTGCCATCCAAGCAGATATATGCACACCCATGTTCACAATAGGAAAGAGTTGGAAACAACCCAAGTGCCCATCAACAAACAAATGGATAGAGAAGTTCTGGTATATTCACACAATGGAATACTATGCAGCATTGAAAAACAAAGAACTCATGAAATATTATTCAAAATGGGTGACCCTGGAGGACATTATGCTGAGTGAAATATCTCAGTCACAAAAGGACAAATATTGCATAGAGCCACTGTTGTGAAATGGGACTGACATCAGGGTTGAGGGAAGACTGAGAAAGACAGGATAAATAATGTATACTGCATTGAAAGAGATGAGGGAGAGAACTGTTTAAAAGGGATATGTTGTTGTTGTTGTTATGTGCCATCGAGTCGCTTGTGACTCATAGCAACACTATGTACAAGAGCCCTAAATGCCATTCTATCTTGTGCCAACCTAGTCATCTCAAATGCACTCATTCCCACCACTCCAGTCCCAGAATCGATCCATCTCATCGAGGGTCTTCCTCTCCTGCGCCATCCCTCCACTCTGCCAAACATGATGTCCCTCTCTAAGGACCTCCTTGCAACATGCCCGAAGTATGTCAGACAAAGCTTCACAATCCTTGACTCCGGAGCATTCCGGATTCACCTTCTCCAGGACAAACCTGTTTGTTCTCCTAGCAGTCCATGGTATATTCAACACTCTAGGCTTAGGTATTATTGTCATGACAGGAGTCCAGAATGAAGGCTGCACAGTAGAGTGGACTTGTGGGGAGGCATTGTATAACAATGAACAATGAAAGAATTTTACTTTTCAAAGAGAAGAGCGAATTGGGGAGGACGAGGTGGGGGGGGGACAGGGAGAAAAGTGTAACAATGAATGAATGGAAACCCTAAGTCTCTGTAAACTTTCATTAAAATTAATAAAAATATATTATACTGAATTAAAGGCAAAGAAATATCGCAGTCTATCACTACGAGTTTAACTAGCCCTTAAAGCTCTTAAAAAAAACCATAATAAAAAAAAATTTTAAAAACCACACTCAAATTTCAAAGGTGCTTTCCGCCTCCCAAAATGGATTACATTCCTGGGACTTACCAAGGACTCTTGCCAGGTGTTTCAGGGTCTGGAACAAATCCCCAGGAGACTCAAGGTAAAGTTGGAGTGCGGAAAGTGGGAGACTCATAAAACTTTTACTTCTTGGATTTGAGGGAGCCAGTGCCTCAGCTCTGAAGGTGAGATCTAGTTCTCTTAAGATCTACTCACGTGCCTGGAGTAGCCGGCTCTTCTCTCAGGATCTCGATCTAAAATGGTGCACTCCACCATGGGACAAGCTGAGACCTGCTGGGCTGCAAAGCTGGGACTGGAAATACGCTATCAATGAACTGCAGAGGAGTGACAACAGTGACAAAAGGTGGCCTTCTAAATTGGTGTCCTGAGATTTAAAACTCTGGACGGCCTGCGCACCTCCTCCGCGCAGTCCACCTATGCACTGTCTACATACTGCCTCAGGCTCAAAAATCTAGGTGAGAGGGTGTTTCTCACCCCCACAATTTAGAGTACAAAGGTTCTTTCGTAAAACCTGCTTTAAATTGAGCAAGAAGATTGGCACTGATGCCTGGAGCTCCTCCCTAAGACAGCAAACCTACTTCAGCCTCTGTTTCCCAAAAGAAGCCCTCTTTTCCTGGACATAAACTGCCTAAAACCCCACAGCCCCTACGGTGAGACTCCCCAGAGATCAGGGTGTACAGCACCTACTGGATCAGTATAACACTTTTGGAAAGCAATACCAAGTTAAAGGCCAAGTAAATGCCCCATACAGACACAGAAAAGTAGAATAAAGTTGTTCGAAAAAAATCTATTTAAATCAGTACCTTAACACAGAAGCTTAAAGTTAAACAAGCATTAAACTTTAAGACATTTTTAAAAAAAAAAAGTCCTGTAGAACAAACACATTCAACATTCTCTTCCAAACCCATCTGTTGCTGTGTTAATCTTGGAACTGAACTAGGTTTTTGTTCTCGTAAGTCATAAGAGGAAGCACCAGAGGTGGAAAGTACTAAAATTGGGTTCCTCTTTATCTGAATTGAAACTGATAGAAGACTTCTGGTGAGTCGTGCTACCACAAATCCAATTATCTCTCTTGCAGCTGGAATCCGACCCTGCCAGCCCCCTCTTCAGGCTGAGAAGGATGGGCAGTGTCCTCAAGGGTGATTTACAAGCCTGGCAGGATGGAGACTCATCTATGAACTGATTTCAACTCAAAGGCAATGAGTTTCAGTTTTGTGAATTTGTTTTGTTTTTAATCTAAAACTTTCTATTTAAAGCAGTTAAAACCCAACAGAATCAGGTTTGAACACATTCAAAGTGTTCGGCAAATGCTTCCTCCCTCCAGATGGAACCACACAGTTCTTGGCATGAGAACAAACTTCACCTTCTGCTGACTACTCATTTATTGTGTATTGCCCTTCCCTTCACTGCTCTTTGGAGGAAAGGATTTTGAAGCTTTATCTCACATATACTGGGGTAAGTGGCCAGGAAGGACCAGTCCTTGGAGAAGGCTATCATACTTGGAAGGGTGGAGGGACAGGGCAAGAGAAGAAGACCCCAGATGAGATGGATTGACATCGTGATTGGGACAATAAAGGTAGGTGTGTCAGAGACAGTGAGACTGGCTCAGGACAGGGTGAAGTTCGTTCCTATGAGCCACAGGCTACTAGATGGCACATAACAATAACTCTCTAGTTAGTGATAAGGGGAGCTCAGCACAATTTGAACTTGGCCAAGAAAAAAACTAGAAGACACAAAGGTAACAATGATAAATGCTACTGTCGATAATTCTGCAATAACGGTAATAATAAAAAATAACCTATAAATGGATGTAATGTTAGACTTGAAAGCTGAACAAATGTGGGATGAGGAATGGAAATATACCAGGAGTACATATAGGCCTGACAGATGAGATTTCTACATATGTAGCTGTATGTGTTAGAAATATAGCAAATGTATTGTTTGTAATTGACAAAACTCCTGGATTGACTGCTGATAAAATTTTTTACTTGGAAGAGGAAGACAAAGTTAGTGAGGCTGCTGCTGAGAAAGAGAGAGAAGAGGGAGAGGATGAAAAAAGTGAACTCTCAGATCATGAAGGAGATGCAGACAGTGAGCTCAGTGATGAAGATGACTTACTAAATAACACAAAGTCTAAACTTCTGAAGTTGACAAGCAGCAGCATTGACCCTGGTCTGAGTGTTAAGGAGCTGGGAGGTTTATATATTAATTTCAATGCAGGCAAACTACAGTCTAATAAGAGACCCTTAACACAACAGATAACGGAGAAAACAAAAAAAAAAAAGAGCTTCTGAAGAAGAAATATAGCAAATGTATGTGCTATGCATATAGCAGAGCATACAGAGAGCAAAGTTACAAAAATTCTTAGCCCTACTAAATACCTTGAGATACTGAGACACTGGGACTGAGGCTCAGGACCAGTCTTGGAGGATATCAAGGTCAATTGACACAACACAGTCCACAAAGACAATGTCCTGAACTCTACTATGGTGAAGAGGAGCCTTCTAAAATGCAAATTCTGGTTTCTCCACATCTAGGGGGAAAAATAAATCTCAAAAATTCTTGCCATTGAAAAAAAAAATCTGCTTGCTATTGAGTAGAAAGTGACTCATAGCTGCACCTCCAAGTTTTAGGAGGCTGTAAATAGCATTGGAGGAGACTAACCATCTTTCTTCCCCTGGAGCTACTGGTAAATTTAAAACACCAGAGAAGCACCCCTTTTGGGTTATCACCACAACTCCCTAAGGACTATGCCACCAGAGCTCCCTTCCAGAGGAAATTTTTTAAAAAGAGTGAAGGTAACAATAAAAATTAGGAAACAATCCAAAGGACTAATAGACCACACAAACCACAGTCTTCAATAGTTTGAGACCAGAGGAAATAGATGGTGCCCAGCACCACTACTGACTGTTTTAACTGGAGTCAAGAAAGAAGGTCCCAAACAGTGTGGGGAAAAAATGTAGAACAAAAATTCAAAATAATGGAAAAAGATTTGATCAACTGCTCTGATAGAGACTGGTGGAATATCCACCCCACCTCAGACTATGACCCTTAAACACCCATCAAACCTTTAATACCCCACCTTTAAGCCAAAGAATGCCCAGGTCTATGAAGTAAGTAAACAGTAACTCCTTGAAGAACCAAAAGGACAGCAGCTGCCCAAAAACAAAGTTGAAAAGACAGGAATGGACATGAAAGGACAAATATAAATGGGGAACACAGAGATAGAAATGGAAAGTGTTGTTATCTTCAGGAGGTTGTAATTTATGTCACACACACACACAAATGTAAACTGTTGACTGGACAACTAGTTACTCTTTAATTATTCCCCAAACCACAAAAAAAAAAGCATTTATGAAATTTTTTAAATGTCAAGGGTCAACAAATTCAAACATTTAACTGGCCTTTAGTACCCTTGAACGACATACTTCCTGCTTGAACAATTTGTTGTGAATTTTAGCAGCCTTTGTCTATTACATTCCATTGTCAATATTTAAAAGAGCGTGCTGTTCCATGCAAATCCGGTCAAGCAAGGACATCCTGAAAACATTTTAGATGTTCTTGTCCTTCTTGTTGGGTGGGGTGAAGGCGGAAACTTTTAGAGTTTCTAAAACATCCAATCACTCTGTCACGCATACCCAGCTTTTCCAAGGCAAACTTCCTTTGCAATTTGCCAAAATATACTTAAACTCAAGCTACTTTGAGAAACTAACAGCCCCAATTTAATTTACCAGACTATTATGAGTAATACTTTCTACATGCTGATGCCCCTAAGCGCACAACAGGATTAAAACAGGATTTTACAAAACAAAAAATGCCAGATCTTTTGAGCAGGAAATTGAGAAACTCTCAAAATAATCTGACACAGCCGGCCAGCAAGAACGCCACAGTTTCCTTTTATCTGTTGGGAAATTTAACCAAATAATTCATTGCTACAGAGTTTGAACCAACACAACAGCTGACCCTCTAGCAGGCATTCACAGAGGTAAGAATCCGTGCTGCAATCCCCAAAATGTTTGGTTTGAATCCACCAGCTGCCCCACAGGATAAGGAAAGACAATCTCCTTCCCTGCAATTAATTGCTTCTGAAAACCTGCCAGAGGGTCAGCTATAGGTTGGTTTCTGATTGAATGGTAAACAGCAAGAAGTGGCAAGAGAAAAGACTGTCCATCTTTCTCCCGCAGAGCAGCTGGTGGATTCCAAAGGTTCCCTCGGATTTTTCTTATCTTAAACTTCCTTGTCCTTTTGCTTAGAGTAAAGGGGAAGAAGGCGGAAACTTTTATTTGGGGAAACTGCGCTTAAAGGAACATCAGCCAGGAAGTGGGGCCCAGCCCAGTCTGGAGCCAGCAAACAGGATGCGACAGTCACTCCCCACCAGGTCAGCTCCTCCTCAGGCACTCCGGGCGCCCCGCCAGCTCCGGGAGTGCAGGAGAGCAGCTCCCGGAGCAGAGGTGGAGGGCGAGCCGGGGCCCGCTCCCGGCACCCTGGGGAAGTGCAGGAGCGAGGCCTGCAGACCGAGAGGCCGCAGCGCCCGGGCGCAGGAGCCACGCAGACGCCGAGTCCCGCGGCCGGGAGGGTCGGCGCACGCGCGGCGCTTGCGGGGAGCGACGGGGGTGAAATGCGGACTCCTACCTTCCTGCCCGCTCCTGGGCTCGGCTCCCGCTCAGAGCCCGTCAGGCTGCGCTCACGAAAACGGCACGGAAGATGGAAGCGAAGAAACCGAAAGTCAGTGCGAGCTTACGTAGCTGCTCTCTGCAACCCAGTGACGGCGGCGTTGAGATCTACTCCCCTTCAGTTCGCCTCACAGTGCGGAGCCTTGCCCCTCCCTAGCCAGAATTTGCCTTCCTTTTCAACACTATTCAAAAGCTCAAGGGCACCACATTGTCTATGCTGGGCTATGACTTTCCCCTTTGCGCCGCAGTAGACCCATTTGGAGGGGGAAATACTCTACGTTAGACAGACAAGCACTTGTTTTTTGTTGCTTCAACGACTGAGTGAAAACCAGGATGGTTATAGAGCAGTTCACTATGGGTCACAGCGCTCGGATCTCATTGTGCAAGGCATCAGGAGTTGTTGTTGTTATGTGCCGTCGAGTCGCTTGCGACTCATAGCGACCCTGTGTACAACAGCCCTAAACTCTGTTCTATCCTGTGCCAATCGCACTGTCTCTGACACTCCCATCCCGATTATCCCAGTCACTGAATCAATCCACCTCATAGAGGGCCTTCCCCTCCTGCGCTGTCCCTCCACCTTCCCAAGCATGATGTCCTTCTCCAAGGACCGGTCCCTCCTTACAACATGTCCAAAGTATGTTAGATGGAGCCTCAGAATCCTGCCTCCAAGGAGCCACCCGGTTTAACCCTTTCCAGGACAAATCTGTTTGTTTTACTAGCAGTCCATGGTACCCTCAATACTCTTCTCCAGCACCACAGTTCAAAGGCATCAATTCTCCTTCTATCCTCCTTGGTCATTGTCCAACTCTGATGCATAACAAGTGATTGCAAAGACCATGGCCTGTATCAGACACACCTTAGTCTCCAGAGAGACACCATTGCTCTTCAGTACTTCGGAGAGGTCCCTAACAGCAGACTTTCCCATGGCAATACGACTTTTAATTTCCTGGCTACTGGTGCCAAGAGTGTTGACTGTGGAGCCAAGCAAACTAAAGCTGTGAGCAATCTCAATCTCTTCACCATCCATCCTGATGCTGCCAATTGGCCCAGTGGTGAGAATCTTTGTCTTCTTGACACTGAGCCTCAATCCATATTGGAGGCTGCAGTCCTTGACCCTCTGCAGCAAGCGATTCAGGTCCTCCTCAGTTTCAGCAAGCAGAGTTGCGTCATCTGCATAACACAGATTGTTGATGTTAATGGCACCAGCTATCAACCTGGGTTCTGACTCAGTGGTACACAATAACGCAGCAGTAGAGTCGCTGCTCTATCCAGAGCTAACCTTATTGTCTCTGACAAAGCCACCTTCATTACCCCAGTTACTGACTCCATCTCATCAAGGGTTGTCCTTTCTTGCGCTGTCCCTGCACCCTCCCTAGCATGACGCCCCTTCTCCAACGACTCTTCCCGCCTTGCAGCATCTCCAGAGTATTTCAAACTAAGCTTCAGAATTCTTGCCTCCAAGGAGCAGCCTGGTCTCAGCCTGTCTAGGATTAACCTATTTGTTCTCCTAGCAGTCCATTCAATACTCTTCTCCAACATGACAGCTCAAAGGCATCAATTCTCCTTCTATCATCCCTAGTCATGGTCCAGCTTTCTGATGCATAGCAAATGATTGCAAAGACCATGGCCTAGATCACATGCACCTTAAAATCACCGTACTACCCAGTATTTCTATTCAAATGTTTAAGGAAGTGCTATATTTTCTATATCTTGCACCGTTGTTACATTCCTACCAGTAGTGTTTGAGGGCGCCAGTCCCTCTGCACGCTTGCCTGCATGTGATGGTTTTAGTTTTGTTTCTTTTTTTAACTTTCCTAATACTTATGGGAAGAAATAGTATTTCATTGTTTTCTTATAATTTTTTTTATTTTTATTGTATTATTTTTACGTGTACCATCAAATCAGATCTGACTGGTACAGGAGGAGATTGCCCCCTCCTTCTCCAGCAGAGCATCTGGTGGATTTGAACCGTGTACCTCTGGGATTGCAGTGCAGCGTCTTGCCACTAGGCCATTCATTGTTATTTTTATCTCACAACACCATATGTACCAGCAGTGTACCACCAACAGTGGTAACCATGATCCCAATGTTAGCAATTATGATGTCCTTGACTTTCTTCATAGTGTTACCTCTTATGCATACATGTCTAAGCAGAGTAACTTAGTTTTTACTGTTTTTAAACTTTATATAAATTAAAATAAATTGTATTTTTGTATCTTCATTTTCTGAACATTCTGTTCATGAGATTTATTGTGTTATACTTAGTTGATGCTTATTGTTATATAAAATAAAACATATAAAAGAAAATGTTCACAGCCTTGGGGTAGCAAACATTTTTTTTTATTCATGTGTGTGTGTGTGTGTGTGTGTGTGTGTGTGTGTGTGTGTGTGTGTGTACCGTCAAATCAGATCTGACTGGTACAGGAGGAGATTGTCCCTCCTTCTCCAGCAGAGCATCTGGTGGATTCAAACCACACACCTATGGGATTGTAGTGTAGCTTCTTGCCACTAGGCCACCAGAGCTCCCTGCAAGCATTTCTTGTGACACAAAAAAGCTCTGACTATAAAAGAAAATTATTCATTGATTTTCATCAAAATTAACATTTTCTGATCATCAAAATCCATCATTAATAATATGAAATGGTAAGGGAGCTCTGGTGGCCTAGTGGCAAGAAGCTTCACTGCAGTCCCAGAGGTACACAATTTGAACCCACCAGATGCTCTGCTGGAGAAGGAGGGACAATCACCTCCTGTACCAGTCAGATCCAATTTGATGGTACACACACACAAGATAATAATTAAAAAAATACATTAAAAAAGTAATATGAAATGGTGGTTCTTAGACTAGGGAAATAATTCCAGTGTATCTCTTCATGGTGCACTTGGAGCTTAACTATTTAAAGAACTTTAAAAATTAATAGGGCGAACATAAAAAGTCACAAAATAGTTTTAACAGAGTAGAGTCCTCAAGTGACCAATAATTACCTGAAAATGTGCTCAACATAGCTAGTTATCAAATGCAAATACAAAGCCTATCAGAATGGATGTGATAAAAATTATCAATGAGAATGTGGAACAACTGTCACTCTCATACATTGCTTACAGGAATATAATATGACAAACAGCTTGGAAAACAGCTTGACTGTTCATTATAAGGTTATACTTATCAATACCCAGCAAATAAAACCTTAAATACTTACTCAAGAGAAAGAAACCATATAGCCACATGAAGATTTGTTCATAATTTTTTTAAAATTTTGACATTTAGTAGGGGAGTTGTTGATAGGTGACTCATAATTGGCCCTCCAACAGGGTTCTCAGAGCCAGGAAATCACACAGGAGAAGTTTGCCCATCCTTCTCCCGTGGAGCAGCTGGTGGATTCGAACCGTGTGCCTTTGGGTTGGCAGTGCAACTTCTCAGTTGTGTTCACAAGTCTTCTGAGTTTCAGCCTTATGGTTTTGAATCAGTTCTCTTTTCTGGGCCAAAGTTCACTTAGTGCACCAGTCATGGTGTCCCCCCAGCCCTTACTCAGCACTGGTTCCTTAGGGCAGGAGTTCCAGTTCACCTCTGCTCACCACACCACCAGCTCTGCAGCTACTGCTGTGGTTCATCTCATCCAGAAATCACTGACCCTAAAGGACTTGTATTGCACTCTCTTTTTTTTTCTCTTGATGATCATGAGATTCCCATTTTCTGCCTCTGCACTTGCTCAATTTATACCTAGTGTGATGGTCAGATTAACCAATCTAATCATTAGTACCGTACACACTTGTTTGCATATTCCCATCCAAAAGGTGCCAGTTCCCTAATTTACATAAATTGCCATAGCCCTACTCACCTGTGTGGCAAAAGTAAAGCCAGTGGCTAGGTAACAGATTCATTGTGAACAATCAATCTGCTGCATCAAAGGTCACTTCTTGACTTTTCTTTGATTCATTTTCTTCACACTTGAAAGATTAACTTTTGCCTTTCAATCATCTTATTAATGAAAGTGTATAAGGCATGCCTCTTCCCTTTATCATGTCCATTTTAGATAACCAATTTCTAATTTCCCAATTCCTCTCAAACCAGCACTATTAGAGCCCAAGCATCTTGGTTTCTGTAAGAATCTTCTGCTCCATAAGCAAAATCCTGAGCAGAGTAAATGATCAGTTTGCAATAATCGGATATCTTCTCTTCCTCTTGTCAACTCATTATGCATTCTGGTCAGCTCATCTCTAGCCATCTGTGGCTCGGTCCAGCCACAAAATCACGGGTCCAAATATCCTCCTGCATTTCAAGCTGGCTCATCTTCTCCTTCATCTCAGCCTTAGCCCCTACCTAACATAGGGTGAGTCAACAGGTCAGGAGTTCTTATGACTTCCAGCACAACAGGCCAGTGATCCTTCTTCACTTATCTGTTGTGTGCCAGTGGAATATGTCCAGACTCAATCCATCTCTTTTGCTAAAATCGTTGTATTTCCACTCATCAAGTGAACCTGTAACAGACACCTCAGATTCTGGGAATTCTTGTCAAGTCTAAACAAGAATGAGAAAATGTGAGTTTAATAGAGAGGAAAGATGCTGTGGAAGGAGCAGATACTACGTGAAGATTGACCAAGTATGACTTCTACCTCTTCATAAGGGAGAACTGTACCCATCAATAATATCCATAGCAGCAAACAGAGAGCTGCTTGGCAAGACACACTCCCACCCCATGTTCCTGCACCTCTTTCTACCAATCATTTGAGTCCAATGTCTGGTTTTGACTCTCAGACTTTACTCAGAGCTGTCTTACCGACAGTGGGGTTTAGTAGCAGAAATAGGTTAGGGAGTGAGAGAGGCAAAGAATATCATTCAATGCAAGTTCAAGTTTAACCCAGCAGTACCAGGTCAGATTAACAACAAAACACAATTCCTAGTGAAAACATGGGTTCAGCTCAGTAGCACAAGTTTTAAAAGCCTTTGGTTTCCTTAATCATCCAGCAAGGTTTGCATCAGAACAGTTACAAGTAAGCTTTTCCCTCAATCATCTGGCAAGCAAAACATTTAACAATGATCAGTTCAATGCTCCATCAAGCAAACCTGTAACAGTGGCCCTTATCTCAGGGCTTCTCTGGATACACCTTGCCACAGTCTCTTCACAGCAGTGTCACAGTCTCTCCTATCTAGCACTGTCACCAGGGTCTTGCTCTCTCTTATATTGGTCCCATAGCTGTTGATTTTCAAGACCACGTGCCCAGAGTTAAGGTAACTGGAAACCATCAAGGGCTAACATAATGACTAGAAAAGTTAACTTTTAAACTAATACCACATGCTCTTATAAAAGAATTGAAGCAGTTACAGCAAGATGCTTTGCAACATCAGTCTCTGTCCTCACTGAGGAAGACAAAGTGGCAAAAGTTTTAATTTTTTGTAATGTCAATAGAGAAGGTTAAACCAGGCTGCTCCTTGAAGACAAGGATTCTGACATACTTTGGACATGTTGCAAGGAGGGACCAATCTTTGGAGAAGGACTTCATGCTTTAGAGGGTAGAGGGACAGTGCAGGAGAAAAAGACCCTCTATGAGGTGGATGGATTGAGTGGCTGGGGTAATCAGGGAAGGTGTGTTGGAAACAGCAATATTGGCACAGGATAGAGCAGGGTTTAGGGCTATTCTACATAGGGTCACTATGAGTAGCAGGTGACCCGACGGTACAAAACAACAATAACAATAAATAAAGTATTATTTTTTCAAAGTGTCTGCCATGGCCAAAGCTTATGTCCACTCTTCAAGTTGCTGCTAATCAGGAACTTGAGGGGTGGGTAAGATGTGTCTGATCATGTGGCTTTCCAGAAGACAATTTCTTTTTTTTTCTTCTATAATTATATTTTATTAATTTTCATAAACATTTACA
>NW_006399825.1:6481269-6483478 GCF_000299155.1 Elephantulus edwardii | reverse complement strand
ATCAATTGATAGGACCATATGGTTCTTGTTCTTTGCCTTGTTGATGTCAGAAGACAATTTCAACAACACTTACATCTCCACTATTGGAATTGGCTTCAGGATCCACACTGTGGACACAGAGGGGAAGAAGATCAAACTGCAAGTCTGGAACATAGCTGGTCAAGAGTGATTCAAAACAATAACTACCGTCTATTGCTGTGGAGCTATAGGTATGATTCTAGTATATGACATCACAGATGAGGAATCTTTCCAGAATATTCAGAACTGGATACAGTCTTAGAACACCTCAGCTGGGGTGAACACCTCTTGTTGGAAAACCAAGAGGAAGGTGCACATGGAGCAGGCTGACAAGTTGGCTCAAGAACATGGAATCCCATTTTTCAAGACAAATGCCAAATCTATTATGAATGTAGATGAGGCTTTCATCTGCCTTGCCTGGGACCTGAAAACTGGTGACAAGAAGAACAACAACAGTTGCTCCCTGGACTGAGGGCTGCTGCCTGCCTCCACGTCCTGAGCCTTGAAACTGGACCTGTGGGAGGCAGGGCTGAGAGGGCTTAGAGAAGTCAACTGGCAGATGTGAGATTGAGAAAAAAGGAAAGAGAAAGAAGGAAAAGAGATAAACCAGAGAGGGAGGGAACAGCTGGAAGAAGGGAGGGAAGAAGTGAGCCAGGGAAAGGAGGTAGGAATTGAAGGAGGAGACAAGGATAGAGAGCCCCCAACCACTCTGGGTTTCCAGGGTAAACCTAAATGAAAATATATTGCCTTACTGTTACTGGATCAGGTCTTAGGGTCTTATGAGTGGCTCACTCACCACCACCCTCTAAAAGTTTGGTCGTAACCTGTCACTCTGCATTGTCTTTCTCAGTATGAGCTGTGGTGCTGGGGAAGAGTATTTGAGGGTACCATGGACTTCTGGGAAAACAGATTCATCCTGGAAAGGGTTAAACTGGGTGGCTCCTTGGAGGCAAGGATTCTGAGGCTCTAACATACTTTGGACATATTGTATAGAGAGAACAGTCCTTGGAGAAGGACATCATGCCTGGGAATGTGGAGGGACAGTGCAGGAGGGGAAGGCCCTCTATGAGGTGGATTGATTCAATGACTGGGATAATTGGGATGGGAGTGTCAGAGACAGTGCGATTTGGCACAAGACAGAGCAGAGTTTAGGGCTGTTGTACATAGGGTCGCTATGAGTCGCAATCGACTCGATGACACATAACAACAACAACATATGTCTTGGCTGAAAGCAGGGAGTACCAGAGAAATGTCTATCTGTGTTTCATTGATTATGCAAAGGTGTTTGACTCTGTGGATCACAACAAACGGTGGCTGACGCTAAGTGGGAATCCAAGAACACTTGATCGAGCTAATGCGAAACCTATACTTGGACCAGGAAGCAGTCTTCAGAACAGTGCAAGGAAACACTGTATGGTTCGAAATTGGGAAGGGAGTACGCCAGGGATGTGTACTATCTCCATACCTTTTCAACCTGTATGCACAACAGATTATCCGGGAGGCTGGACTCTATGAGGAGAAATGTGGGGTCAAGATTGGTAGAAGATCTATCAACAATCTGTGTTATGCAGATGACACAACCCTGCTTGCTGAAACTGAAGAGGACCTGAAGTGCAGAAGGTCAAGGTCTGCAGCCTACAATATGGATTGAGGCTCAGTATCAAGAAGACAAAGATTCTCACCACTGGGCCAATCTGCTGCATCAGGATGGATGGTGAAGAGATTGAGACTGTACACAGCTTTAATTTGCTTGGCTCCACAGTCAACACTCTTGGCACCAGCATCCAGGAAATTAAAAGACATATTGCAATGGGAAAGTCTGCTGTTAGGGACCTCTCCAGAGTACTAAGGAACAATGGTGTCACTCTGGAGATTAAGGTGCATCTGATATAGGCCATGGTCTTTGCCATTACTTGCTATGCATCAGAGAGCTGGACAATGACTAGGGATGATAGAAGGAGAATTGATGCCTTTGAGCTGTGGTGTTAGAGTATTGAATATACCATGAAAATATACTAAAAAAACAAACAGATTCATCCTAGAGAGGGTTAAACCAGGCTGCTTTTTGGAGGCAAGGATTCTGAAGCTTTGTCTGACATGCTTTGGGCATGTTGCAAGGAGGGACCAGTCCTTGGAGAGGGACGTCATGCTTGGGAGGTTGGAGGGACAGTGCAGGAGAGGAAGACCCTCT
>NW_006399825.1:6479234-6481019 GCF_000299155.1 Elephantulus edwardii | reverse complement strand
AATCGGGATGGGTGTGTCAGAGGCAATGAGATTGGCACAGGATAGAGCACAGTTTAGGGCTGTTGTACATAGTGTTGCTATGAGTTGCAAATGACTCGACCGCACATAACAACAAACAACATATCATCATTTTCTGTGAGAAGCAGGGTTATAGAAACGAGATGTGTGTACATCTAGTCTTTCTAGAAAAATCCCATCTTGAAGACTTCTGGACTAGTAGACATCACTTATTATGGAATAGTGCACATGCATAATCTTTGTGGGTGCTGATTCAAGTCTAGTCCCTACAAGAGGCTCTCTCACACAGATATCAGAGGATAGTGGACTGAACATGCTTAAGGATTCATTTTAAGCCAGTGTAGTCTTGAAAACATCAGGAACTAAGTGTTCATTGCAACAGGTGTGAGCGTGCTTTATTAGAGGAAAACATGTCCCTCACGGTTTTCTGACCTAATACCAACACCAGACACCCTCCTGAGATTTGGCTCTGGCTGCCCTATCATTGACCCAGTGGTCATCATGAGCAGGTATACAACTTAGCAGTTCCTTTTAACTTACAGTCTTGGAAGGGAGCTCTTAACGAGCATTGACTTTTCTTGCCTCAGGACAGTCAGAGACACATGGTTTGCTCCAATTTTAAAAAGCCAATCTTTCTCTGTTTTTCCCCCCAAGGTGTTTCTTTCAAATTTAAATCTCCTGTCCACTGTCTTATTTCTGTGTCCAATCATCAGGCCTTTTAGCCTCTCCTTCCTGTTTAATTCTTCAGCTAGATGAAGAACACTGAAGCCAGGGTATCAACCCCATGGTAACAGGAACATAGAGATATGGAACGCTATAGGAATTAGTTTTGTTTTATGGATGCTTTTGATAAGGACTGTTTCTTGTGGAGTTAGTAGAAGCTAAATGCCACTGTCCTCATGCTGGTGGGATTCTTTTTACAGCTCATGTCAGAAGTGGGGTTTATTATAAAGTCTCCAGACTCATGAAAGCATGAGCTTTTTTAAGAATAAGAAGCTAGGGGGACAGGAAGTACAGTTAGTATGGTTGCTTCTGTACAGTTGAGAACACTAGAGCTGATTTGGGGCATTGTCAGACAAAACCCAAAGGTTCAAGGGGTCCATGTTGTTGTTGTTATGTGCTGTCAAGTCAATTAAGACTCATAGTGACCCTATGCACAACAGCTCTGAGCCCTGCAATTTCCTGAGCCAATCTTACTGTCTCCTACACACCTATGCCCATGACCCCAGTTACTGTATCAATCTCATCCAGGGTCTTCCCCCCCTCGTCGACCCACCACCCTTTGAAGCATGATGTCCCTCTCCAAAGACTGGTCTCTTCTGGAAGTATGTCCTAAGTATGTGAGACAGAGCTTCAAAATCCTACCCTCCAAGGAGAAACTTGTGGAGTTTCACCCTTTCCAAAACAGAGCTATTTGTTCTGGTGGTCCATGGTATGTTCAATACTATTCTCTTGCACAACAACTCAAAGGTGTCAATTCTTCTTGCCGAGTGCAACTTCGCCGCCAGCAGCCGAAGAAGACTCAGACAAACAGGATTCGTTGCAGAAGCTTTATTGAACAAAAGAAAATGGCGAAATGGCCCCGTCTTTTCCCCCCCCCGGCACTTGCTTATATCCCTCTCAGTTCCACGCCTCCTGCTCTTACGTCTTAGAATCTCATTGGTGTTGAGGTCTTTCTAAACCAGGTCCAATGGACCAATAGCAATATTGCAGCCATAAATGGTGTTGTTTGTGCGTTAGTAAGTCAATGAGGAAGTGAGGTATCAG
>NW_006399825.1:6458180-6479134 GCF_000299155.1 Elephantulus edwardii | reverse complement strand
ACCAATAGCAATATTGCAGCCATAAATGGTGTTGTTTGTGCGTTAGTAAGTCAATGAGGAAGTGAGGTATCAGTGCCATCTTGTAATGGCGGCGTGCAAGTGCGGACCGCGCATGTGCAATGACGTCAATGATCTTAAACGGCTAGCCTGCTGCTGCGGTCGGCCTGCTGCATCTTCTCACATACTTTAGGCTCTTGGCCAGGAGGGACAAGTCTTTGGAGGACATCATGCTTGGAAGGGTTAAGGGACAGCACAGGAGAGGAAGACCACAAATGAGATAGCTTGTTACAGTAACTGGGCTAATGGAGGTAGGTGTCTTGGAGATAGTGAGACTGGGTTAGAATAGGGTAGGGTTCAAAGCTCTATTGTACATAGGGTCAATATGAGTTGCAGGTGACTCAATGGCACATTAAAACAACAAATGCCAAGAATGTTGATTGTGAAACCAAGTAGGCTGAAATTGTAGACAATCTCAATCTCTTTTCCATCTATCATGGTGCTGCCAATTGGCCTAGTGGTGAGAATAGTTGTCTTCTTGATGTTGATCTTCAATTCATATTGAAGACTGCAGTCCTTGACCTTCTGCATCCTGCAGCATGTGCTCATATTACAGAAAGCATGTAAGTTCACCTTCAACAAGTACTTGATTGGATATGCTAAAAGCTGAGTTTAGTTTTGCCCTAGAGAAATGAAGCCTGGTTAAAGGAAGAGGGGGCAAGGTGTTGCTTAGTTAGAGAATAAAAACAAAAACAAAAACAAAACAACACAACTCAAGTGCCATCCAATATCTCTGAGTTAGGAAATTTGCATCTAAATAGACAATGACTAGGACACACACTCAGTACGACTCTTTAGGTATGCTTGCAGGTCCCCTGGCCTTCGTGCTCATGATTTGGACCAGTGCAACATAGCTCTTTCAGCCATGCTAAGTATGACATCTTCCCCAGCCTCCTATTTATCCTGAGTGAGTGCTCTCTACTATGGGCCCGTGGGGTGGCAGTTCTAGTTCTACTCTATCTCGTTTGAGCCTCCAGTGATCTTTCCAATTTCCTTTTCTGTTGTTGCTGCCACCACGACTGGTGCTGCAGCTCTGGTCCAACTTGTGCAGGAATCTCTGGTCTAAAAGGACACATGTTATACAACTTTTTGCTGCCTTTTTTTTTTATGGTAGCAAGATTCCTCTCATGAATACTCACAATAGGTGTAATCATAGTAACAAAAAACTGGAAGTAAACTAAATGTCCTTGAAGAGGCCAATAAAAGTCATTTGTAGTATAGCCACACAATGCAACACTACTTAGAAATAAAGAACAAAAAACTACTGATTAATGCGAAGCATTTGACTGTGTGGATCATAACAAACTATGAGTAATATTGAGAAGAATGGGGAAACCCAAAACACTTAACTATACGTATACAAAATCCATACCTAGATCAAGAGGCTGTTGTCTCAACAGAGCAAAGGAATCCTACATGGTTTAAAATCAGGAAGGATGAGTGTCAAGGTTGTATACTTTTCCCATACTTATTCAGTCTGTGCACTGAGCAAATCATTTGAGAAGCTAGACTCTGTGAAGAAGGATGTGGCATCAGGAAAGGAGGAAGAGTCATCAACAACCTGTGGTATGAAGTTACATAATCTTGCTTGTTGAAAGTGAGAAGGACTTGAAATGCTTGCTGCAGAAGATCAAAGACTACAGCTGTCCATATGGATTGCATTTCAACATTAAGAAGACAAATATCTTTACCACTGAACTGACAAGTAACATCATGATAAATTGAGAAAATATTAAAACTGTCAACAATTTAATTTTACTTGGATCCACAATCAACACCCTTAGTACCAGTATCCAGGAGATCAGGAGATGTATTGCTTTGGGAAATCTACTGTCAGGGACTTCTCCAAAATACTGAGAAGCATTCATGTGACCTTGAAGACAAAGATGTTCCTGATTCAGGCCATGATCTTTTCAATACCTTGCTTTGCATCAGAGCTGGACAGTGATTAATTAGAAGAATTTATGCCTTTGCATTGTGGTGTTGGAGAAGAACATTGAATATCCCATGGACTGCCTAAAGAACAAACATATATGTCTTGGAGAAGGTGTAGCCAGAGTGCTCCTTGGAGGCAAGGATTTTGAAGCTCTGTCTCACGTATCTTGGGTATGTTGTTAGGAGAGGCTATTCCATGGAAAGGGCATCATGCTTGAAAAGGTGGAGCGTTAACAAAAGAGAGGAAGACCCTCAACCAGGTGGCTTGACACAATGACTGCAGCAATTGGCCCCAGTATGTCAGTAACGATGAGGCTGACACAGGATAGGGCAGGGTTCAGGCCTGTTGCTCATAGGGTCGCTCTGAGTCATACTTGATTCAACAACACCTAAAAACAGCAATAATCTTAGAATCTAGTTCCCAGAATAGGATTATTCAATGTAAAGTTCTTTCAACTTTTCTTTATAGTTGAATATTTTTATAATAAAATGTTTGGGATGAAAACATTGGTCTGAGTGATAGAAGTCAGACCTGCTAACAGTACATTCTGTATGATTCTATACACATAGCACTTTGGAATAGATAAAATTATTCCATAGTGAAAAATTTACAAGTGGTTGTCTGAAAAAGAAAGGAGTTGATTGCAAAAATGTATGAGGAAACTTTGGGCTGATAGAAATGTTCTAAACCTTGCTTAGATGGCGTTCATGCATGTATACATTTGGTAAAATGTACTGAATCGTACACTTAAAATGTCTATTATTGTGTTATTGAGGGAGTGTACCTAAAAACAAACAAAAATGAACTGGAAGCTCTGACCTGAGTCTAAACCATTCTGAGCATCTCAATGGATAAGATGGCTAAACCATTTCCTTGAAGGACCTCTAATCTTGGTATCTTCAGAGGCTTCCTTTCAAATGTGTTAAATTTAGCAAAGAGATGACTTTGCTAAATATCATGCATTTACTTCTCTGTCTAGGGAGCAAAGGCCTTGCGGTCAAAGTTTCCTGAGTGAAGTGGAAAAAGACAGATGAAGTTTCATCCCGTTGGTGTTGGTTGTAGTCAAGTCATTTGCAACTCATGGCACCCCCACGTGTGCGGGACAGAGATGATCCGCAGTGTCCACACAGCAGGAGCTGATCACCATACTTGTTTCCAAGGCACCTCTGATTGAGTTTCATCTGCAAACCTTTTATCTAATAATCAATTGTTTAAGTATTTGCATCGCCCAGAACCAATTCCAAAACACCCACTGCTGCTGAATTTATTTAGACTGAGAGCAACTCTATAAGAGAGAGTAGAACTTCCCCTTAATGGTTTTTCAAAGCTGTAAATTTTACAGAAGCCAACTAACTGCCTCAAAACGAACATTCTCTTGCAGAGAATCCACAGTGCCAGTAGGGCTTCTAAGAATCTAATCTCTATTCAAACTCATTGCTGTTGAGTTGGAACCAACTCACAGCTGACTCTCCAGCAGGTTTTAACAGGATGTAAGTAACACAGGAGGAAATGATCCATCTCAGAGCCACTGGTGGGTTTGAACCGCCAAAGAGGGGGCTCCTTTGGGTTAGCAGCGCAGCTCCCTTCAGACTAGACCACTAGAGTTCCTAGAACACAGCAGGCATATTTTATTTCACTGTTAACCAGCACTCCTTTTGTTTCAATCCTTTCTCTGCTGCCTTCACTCTCCAGATTCACTGCTTGACTCACTGGTTACATTTTCATCACTAACTATCCACTTCACTTCTTCTATTTGCTGTTTAAATGTTGATTCTGTCCTTGATTATCCTCTTGGTATTTGTCAACCAAGGTTAATTATCTTTTGTTTTAGTGATCATATGCTCCTTTGATGTGTTGTCTGGCTTCGGCATCGATCTGATCTCTTTCGTGATTTACTGGGGTTCTCATTGTTTGTATGTCAGGTGTTCAGTATAAACATAGTTTGACATAAAGTGGTAGTCAGGGTTAAAGGAGAGGAAAATCATCGGAGCCCAAAGGCCACCAGCTGGTTCAGCAATATCCCTAGCCTGAAGGGAGATGCTGACGCAGGCAGAGGCCAACCCCAGATATAGCTGTGGCGTCTCCCTGTCATGTCGCTGCTGTTATCTACTCGTGATGACCTACTTTCTTTCTATTGCTCCTTAACAGAGGCACCCTTTCCTAACAGACAGTTAATACTCAGACATTCTCATTTTCCTTATTGTGGATATTGCTTCAATGCCTGAAAATTAGACAGGACTATTACACTATGATTTGGGTCACAGGTTCCATAAGAGATTTTTATTTTTTTAACATTGCAAATATTTTTTTCATTATTACACATTTTCCCCTTCTCCTGCCCCCTCCCTGTAATGTACCCCTCACCCTAGACTACTGTCATACATACAATGCCTAATCATATATTCCTTTCAGACAGTTCTTCCCCACATTTGATCTAATGTAATGTTCATTATCTAACCACTCTTTTTCTATTTTCTCCCCAACCTCTTCCTGCAGTATTTGTCCTCTTGTGACTGAGATAGTTCACTCAGCATAATGTCCTCCAGGCACCCATATGTTGCATAATGTTTTACAACTTAATTGCTTTTTTTTTCAATTTTTTAAATTTTTTTTAAGTTCATTGCTTTTTGATGTGTGTCTAGTATTACACTGTGTGAAAGTACTATTGTTTTTCTAGCCAGCCATTAGTTAATGGACACTTGGGTTGCTTCTATCTCTTTGCTATTGTGTATAATGCAGCAATAAATATGGGTGTGTTTCTGGTTTCTGTAGGGTATATTCCCAGCAATAAATTTGCTGGATCAAATGGGATTTCTATTTACAACTTTTTGAGAAAGTACCAGACCACCTTCTCTAGTGACTGTACCATCAACAGTGAATAAGAGCCCCAATATCTCTACAAGCTCGCCAGCATTTGTTGTTTGCTTGCCTGTTAACTTTGTTATTGTTGTTGAGCATAAGAGAATCTTTCATTTATATATATATAGATATATATATATATTTTTTTTTTCTTCCTGGGCCTGCAGTGTTTGTGGCTGGGGGAGTTATAATTTTAAAGTCAAAATTCAGTGGACGGTAGCTATTAGTCTTGGATATATCAATAAGCAAAGCTAAACCAGGAGAAAGTAAAGGTATCTTGTTGTGGATGAAGCAAAAGAGTACAACTAAAAAATGACAGAAAAAAAGCAAAACATCTGGAGTTAATTAGTGTCAGGGCATCATCATATAAAAGATCAGTACAACAACAGATGCTTTCCATCTGAGCCTGAGTCAGAAAAAGGTCAAAAGATGTTCTGGGCACACTATTTAAAGAGGAAGAAAAGTACTTAATGCATTTGAGAAGGTTTTTTGTGCAAAATGATTCCACTATTTTTTAATTAATCATTTTCACTTTTCATTTTTAAAAATGTTACTTAGAATACTCATATAATGATACCAGATAACTGAGTGTTGCTTTGGTTATTTATCCAATCATAATGCTAAATTCTGCAATAAAGACAAAGTATATAATAGAAATACTGTTTATAGGGAAAAGACAATATATAATAGAAGAACTGTTTATAGGAAAAAGACAATAAAAATTGTTTCCCTCCATGCCATGATGCAGTGACTGAGATTCCTTTCATATTTCAGCTTTATCATCTCCTACATGTTTCAAATGACAGATGTAGCCCTGGACATGCTAACTTGTCTATGTCAGGAAATTTGGAGGACAGCTGCCTGGCCAACGGACTAGAACGGATCCATATTTGTTCTCATTCCCCAAAACAATGATACAATAGAATGTGGAAATTATCAAACATTATCATTAATATCACATACAAGCAAAATAATGTTGAAGATCATTCAGAAATTACTAGAACAGTACATAGACAACTGCCAGATGTTCAAGCTGGTTTTAGAAGAGGTCATGGCGTCAGGGAGATCATTACCAATGTCAGGTGGAGCCTAGCTGAAAGTAAAGAACAACAGAAGAGTAAGAGTGGGTAACATTGAGGAGAATGGGAGTCCCAGAACACTTAATGGTGCACATGTAAAACCTATACCTCGACCAAGAAGCAAACCGAGCAAGGGAACACTTGTGATTGATTGCCTTCAAGTCGAGCATGACTCACTGTGACCCTATGAACAAAAGGCCTGAAGCCTTTCTATAACTATGGACATTTAGCAAAGTTTATAGTTTCCAGAGTCATGTTGTCTTAGGAAATGGATGCCACTCCTGCTTCCACACTACATGGTTTAAAAATAAGAAAGGAGAGTGTCAGGGTTGTATCCTTTCCCCATACTTATTCAATCTGTATGCTGAACAAATTATTCGAGAAACTGGATTCTGTGAAGAAGAATGTGGCACCAGGATTGAAAGAAGATTCCTCAATAACCTGTGAACAACAGGATTGAAGACTGATCAATAAGCTTCTATTATGTGGATAACACAACCTTGCTTGCTCAAAGAGAGGACTTGAAGGTTAAACACTGGAGCCTTCAATACAGATTGCATCTCAACATCAAGAAAACAAAAATCAGGGAGCTCTGGTGGCCTAGTGGCAAGAAGCTGCACTGCAATCCCAGAGGTATGTCGTTCAAATCCACAAGATGCTCTGCTGGAGGAGGGGTAATCTCCTCCTCTACCAGTCAGATACAATTTGATGGTACAGACAAAAAATTTAAAAAAAAAAGAATGCAAAAATCCTCATCTCTGTACCAATAGGCAGCATCATGATAGATGGAGAAAAGATTGAAACCATTACCAACTTTGTCATACTTGGATCCACAATCAATATCCTTCATACCAGCAGTCAGGCAGTCAGGAGGTGTGTTGCACTGGGAAAGTCTGTTGTCAAGGACCTCTCCGAATTATTTAGAAGCAATGATATCAGAGGATTAAGGTGTGCCTGATACAAGTCATCATCTTTTCAGTCACTTGTTATGCATCTGAGACCTGGACAATAAAGATGATAAAAAAGTAATTTATGCCTTTGAGTTGTGGTGTTGGAGAAGAGTGCTGAATATACCAATGACTGCCAAAAGAACAAGCAGACATGTCTTGGAGAAGTGAAGCCAGAATGCACCTTTGAGGCAAAGATTATAAAGCTTCATCTTACAAACTTTGGGCATGTTGCTAGGAGAGGTTATTCCTTGGAAAGGAACGTGATGCGTGGAAGGGTGGAGGGATGGCTGAGGAGAGGAAGGCTCTCAACTAGGTGAATTGACATGGTGACTGCAGCAATGGGCTTGAGTGTTAAGAGTGTCAGAGATTATCAGGATGACACAGGATAGGACACGATTCAGATCTGTTGTTTTTATGGTCACTCGGAGTTGTACTCTACCAAGCGGCACCTAATGACAAAGAAGATTAATCAGAACTGGCTTTGACAAGTACTGTGGCATTTGGACAAGAACAAACTGGGAGGAGGGTAGAGAGAATAGTGCAACAATGAATGAATGGAAACCCAAAATCTCTGTAAATGTTTATGAAAATGAATAAAATATAATTATAGAAAAACAAAACAAAACAGTGCAAGAGGAAAACATAATATACTTTCCTGTAACTCCGAACAAAAAGACATATCAGATAAACTTATATCCAGAATTTATAATACTTGAGCACCACCACAAGATAAAGGTAAATAATCCAATTGAAAAATGGGCACAGGATATGAACAGACATTTCACCAAAGAAGACATTCAGATGGATAAAAAACACATGAAGAAATGTTCAAAATCCCTAGCTCTAAGAGAGATGCAAATCAAAACAACTATGAGATATCATCTCACGCCAGTGAGAATAGCAAAATTTAACAGAACAACAAGCAACAAATGCTGGAGAGGTTGTTGAGAAACTGTAATCCTTATTCACTGTTGGTAGAAGTGTAAAATGGTACAACCACTGTGGAAGGCGGTATGGCGCTTTCTCAAAAAATTGCAAAAAGATAAGATTTGACCCAGCAATTCCACTACTGGGAATATACCCCAAAGAGACCGTAACTACCACCCAAGCAGATATATGCACACCCATGTTTATCAGGCTTTGTTCACAACAGCAAGAAGCTGGAAACAACGTAAGTGCCCATCAACAAACGGATAGAGAAGCTGTGGTATATTCACACAATGGAACCCTACACTGCATTGAAAAACAATGAACTCATGCAATATAATTCAAAATGGGTGACTCTGGAGGACATTATGCTGAGTGAAGTATCTCAGTCACAAAGGACAAATACTGCATGGTGCTACTGCTGTAAAATGGGACTGACCTCAGGGTTGGGGGGAGACTGAGAAAGATGGGTTAAATAATGTATACTGCACTGAAACAGATAAGGGAGAAAACCGTTTAAAAGGGATATGTGATTAGGTATTATTGTCATGACAGAAGTCCAGAGCGAAGGCTGCAGAGTGGAGTGGACTTAGGGAGGGAACACATAGTAAAACAATGAAAGAATTTTTCTTTTACTATTCTAAGAGGGTAGTGTTGGGGGGGAGGGTTGGAAGGGGTGAAAAGTGAAACCATGAATGAATAGAAATCCAAAGTCTCTGTAAATTTTCACCGAAATGAATAATAATTTTTTTTTAAAAGAAAAGAAAAAAAAAGAACAGCTGCTCTGTGGAAAAAGAGGGGCAAACTCCTCTCGAGTAACTAACTGCCTCTGATACTCACTGGAGGGTCAGCTTTCAGGTGGTTTAGCCTCCATGTACACATCAACAATAAGCAAGAAGTTGGCATGTGATGAGTTCTGAGCTTGAAATAAGGAGTAAAATAGAATATGGGGGGAAAGGCCATATGAAAAGCCAGAGAAAATAGCCAAATAGCCTGGAACTTGTAGATACTGAACTTTGGAACTCTTCCTGCAATGCTGAGAAATCTAGGTGGTTTAGCAAACAGATACTGCAGCATCTATCAGGACCATGGAGACTTTGACCACAGAAAAGGGTGTGTCTTTGTTAATTTAAAAAGCTCCATTCCATGGTTAAGATTTTTGGGCCACCTTTCACATAGTCAGACCTGTCACAAAATTCTACCACATTTCTTGGCAAGGCTGCAGATCCAAGTCACTTTGTTATTTTATGTCTTGGAATTGTTTTTAATGATACATTCTACTCTTCTCTTTTTAATCCTCAACAACAATAATTGGGTGAAAACTAAGAGTTGGAGGGGAGGAAGAGAAAGAATGTATTAAGCTATGAAACAAGTATGTTAAATGCTTGTATGTGGATATAAAAGAGCTTAATTTATAGAGTGAATATTAGATTGACCAACGTGGAAAATTCTGATTTGAGAGGAGGTGTATGTAGAACAGAAAAGAGATATTTAAGAAATCCTTTCAAAAGCTCTTGGTTCTGCTTTTATTCTTTCCTTCCCAAAGGACTTTTTTTTTCTCTTTTTTTCTTATGGAACGCTTCACGAATTTGCGTGTCATTCTTGCGCAGGGGCCATGCTAATCTCCTTTGTGTCGTTCCCATTTTAGTATATGTGCTGCCGAAGCGAGCACCCAAAGGACTTTTTTATTTCGTTTGTTTTGAAGGATTTAAATTTTTTTATTTAATAAAACATTAATTTTATACTGCTTTACTTACAAAGTTTGTATACATTATTTCTCACATCAGATCTTTCCCCTTTCCTTTACTCACCCCTCCCTCCACCCATCAAATTGTGCAACCCTATGATTAAGCCCCCACTCCCATCCTCACCCCTCTGTTCCCCTCCCCCTCCTTGTATCCTCATATTCGTTCTACAATAATGGTCTTATACAGCATTTGTCTTTATGAGACTGAGTTAATTCACTTAATTAGTGATAGTACTAATTCAATCTCAACATAATAAAATAGTAATAATGTTCTCCAGTCCATCCCAAGTTTGGTGGTAATTTACAAAATCATTCCTTCTGCACGCTGCATAGTATTCCATTGTGTGAATATAATAATTTCTCAATCCACTCTATTGTAGTTGCACATCTGGGCTACTTCCACATTCTTGCTATGGTGAGTAATGCTATTAAATTGGTGTGCAAGTTTCTGTTTGGGCCTCAGTCCTCATTTTCTCAGTGTATATTTCACACAGTGGAATAACTGGGTCATATGGAATTTCTATGTTCGGCTTCCCCCGCCCCTTTTCTTGTTGTGTACTGTCAAATTGGATCCGACTGGTACAGGAGGAGATTGTCCCTCCTTCTCTAGCAGAGCATCCAGTGGAATATATTGAGCTTTTTGAGGAAATGCCAAACTGCCTTCCAGAGTGGTTGTACCATTTCACTATCCCACCAACAATATATGAGTTCCTATCTCACATCCTCTCCAAAATTTATTTCCTGAAGCCCTGCTAAACGCTGCCACTGAGACTGAGGTAAGATGGTATCTCATTGTGGTTTTGATACACATTTCTATTATTGCCAGTGATTCTGAGCATTTCTTCATGTGTCTGTTGGCCATTGATGAACAGGACCTTCTAAAGTTTATATCTCTGTGCTCATCAAAAACTTTTTCCAACAGGGTGAAAAGAAAACCTACTGACTGGGAACAAACATTTGGCAATAACATCTCAGACAAGTGTCTGGTAATGAAAGTTTACAGAATACTCCTGGGCCTCCAGAAGAAAAAGACTGATAACACAATTAAAAAGTGGAAAAGAGACATGGAAAGACTTTTCACAGAGGAGGGCATTTGGATGGCCTAAAGGACTAATTTTAAGTGCTAAGATAACATGGGAATTTGCAGAACTTGTAAAAAACTAGTTTTAAAACTTACTAATAAAATAACTTGAAACATTTTTAATTAAATTTAATAAATACTTATTGCAGTGTTCTCTTCACAAACTCCTGTGGAAGAAAGAGTATAGCCATAAATATAGTTTAAACGGCAACTTATGCTCAACAAAATTATAAAATCTCTTTTCAAAACCATAATTAATCAAATCCAAATTAAATTCCTTGAATATTTACTATGTACAAGGTGCCATGAAGAGTTTAACTTCTACATGGCATCTTGCCCATGGTGATCAATGTCACGAAATGGAATGTGCATAAATTGTTCAATGGAAAATTAATCTGCTGAATGAGGTTTTTAAAAAGTGAACTGGGTGGGTGGAGGGCCCGATAGAGAGGAAAATATGCAACAATGAATGAATGAATGAAAATCCAACTTTTCTATAAACTTTTGTTAAAATCACAATAAAACAATGGGGAAAAAGAAAACGAATCTGCTTTGTGAACTTGCACACCATAAAAACTTTTAGAAAACAAGAATCTAACATTGTTACTGATTCAAACTATAATTTCAGATTAATAGTATGAAGAAAATAAACAATTCTAAACCTGAACCAAAATGTAAGTACCATGAGAAGAAACATTTGCCTGCTGTGTTCAGTGAAAAATTCCAGCACTATGAACATTGCCTAGCATATAAAGATGCTCAATGAATAATTTTCAGGTAAATGAATAAAAAGCAAAGAAAAGGAACAGAAAAGTCTGCAGCTGTTCTAGTCACGTCTAGTTGTTCTATTCTTTGAGATTCTGATAGAACAAAACAACAAAATAAAAAAAAAAATTAAATGTTAAGAGCTCAGTTGTCACCTGAAAGCTCAGTGGATGGAACCCACCACCTGCTCCAATAGCAGAAAGATGAGGCAGTCTGCTTTGTAAAGATTAGTCTTGTGTGTTCTATAGAGCAGTTCCACTGTGTCCTGTAATACAGAGTAGCTATGATACAGAACTGAGTCAATGGCAACAAGACTGGCTTTTCGTTTTACTTTTATATGGAATTTGTATACTATATTGCACTATGTTACTACCAGAAGAGAATACTCTGGAGCAGGTGATACTGCTGCCCATGAACCTGATAGTTCCTCTGTAAGATGACCTCATCTGTGCAGACACAGGAACAATTTCTTTTTGGGACAAGTATTGCTATTGTTATTGTGAACCACAGAACTGACCTTCAGTTCCATGTCCCTGAGAAGTGACCATTTCCTTAGGAAATTTTTTAGAATTTCCTAAAAATATTTTGTAGCACATGAAGAAATTAGATAGATAGATAGATAGATAGATAGATAGATAGATAGATAGATAGACAGGTATAGATCTACATACACACACACAAACATATACATATATACATCACAAGAGAATCACAAAATACTCACTTAAATGTATAATGAAATTAAAAAATTTTGTTGCTACTCTCCAATAAGAAATTTCTGATCCATGTATTAGTTGCATGAAAGCAGTAATGAAAGACATTTGATTATAACACTAGAAAAAACAACATCTTAAATTCTATATCTGTTGTTGGGTGCCATTGAGAAGACTACAGCAACCCCTGTGGACACCAGATCAAAGCCTTGCTCTATCCTGCACCATCCTCACAATCTGCATCTGCTTAAGCTCACTGCTGTGGTCAATGTATCAAGCCCCCTTTTTGAAGGTCTTCTTTCCTTTGACTGATCCTCTACTTCTCCAAGGGAGGTCTGCTGGCTTCATGGTAAGGAGTTGCCAACACAAAGGCAGGTGGTTTGAATCCACCAGATGCTCTGTGAAAGAAAGATGGGCAATCTCCTCCTGTATAATATACAACCTCTTGAAAACCCATTTGGAGGGTCACAAACTTGATGGTAAATAACTACTATTGCTACTACTTCTCCAAACATGGTATCTTTTTTCCATGGATTGGCCCCACCTCACAAGGCAAAAAGTAGGTTTCACCATTCTTGCCTGTAACGAGCACCCTGGCTGCACTTCCTCCCACATAGAATGTCTATTCTTTGGGCCGCCCATGGTATAGTCAATATTTTCCCCAAATACTACAATTCAAAAGGGAGCTCTGATGGCCTAGTGGTAAGAAGTCATGCTGCAACCTCAAAGGCATGAAGCTTGCACAACAGCTGCTATGCAAGAGAAACACAGGCAATCTCCCCCCATGCGATTTACTGCCTCTGAAAACTGGCTAGAGGGTCACCTATGAGTCAGTTCTACGTTAACAGCAATGGGCACATTAATAGCAATAGTTCAATGGGATCAATACTTTGGTCTTTTTTATTCATTGTCTTTATACAGAGCAACTGAAAATATCATGGTTTGAGACAGAGAGACCCCTTAGTTTTAAAACTGACATCCTTGCTCTCTGGCACTTTCAAGGGGTTCTTGACAGCAGATTTTCTCCACATAACTGGTCTTTTCATTTCTTGACTGCTGCTATCATGGGTGTTGATTGTGGATCCAAATAAGATAAAATCCTTGACAACGTCAATCTTTTCTCCATCACGTTGCTTATTGAACCAATGTTGAGGATTTGTGTTCTCTTTATGCTGTTAATTCTGAATTCAATGTGAGGGTTGGATAATGGACGTTAGAATAGTCAGAACATTGGTGTTTTTGTTGAGTTCTAGTAGCCTCGCAGGAAGAAGTTACACTGCTAACCTAAAGGCACATGGTTCAAATCCACTAGTTTGTCCTCAGGATTATAGCCTCTGGAACCCACTGAAGGGTCAGCTCTGAGGCAGTTTCATCTCAAAGGCACGTAACAACAATGTAATTGGTGTTCAAAAGCCCTAATCGCATAGGTGTAAACTTCTGGGCTGCTGGAAGGTCAGCTGGTTAAAGCTACCAGTCAATTGTGTGTGTGTGTGTGTCTTGAGTACCATCAAGTTGGAACCAACCCATAGCTGACCCTCCAGCAGGTTTTCAAAAGCAGATAATCACACAGGAGGAGACTTCCTATCCTTCTCCCACAAAGTAGCTAGTGGATTTAACCCAGTGCCTTTGGGAATGTAGTGCAGATTTTTACTACTAGGCTACTAGAGCTCCATTGATTGTTGTAGTATTTGTAGTGTACCATAGAGTCAGAACCCACCCATAGCTGACTCTCCAGTGGGTTTTCAGAGGCAGTTAATTGCATGGGAGGAGACTGCCCATCTGTCTCCCATGGAGCAGCTGGTGGCCTTGAACCATGTGCCCTTGGGAGTGCAGCACAGCTTCTCAACACAAGGCTACCAGAGCTCCCCACCAGTTGATTAGTGGGAGAAAAATGGGCAGTCTCTTCTTGGAAAGATTTACGGTCTCAGAAATCTAATGGAGGGTGGCTTTGAACTGGAAACTTTGCAGCAATGGCGTTTTTGGGGTTTTGGATGATAGGTGGTGAAGCACTAGTGCTCAGATTAAGCACTGGACTACTAAAATTTTGAATTCACCAGTCACTCAGCAGGAACAAGATGAGGCAGTCTGCTTCAGCAAAGCTTTGGAAACCCTAAGGAGCAGTTTTACTGGGTGAAAGAGAGGGAGACTGTCAACCAGGTGGGTTGACTTGAGCAGTGGGCTCAAGTATGTAAGCGACTGTGAGGATGGCACAGGATAGGACAGGGTTCAGATCTGTCATTATGAGTTGGAACCGATTCAATTACATTGAGTTTCTACAGTTTGTAAAATCGAAAAGCAATTGTCAAATGCAATAATGGTCACCCATGGTGGACAGTGTTTGGTAGAGCTCCCCTATTAAAACAAGCTTGGAAGCAGGAGTGGCATCCATTTCCGAAACTCTATAAACTTGAAGACATGATGAAAATTATACAAGTGTTCAGGTCTTTGGTTCAGAGGGTCGCTATGAGCTGTCTATGACTCCACGGCACTTAACAACAATGCTTTAAAGAGCACTGTTTGGCATATTATTAACAATTATTCCTTCACTTTTAAAACACAAAATAAAATTGTTCAAATGTTACAAAACCTTCTGACTTGTATCTTCCCCATCGGTATTTTTTTAATTGTTTTGCATACAACATTTATATACAATGGGCTGCATTTATGTACATTGTGTTTAACAGAATCATTCATACACATTGTTTTATATAATTACTATTGATCTAAGCCTATTATGACCCATCTCTTCAAGTCCCCACTGCATCTTTCCTATTCCTTCACCTCCCCCATCCGCCAGCCAACCACTGCTATCCTAGTGATTTTCCCCACCCCTTTTGCCCCCCTCTTGAATATTTAAACCTTTCCTGTTCTGTCACACCTTGTTGACTACATCCTAAATGTACATCATGTCCTTATTTTGTAATATTCCAGACACACAAGTCTTGAGCAAAAATCCAAAATTCTTTTCAGTTAGCTTTGTAATTTGGAGGTCTTATTTTAAATTATTCCATTTTTCAAATAGAAGCGCAAACAGAACAATATGCAGCCCTTGAGACAATGAGTATCCCTTCCCCTTTTTCCCGAAGTAGTTGTCTTATATGGTTTATCTGTATCAAAGGCAATTAAATGTAATAAAGTGTGTGGCACTAATAATTTAACCTTGAATTACACAAGTTAGCATTTGGAAGTAGCTAATTATTATATTTATAATATACAATAATTTCATATTTGTATCAGGAAGAATCAGCCCTTAGAAAAGGTCATCAAGCTTAGAAAAGTAGAGTCTGCGAAGGAGAGGAATGCTTTCAACAAGATGGATTGATACGGTGACTGAAATACTGACTTTAAGCACATTGAAGATTGTGAAGATCATAAAGGATAAGGCAAGATTTCAATTTGTTATACAGAGAGAGTTGCCATGAGGGAGCTCTGGTGGCCTGGTGGTTAGAAACTGTACTTCAATCACAAAAGGCATTTGGTTTGCAATCACCAGCTGCTCTGCAGGAGAAAGATGGGCAACCTTCTCCCATTATGATTAACTGTCTCTGAAAACCTGCTGGAGGGTCAGTGTGGTTGTTAACACTGGTTTATCCTCTACTTTTACAAGCTAACTGTCCTTCTCCAAGGCATGGGTCCTTCTGATAACATGCCCAATGTATGTGAGCCAAAGTCTTACCACCCCTGTCTAAGGAGCGCCCAGGCTGTACTTCCAAATCAGATTTGTTTGTTCTTTTGGTGAATATTCTTCACCAATAAAAAAATTCAAAAACATCAACTTTTCTTCAATCTTTCTTATTCACTGTCCAACTTTCACATGCTGATGAAGTAATTAAATAAGATAGTTTGGGTCAGGGTCAGGTGCACATTAAGCTTTAAACTGACATCTTTGCTTTTCAGCACTTTCAAGTAGTTCTTGGCAGCAGACGTGCTCAACGTGATGTCAGCTGATTTCTTGATCTTGACTGCCGTTTCTATGAGGATTGACTGTGGATCCAAGTAAAATAAAACCTTTAGTCAGTCTTATCTCTGTTCATCGTGTTATTGGTTCAGTAGCGAGGATTTTTGTTTTCTCAACACTGACATAATCCACACTGAAGTCTACAGTCTATGAGCTCAAGTGCTTCCAATCTTCATTTTCTGTATGCTGTGTTATCTGCATATTATAACTTAATGTCTTATTCCAATCTTGATCCCACATTCTTCAGAGTCCAGCTTCCCAACTGTTTACTTTGTACACAGACTGAAAAATAAAAAAGGAAAAACACCAAAAGCTAAGTCCTGATGGACTGAATTTCCAAAGCTGTTCATCACAGCAGATGGAACTGCTCTTCTTTCTCCTAGAGCTTCTGGTAGATTCAAAGTGCCAGGATGTGTAGCTTTTGGCTTAGCAACAAAACGTGCTATGGACTATTAAACTAGAGGTCTTTGATTTGACTAGGTATAGTGAAAGGATGCGACCCTGATGCTCACTTTTTAAAACCAGGCAGTTATTACCGTGTTCTTTCAAACAACTGCTTGTTTCACGCTGGAAGCTCTACCACTAGTATTTCAAATACCAGCAGTTGCCAGGTTTCAGTGTCAGACTAAGAATCAAAATTGGATATCCATTTTGAAATAGAGAGTTTTCAAAAACTCTATGAATATAGCAGGGAAACTGGACTCTATGAAGGATGTGGCATTAGGATAGGAAGACTATTCATCAACAACCTGCATTATGGAGATGACATAACCTTGCCTGTTCAAAGTGAGGATTGCTTCAAATGCTTGCTGCAAAAGATTAAAAGACTACTACCTTCAATATGGATTGCCTCTCAACATCAAGAAAACAAAAATCCTCACCGCTGGACTGACAGGCAATATGATAGAAAAAAACGGAAACAATGACTTCATCTTACTTGTTTTCACAAACAACACTCTTGGCACCAGCAGTTAAGAAAGCAAAGACATAATTCATGAGGAAAATCTGTTAGGGATCTCTCTAAATTACTGAGGAGCAATGATATCCGTTTGAAGACTAAGATGTGCCACGGTCTTTTCAATCACTATGCTATGCATCAGAGAGCTGGATAATGACTAAGTATGACCAAAGAATTGATGTCTTTGAATTGCAGTGTTAAGAGAAGAGTACTGAATATCCCACAGACTGCCAAAAGAACAAACATGTTTTAGAGAATGGGCGACAAAGTGCTCGTTATAGGCAACGATGGTAAAGCTTCATCTCACATATTTTGGACATGTTGCTAGACGGGGAATCCCTTGAAAAAGGACATAATTCTAGGATAGATGGAAGGTCAGCAAAAGAGAGGAAGACCCGAACAAAATAGACTGATACAGTGAGTACAGTAATAAGCTCAAGTATGTCAGAGATGAGGATGGCACAGAGGACAAGGCGCAGATCTGTTGTTCACTGGGTCACTATGAGTCGTACTCAACCTGATGGCACATAACACCACCACCATCTCTTTCAGTTTGTTGTACTGTGATCCTTCCATGTTCCTGCGATGCTGAAAATGTGGTATTTAATACCCTATTTATTATAAACCAAATCTAGTTTGACTTGAGATACAGTTTGGTGAATTATTTTTAAAGAATGACAAAAAGACACTGCTTTAAGTTTTCTAATTTTACTATCTCTTATTAGTACTATTTCATGGACAAACAAGCAGGTTATATTACAGAAATCTTATTTTATAGGAAAGCCAAGAAGCTACCAAGATATTTACAGGTACTATACTCAGTGATGCTTCTTATTTTTATCCTGGGATTCCAGTAAATATTCCGCTCCTGCAGCTACCACAAATGCTGCAAGTCCCCACTTGAATCCTTTCAATATTGCCCCCAGAAAGGAAACATTGTTTGCAAATCCACCCATGTATCTCCAAGCTTCATTACTGGAAGAAAAAAAGAAAAGAAAAAGGGAAAAATTACAATCATAATCTACATGTTTTCATTCCATGACTAAAAGTTACTAAATTTCCATCTTACTAATGGACTAAAGTAAAATTTTAAATAATGAAATCTAAAAAACAAAAAAAAAAAATCACAACAGAAATTTTTCCAAGGCATTGGAGAAAATCAGTATACATTTCACATGTAAAAAAGGAAAAGACAATTGATTCCCCAGTCACAATTTTCCAGGAATTTACAGAATCCACAAGGTCATACTCATTTCAAGCTATCCATCACAGAAAGAGGGCATTACAGTAAGACTTGAATATTAATCTTTGTTCTGCCACTTTAACAACATTGCTAAGTGTTTACTGTGGGCAAGTTACATCTCTCATGATCTTCTTGCTCTTATATTCAATAATTATTGTCTATCTTATGTATTATTTCAAAGATTAGACAGGGTTTTGTATGACATATTTTGGCACAGTGAGTGTGAGACATGTGGTGACATTATTACTATTGAAGAGGACAGTAATTTTGCTCTGTCCTGGCATTTTGAACACTGGCTATAATTCTTCTATTTTAAATAGAGAAGCAAACAGAAGCCAGAGATTTTGAGGGGAAAAGGGTTTCTTCCACAGAGTCCGATGGAAAAAAGTGAAAGAATTATGCTGTAAAGATTTTTTTTAAAACCCTGTCACTCTACTACTACATGGTTCAAAATAGGGAAGGGTGTATGTCAGGGATGTGTGCTATCTCCATACCTTTTCAATATACATGCAGAACAGATTATCTGGGAGGCTGGGCTGTATGAGGAGAAATGTGGCATCAGGACTGAAGGAAGACTTAGCAACAATCTCCATTATGCAGATGACACAACTCTGCTTGCTGAAACTGAGGACCTGAAGCGCTTACTGCAAAAGATCAAGGACTGCAGCCTTCAATATGGATTGAAGCTCAACATCAAGAAAACAAAAGATTCTCACCACTGGGCTGAGTGGCAGCATCATGATAGACGATGAAGAGATTTAGATTGTTAACAGCTTCAGTTTGCTTGGCTCCACAATAAACACTCTTAATACCAGCAGCCAGGAAATTAAAAGACAAATTGCATTGGGAAAAGTCTGCTGTCAGGGACATCTCTAGAGTGCTGAAGAGTAAATGATGTCAGTCTGGAGACTAAGGTGTGCCTGATTCAAGCTATGGTCTTCTCAATTACTTACTACGCATACAAGAGCTGGACAATAACTAAGGATGAAAGAAGGATCAATGCTTTTGGGTTGTGGTGCTGGAGAAGAGTGTTGAATATACCATGGACTGCCAGGAGAAGAAACAGGTCTGTCCTAAAGAGGGTGATACCAGTTTGCTCCCTGGAGGAAAGAATTTTGAGCCTTCGTCTCACATAGTTCAAGCACGTGGCTAGGAGGGACCTTGGAGAGGAACATTATGTTTGGAAGAGGGGAGGGACAGCGCAGGAGAGGAAGATCCAGAATGAAATAGATTAACTCAATGACTGGAACAATAGGATGAGGTCTTTTGGAGACGATGAGATTGGCGCAAGATAGAGCAGCTTTCAGAGGTAAAGTACATAGGGTCACTATGAGACAACAACAACAGGAAATATGAGAACTAACAAAAATCTAATTAGAATACAAAAGCAAATAAAGACTATACAAGAGGAGAAACTAGTGAATGTAATTTTTCATTAATATATCCATTATTGCTGGAGTTTTTCCTAATTCTAGCAACTCTACAGGGTAGAGTACAACTGTCCCATAGGTTTCCAAGCCTGTATGTATTCACAGAAACTGACTGTCACCTCTCTGTTTCACAAAGTCACTAGCTGGTTTGAATGACTGGGTTTTTGGCTACTAGCTAAGCAATCAACAACTGTACCACTAGGGCTCCCTTTCATAGACATACCATACATATTCTCTACAAAATTTTCAAAATTTAACCTCGCAATTATAGAAAAAGAAGCAAGAAATCATGATAAAGGAGGGTTCATTTCCAGAAAGGCAAGAATAATACAGTATCTGAAAATTTTTAAATGTCACCCACATCTTAGACCATGAAAAGTTGAATAAGCATTTCAATAGATGTAAGAATAGCAATGCAAAATTCAATACAGACTAATGTTCTTTAAAAAAAATTCTCAGTAATGTAGATACAGAAATTAATTTCTTCACCTTGATGGATGGCCTCTATAGGAACCTTACAACTAACATCATACTTACTGATGAAATTGGGCTGATTTTCTCCAATTAGAAACAAGACAAGGATGTCCGCTTTCACCACGTAACGTTTTAAGAAAGGTATTAGTGCAATAACGTAAGTAAAAAAAGTTTCCAGATTGAAAGGAAAAAAGTAACTAAGTCTTTATTTACATGCAAAATAATTGTGTACAAAGAAAATCCTGATGTATATACATATGCACATGCATAGATAAATGAACATAAACATATAATATATATGACTCTATTTCAAAAGCACTGCAGAGAAAATTAAAGAGCATTTTTATTGTTCATGAACTAAAAGACTCAATATTGACAAGATGTTAATTATACTCAAACTGATCTATATATTCACTGTGGTACTGATCAAAATGCAAGCAGGCTTTTTGGAGAAATTGGCAAACTCATCCTAAAATTTATAAGCAAATGCAAAGAATCCAAAAATGGGAAAAACACCCTAACAAGTGAAAAACCAATTAACACGTTGATTAACAAGTTGAATGTCATACATTATCTGTTTTGAAGCAAGACAAGGTATTGCCATTATGCTAGGGACTTGATCAGAGTGAGAGTAAGGGTACAGAAAGCCCACAAACATGACCAACTGATTTCTGGGAACAGTACAGAGGTAATTTAATGGGTGAATTACAGTCTTTGAACAAATGGTGCTAGAACTGGGTTGTTGTTGTTATGTGCCATCGAGTCATTTGCAACTCA
>NW_006399825.1:6454298-6457065 GCF_000299155.1 Elephantulus edwardii | reverse complement strand
CTGTTATTAAGAAAAGAAAAAGCTAAGCTACCCTTTGGAATATCTGCAAAACTTCTATTAAACTGGCATCTTACATCTAAAATATAGAAAAAGATTCTTATAATTCAGTAATAAGACAATAAGTAAAATGGACACAAGAGGTGAGTATAGATTTTATCAAAGAAAATACATGAATGACAAATAATCACATTAGAGAGTCTCATGATCATCAGTCTTTAGGGATATGTAAATTAAAACCACAGAGGGTACTCATCCATTTGACAAGAATGACAAAAATTAAACTGACAATAACAAATGTAAATGAGGACACTAAACAAATTCTCATATTACTAAGGAGAAGTCAAATGGTACAGCTTGCTATTTTGGCAAAAGGTTCTGCCATGTTTGGTAGTTTTTTAAAAAAATCAAATTACTTCATCATATGACCCAGAAGTTCTAATCATAGATGTACCCATGTGAAATGAAAACATACTTTCTTTCACAAGAGATGTGTACTCAAATGGTCATAACAACTTTATTCCTAACAGCCACAAACCAGAAGCAACTCAAGACTGTCACATGGTGAACAGTAAACAGCTGGTTTACTATTCAATCAACTGTTGTTTGATGTTACTATGTGCAATCAAGTAGCCTACGACTCATAGCAACACTATGTACAATAGCCCTAAACCCTGCTCTATCCTATGCCAATCTCATTGTCTCTGACACACCTACCCCCATTACCCCAGTCACTAACTCATTCTATCTCATCGAGGGTCTTCCTCTCCTGTGCTGTCGTCCCTCCACCCTCCCAAGCATGACGTCCCTCTCCAAGGACTGGTCCCTCCTTGCAACATATACAAAGTAGGTCAGACAAAGCTTCAGAATCCTTGCCTCCAAGGAGCAGCCTGGCCTCAGCCTCTCTAGGCTGAACCTGTTTGTTCTCTTAGCAGTCCATGGTATATTCAATACTCTTCACCAGCACCACAGCTCAAAGGCATCAATTCTACTTCTATCATCCTAGTCACTGGCCAGCTCTCTGATGCATAGCAAGTAACTGCAAAAACTATGGCCTGTATCAGGCGCACCTTGGTTTCCAGACTGACATCATTGCTCTTCAGTATTTAGGAGAAATCTCTACCACCAGACTTTCCTAGTGCAATACGTCTTTTAATTTCCTGGCTGCTGGCGCCAAGAGTGTTGACTGTGGAGCCAAGCAAACTGAAAATGTTATAATCCCAATCTCTTCATTGTCTACCATGATGCTACCAATCGGCCCAGTGGTGACAATCTTTTGTTTTCTTGATATTGAGCTTCAATCCATATTGAAGGCTGCAGTCCTTGACCTTCTGCAGCAAGCACTTCAAGTTCTCCTCAGTTTCAGCAAGCAGGGTTGTGTCATCTGTGTAAGTAACTCAAGACTGTTTTTAAGTCTTCCTCCAATCCTGATGGCACATTTCTCCTCATAAAGCCCAGTCTCCCAGATTATCTGTTCTGCATATAAATTGAAATGATATGGAGAGAGGACACATCGCTGGCATACACCCTTCCCAATTTTGAACCATGCAGAGTTTCCTTCAATCAACTAGCAAACAATTAAAAAATTGAGGGGTTCCATACAATGGAAAGGACTGTATACAACCATCAACAGAGACCAATCTTAAAATTATTAATTAAATGTCCAGGTATGACTTCTAGAAAAGGAAACATGATAAAGACAAAAAAAAATAGATCAACGATGGCGAGTAGCCAGGGATAAGACAGAACTGACTGCAATGATCATAAAAGCTTTTTGGAAGATATAAAGCTGGTATTAAAAACATTAATAGAAAAAGTCCTTTTCCATAATTCTTTAAAAAATACACTAAAAATGAAAACAGAAATATATTCTATGGGCTAAACTCTATTTGAATTACTCAATTCCTCTTACCGGCCCCAAGGATCCCTTAGCCCCCGTGCAGCCAGCTTCTTCTGGACAGTTTCTAACGGTGTTCCTTCTATTTTCCATTGCCTGTAATCTGGAAGTTCCATTTTATGGTGACCATGTTCATGTCCATGTCCGTGTCCAGGGACCATGTCTAAAGGAAGCGATACCTTCCAGAAAAAAAACATATTTCAGATATCAAATACTCACGCTTACAGTTTGTTTCAAAGTGTCACTCAGAAAATTCTGAATTTAAGAGATTTTCCAGAAGTGCCAAATTACATACTTATGTTGTTAGGAAAGAAAGCATATGTTGTTGTTATTAGGTGCCATTAAGTCGAGCACAACTCATAGTGACCCTAGGAACTAAAGATCTGAACCCTGTTCTGTCTTGAGCCATCCTCACACTTCCTGATACACAAGAGCCCAGTGCAGCAGTTACCAGGTAGGTCTTCCTGTCCCTCGACAACCCTCCACCTTTCACAACATGTCCAAAGTATGCGAGGCAAAGCCTCATCATTCTTGGCTCCAAAGGGCACTCCAGCTGCACCAACTCCAAGACTTATCAGTTCATTCTCTTGGCTGCCCATGGCTCAGTAGTCTTCTCCAACACCACACCTCAAAGGTGTCAATTTTTTTCCTATCATCCTTAGTCACTGTTCAGGTCTTGGACGCATAACTAGTAATCGGAAAGACAATGGTCGGAATTAGATGCACCTAAGTCCTCAAACTGACATCACTACTCAATAATTTGGACTTTCACAGGGCAAAGAATCCTCTTATTTCCTGACGGCTTGTACCAAGAGTGTTAATTGTGGATCCAAGCAAGATGAAGCTGTTGACAGTTTCTTTTTTTTTTTTTTT
>NW_006399825.1:6448525-6453330 GCF_000299155.1 Elephantulus edwardii | reverse complement strand
TCCGTGCTATTGTGAACAAAGCTGCAATAAACATGGGTGTGCATATATCTGCTTGGATGTCAGCTATGGTCTCTTCAGGGTATATTCCCAGTAGTGGGATTGCTGGGTCAAATGGTAACTCTATTTGCAATGTTGACAGTTTCAATCTCCTCTCCATCCATCATGACAATGCCTATTGGTCCAGTGGTAGAAATCTTTCTTGATACTGAGATGCAATCCATACTGAAGGCTGCATTCCTTGATTTCCTGCAACAAGTTCTTCATGTCCTCCTCACTTTCAGCAAGCACGGTTATCATCTGCATAACACAGGTTATTGATGACTCTCCCTCCAATCCTGATGCCACATTCCTCTTCAGAGTCCAGCTTCTTGGATAATTTCCTCTGTATGTAGACTGAACAGGTATGGAGAGAGAATACAACCCTGTTGCACTCCCTTCCCAATTCCAAACCATGCAGTGCTCCCCTGTTCTGTTTGAACAAAAGCCTCCTGATCCAGATATAGGTTCTGCATATGCACAATCAAATGCAATGAGACTCCCCTTTTTTCTCAATGTCAGCCACAACTTGTCATCATCCATTTAAGGTCAAACACCCCTGCATAGTCAATAAAGCACAAACAGACATTCTTCTAGTGTTCCTTATTTTCAGCCAGGACCTATCTGACACCAGCAATTATATTCCTGGTGTCACAGCTGCTTCTAAATCCTGCTTGAACTTCTGACAGTTCCTTATCTATCTATGCACTGTTTCAATTGTTTTTGAAATATCTTCGGCAGTATTTTGCTTACATGATGTATCAATGATATTATATTGTTCGATAATTTCCACATTTGGTTGGATCACCTTTCTCGGGAATAGGAATAAATATGGACCTCGTTCAAGCCATTGGCCAGACAGCAGTCCTCCAAGTTTCCTGGCATAGACTGGTGAGTACATCCAAGGCTGCATCTGTACATTGAAACAAGTCAGTTGGTATCCCATTGATTCCTGGGGCCTTATTTTTTGTCAATGCCTTCAATGCAGCTTCTAGTTCCTCCTACATTACCATTGGCTCCTATTTACATGGTACTTCCTGGAATTTTTCAGTGTCAATCAATTCTTTCTAGTATAGAGATTCCATATACTTGCTCATCTTCTTTTCATGTTTTCTGGGTCATTCAATATATTGCCCATAGCATCTTTCAATATTGCAACATGAGGCTTAAATTTTTCAGTTCTTTCAGCTTGAGAAATGCAGAGTGAGTTCTTCCGTTTTTATTCTCCAATTCCAGCTCTCTGCACATTTCATTATAATTTTGTTTTGTTTTCCTGAGCAGCCCTTTGAAATCATCTGCTCAGCTCTTTCATTTCAACATATTTTCCTTTAGATTTGGCTTCTCGACGTTCCAGTGCAATCTTCAGAGTCTCTTCTGACATCCATTTCTATTTCTCCTTTCTCCTATTTTTGTAATGACCTTTTCCTTCACAGATGGTATCATCTGTCAGTTCTGGCACTATGCTGTTTTTGTTGTTATGTGCTGTCAAGTAGCCTATGACTCACAGCGACTTGATGTACAACCACCCTAAACCCTGCTCTATTCTGTGCCAATCTGTCTCTGATGCACCTATTCCCATTACCCCAGTCACTGAATCAGTCCATCTCAGAGGGTCTTTCCTCTCCTGTGCTGTCCCTTTCCAAAGACTAGTCCCTCCTTGCAACATGTCCAAAGTATGTCAGACAAAGCTTCAGAATCCTTGCCTCCAAGGAGCAGTCTGGTTTAACCCTCTCAAGGATGAACCTGTTCATTCTCTTTAGCAGTTCATGGTATATTCAATACTCTTCTGCAACATTACAGCTCAAAGGCGTCAATTATCCTTCTATCCTCCCTAGCCACTGTCCAACTCTCTGACGCAAGTGATTGCAAAGACCATGGCCTGTATCAGGCGTACCTTAGTCTCTAGACTGACATCGTTGCTCTTCAGTACTTTGGAGAGGTCTCTAATGGCAGATTTCCCCATCGTAGTATGTCTTTTAATTTCCTGGCTGCTGGTTCCAAGAGTGTTGACTGTGGAGCCAAGCAAACTAAAGCTGTTTACAATCTCAGTCTCTTCACCATCTATCATGATACTTCCAATCAGCCCAGTGGTAAGAATCTTTGTTTTCTCAATCCATATTGAAGGCCGCAGTCCTTCACCTTCTGCAGCAAGGACTTCAAGTCCTCCTCAGTTTCAGCAAGCAGGGTTGTGTCATCTGCATAATGCAGATTGTTGATGAGTCTTCCTTGAATCCTGATGCCACATTTCTTTTGGTAGAGCCCAGTCTCCTGGATGATCTGTTCTGCATATAGATTAAAAAGGTATGGAGATAGGACACATCCCTGGTGTATACCCTTCCCAATTTTCAATTATGCAGTGCTTCCTTGCTCTGTTCTGATGACTGCCTCCTGGTCCAAGTATAGGTTTTGCAGTAGCACAATCAAGTTTTCTGGGATTCTCATTCTTTTGAGTTAGTCACAGTCTGTTGTGATCCACAGAGTCAAACGCCTTTGTATAATCAATGAAACACAGATAAACATTCCTTTGGTACTCCCTGCTTTCAGCCAAGATCCATCTAACATTAACTACAATATTCCTAGTACCACGACCCCTTCTAAACTCAGCTTGCACTTCTGGCAGTTCTGTGCTATTCCAGAGTTGTTTTTGGATAATCTTCAGCAGAATCTTGCTTGCATGTGACATCAGTGATATTGTTCGATAATTTCCATACTCTGTGGGATCACCTTTCTTTGGAATGGCAACAAGTATAGATCTTTTCCAGTCAGTTGCCCAAGTGATTGCTCTCCAGATTTCTTGGCACAACTTGGTGAGCACATCTAGGGCAGCAACTGTTAGTTGAAATATGTCAATTGACATACCATCAATTCCTGGGGCCTTATTTTTTTTTCCAATTCGTTCAAAGCAGCTTGAACTCCTTCCTTTATCACCATAGGCTTTTGCTCCTATGTTGTTTCATAAAATTCTTCTGTATCTGCCAATTCCTTTTGGTACAATGGCTCTGTATACTCTATCTTCTTTTAATACTTCCTGGATCGTTTAATATACTGACCAATGCACCCTTAAGTACTGCAACTCGAGTGATGAGATAAATACAAGCAATAGGCTGGCCTTGACTCGTCAGTCCCTGACCTGTACACTTAAAGAGACCTTGCTCCTTATCGACTGTCCTCAAGTCAATTCCAAATCCTGGGAATCTTTCATTAGTTTTCTAAGGCTGTAGAAGTTTATAGGAGACTATCTCATTATTAGAATCCCTTTAATTATTAAGTGTACACTCATATAAATAGACCATCAATAGTTATATACAGACCTCTGTGTCTTATTTTTACAGATACTCTAAAAACAAACATCAATTGAGTTTTCATTTAATTGCTATGAATTTCAATTTAAAGAGGTATAAATTAGTAAAGCTATAATTCAAAACATCGATTCCATAATCACTGCTTTCCAGAAGTAAAACCAAAGCAACTAATTATTACTATATGTCTGTATTCAAAACTCTGAGCAGGCCCAATAATAAGGCAGGATTTCCTGTACTGTTCTTTAGAAAACAGAGGTAATTATTAGATACTGTGTACTAAAGGCTTATAATTTTTATGCTTCTAAATGTTCATTTGATTACAAACAACAGTACCCAGAAAACGGGGTAACTGTACATATTCATTGTGATAAATTAAGCAACACTTGTTATTTATAAACATGTTAGAGAAAACATGCTGATGATTTAAGAGAGAATGCTAATGGTGTGAAAATGAAAAATTGACACACTATACAAGCTAAACCTAGAAACTTCATAATTTTGAATGAACACCATTAGACATTCTTTGGGACACTTACTATGAAGAAAAAAAAGATATGGCTTCAGACACATGACTGACATATATAATAGATTTATGAAAGACCTTTAGAAGCCTCTAACTGGAATAATAGCACCTTAGGCTCTTCACACCACATCTAAAATAGAAATTTTTTTAAAAAAATTTCATTTAAAAAATGCTTAGACATTAAAGGCAAACCTTTACTTTGGCAAATGTAAATTCTAGAATATTAGTCCAAACTGAGTATTAATTAACTTGGAGGAGAATGAAAATAATTGGTCAAAAAAAATTTCAGTTTGTTTTTTAAAATAAAAATGGAATCATAAAGCAACAGTATTATTAATCATTTGGAAATCTTTTCAACAATATGAAAGCTGTGATCAGTGTCAGGAAACATGCATATCTGCTAAATGGAAATAAGTTTTTAATTTCACTCAAATCACATTGAGGAAAATAAAAGAAAATAACCCAAACCAGTGTAATACCAACAAGGCTTCTGGAGAAATTTTATTCCCTGTAGGGGCTAGTCAACAAATAAAAACACTTCACAGTACTCATTTCTCTTAAATAAATTTCCTTAAACAAATAAATTCAATTTCCTGCTAAATTCAGGAAGGGCCCTGCAGGTGTTTACTAAGTATGTACTGATTGTTATATACCATTAAGCTGGAACTATGACTCAAAGCTGACCTTCTGGTGGAAGGAGCTAGTGGATTCAAACTGTGTGCCTTTGGAATTACAGCCTATCTTACCACTAGCCCATCAAAGCTCTACTGAATAATACTTTTTTTTTTTTCAATCATGAATTTTCTTTTAAAAATAAATTCTATTTCATAATAGTCATAAATCAAACAATGATAAAATAATCAGCCAGAGCAAAAAGTTCTGAATTCTAATTTAGTGCAGAATTTGGCACTATACATATCCAGTATTAAATCTTGGATACACTT
>NW_006399825.1:6435003-6446193 GCF_000299155.1 Elephantulus edwardii | reverse complement strand
AAAGAAGAAAAAAAAATCTTGGATACACTATTGGTAGCTATAAAAACCTGGAAAAGCCACTTAACTCTAGATCTGTGTTAACAGCTTATCTGAAATGTGGCCAGTGCATCTGGGTAATTAGGAAATGTAATGAATTTCTTTTATTTCATTTAAATTTCCAAACCAATTCTCCAGTCAGTTATTGGAAAATTACAGTTTGTTTGGAACCTTCTGGGCATAATATTTTTCCAATTGTAAAATTTAAAAACTTGGCATACAAATTGTGATATTTTGCAAATAGTGTATCACATATAAATTGCAAAGACAATTTAAAAACATAAGCTATTTCATTAAAAATACTTTCATTTTAATATTGACTAAGTTCAAATAAAATTTTAACATTGAATTGAATGAAATACATTATTAAAATTAATTTTATCTCTTCCTTTCTAATATTTTAAATGTGTCTACTAAAAAATTTTAAATTATATACATCCCTCATGGTCATATAGGAAGAAAAATAAACTCAAAGGGAAAAAAAATATACATTATATGACTAACAGTTGAAAAAAAATATCAAAATTTTTTTTTGAGAACTACATCATAAATGAAAAAAACTGAAGTTAAACAGAGAATGGTCATCACAAGTCAGGACAGTGATTATCACTTTTGAGACAACAGAATGACAGCTACAACACAGCACCTCTACGGCAGTGTTTCTACCTTTTAAAAAACTATTCCCCTAAGGAATCTTTTCAGACTCCCAGTGTGGTACAAGTGGTTTCACTCTCAATTGCTAACAGATAGTTTGAAGGTGTGAAATCATGTAGAGGCACCTCACAAAATAACCCTGGCAATGTACCTTGGAAAAAATAAGTCAATGAAAAACCTATGGCTTCCAGTTCTCCTTTGGCACAAATGGCATCACTATGAGTGGAAACAGGAAACTTTTGGACATTTCCCCACAAATCATTCCTCTGTCTCATGGAGTTTCAACGCCACAGATAAAGTATATCTGTTTATGTATCATGACAATTTGGAGAACCTCAAATCATCCTAATGCTGAAGATTTTTTGTGTCAGCGTTTTCTCAACAGGGTGATATCCCATTGTATGTTATTACCCCAAAAAGAATGCACTTTGTAGGATATTGATAATACTTTATTTCTGAATCCAATGAATAGTTACTTAAGTGTTTAATTGTATTTCTTCAGAATGTATATCTCTTTTATATCCTCTCCCATATGCATGTTGTTGTATACCTTGGAATTAGAGCCAACTCATAATTGACCCTCCAGTGGGTTTTCAGAGGCTGCAAATCATAGCAGAGGAGACTGCCCATATTTCCCCCATTAAGCTGCAGGTGGATTTAAACCATGTGTCTTAGAATTGGCGGTTTAACTCCTTAAATTACCAGAGCGCTTTCCTATATGTATGTTGTTGAATGTTTTTGAGTTGGAACCAACCCATGGCTGACCCTCCAGTGGGTTTTCAGAGGCAATAAATCACATAGGAAGAGAATGCTCATCATTCTCCCTCCCAAACCCCAGCAGCTGGTGGATTCGAACCGCGTGCCTTTGGGATTGTAGCACAGCTATCACTAGTCCACCAGAGCTCCTTCCTACATATATACTCTATAACAAAACATAAAATCAGAAAAAAATTTACTTCAATTATGCTTAGGATTAAACAACACTCATTTTAAAGCTGTCCAAATAACAGTAATAAAATTAGTTCAACATGGAAAGAAAAATCGGGAATCTTGGTGAAATGTCTCATTTATACATAGGAAACATCTAAAGATACCTTGTTAAACTGCAGAATTTTATGCATGTCTAAAATTGACCTTCGGAATCTTGCATATTCTCAGCAGGGTGACAAAATGACACGAACTGGTTGGAAACCCTGGTCTGAAGTGAAGAGTTAAGTTTGGTTGAGTCAATCTCCTATAAAGAGGGTTGGCTCAAGTATAAGAAAAGTGATGGCATACTTTCCCTAAAAAGTAAGATAATGCCACCTCTACATATTTACTTTATCCCAACTTACCATCATTTTAAAAACTTTGAATATTAAAATTTTTTTTTAAACTTAATGTTTTCTTCTAATTCCATCCCTACATGTAAACAATTTTAAAAGTTATCAATCAGGGTAAGATCTTGTATCTGCTCCTATTACTAACATTATCGTAAGTTTGTTGTTGTTGTGATGTAAGTATACCTTGTAAAAATTTTAAAAAATTAAAATAAAAAAAAAGAAAAACAAGCCAACAATAAACACACACCCAAAAGCTTACTTAAAACTATGCAACCTTTGGGGTTGGCATTACAATTATTCCTATTTCATAAAGTTTCAGGTTTTAAGAGGTGGGGTTGCCTTTATTTGCTTCAAAGGCAAAACAAATTATAATGTGGGCTAAGAGGGGTGGGAAGAGCAGAGAAAAGGTACTTGGATTTACCAGCCACAGACATTCTCTCGGCGTCCTTCTCCAAATCACCCCTCACTACCAGCTCTAAACACGGACCTGCCGTTAGATCTTAACGCTGCTTCCCTCTTAAACTCTGCCTTCTCTTCACCTTTCTCCGTCCCTTCCTACCACTCCCCAAATGGAATCTCTTTCTTATCCTCAACCCAAAATTCTCCCAACTATCTGAATTACCTGAAGGTAATCTGACCTCTCAGGACACAGAAAGCTCAAGCTTCCAGCAGAACCTAGCCGGAAACGGAAATTGTAACCTTGGATTGCTTACGGTAAGAAAACCTAGAAGCTATTCAACGTTCCGGTCCTGAGTCACTGATCCCTGGAACAGGTGGAAGATATATACAGGAGAGTGGAAATCAAGAGTTTTTTCCACATAGATTCATCCTCAATATAAGTTAATTAAGATACATTATGAAGGAGAGAAGGACAGGAAAGAGGAGAAATCGTCCTCGCTTGAAGACCGGAATCCTTGGACGCTGCACAGAGGGCGGTCGGTGCACTGCTGCAGCCAGTAAGTGAGGCTTTTGTTGAGAGCATAGAATCATCCAATGGAAGGGCTGGTTGTTGCGCTGCAGTTGGCAGGCTGCTGTGGGAGGCGGTGGCGGTAGGAAGCCAGAGACAGCGGGTTGACAGGTAGGTGGCGGCGCTCTCTTTGAGAGACGCAAAGTGCTAGATCAGAAAAGATTTTCCTCTTCTCACGCTGTGAGAACGATTGAAGAGAACTGACGAGGGTAGTCTGTGAAGGCAGTAGCTGGAGCGTTGGCGGTCCAGGAACCTCTGGTAGACCAGGTAGCCGCTTGGGAGGGTCGTGACTAGGAGGAGAAAGCAGCTAAGGAGGGTAGCGCTGAACCCTGTGGGCCCTGCTGGGCCCTAAGGCTTGTGGGGCTGCGGTGGCACCTACGGACGAGAGGAGCTGGCTGGGAAACAGTAAAGAGATAGGACCAAGAGGTTGTCGTAAGGGCGGGAGGAATTCTTGCATGAAACCCAAAGCTATAAAAGAACGTGAAGCATTGCAGGCGCTTGAGAAAAATCCTCAGGATTACAGGTTAGGGCCATTTCTTGAGCTAGAGAGGATAGGATTGGAGAATAAAGGTATTTTCTGGTGCCAAGATCGTTGAAGCTCTTTATAGCTATTCATTATGTAATACTTGCCTGTTATTTACCCAAACAAGTAGGTTATGCCTCCCGAAAAAAAAGGAGGTCTTGCAACCTATTGATGTGTCAGAATACTTTTTTTCCTTGGCTCGAGTGCTTTCTACCCAGGCAGACTCTGTAGGCGAAGGGTGATAGCATGAAGGGTAGAGTAGTCACGAAGAGCTTCTCCCAAATATGGACTTGGATTCAGAGCTGTGATGTTGGTTTGAGGTGGAGGTGGCCAGATTAACATTTTCTAATTCTGGAATGTATTTGTTTTGAGAATTAAGATTGATAACAAATAAAGTACATAAATATATTTAATCTTAAGAAAACCGAAGAGCCTTACAAAATCCATAGTAAATGGAACACATTGGAAATGACTGGAAGATTAGTAGATTCACCTTCAGATAGTCTGGATATTTGGAACTGTGAAAATAAGGTGGTGGTCCGAATTGGGATGAAAGTCCTCTCTTAAGTAGTTTGTTAGGTAAGATTGAGAGGATGGTTATGAATTATGTATTTGTTAGGTTTAAAAGGTATGCTTATTGAGCTTCTTGTTCTGGAGTAAATTTTTATTTACAGGTGTAATTTACTGTGAATTATCTTTTTAATAATTATTTGTTAACAGAAATACAGAATAAAAATATTAATCTGCTTTAGTATGTGTTATGGAAGAATGGCATAAAACCTTTACATTATTGCTAACTGGAAGATAGTTTTAAAAGAAACATTATAAATTCTTAAAATGTAAGCTGTTTGGATTATTGCCTTTAATTTAGACTGATGTATATTAGCAAGCTTCACTTTTTCCAAGAGTTTTAAAAACAATGTATACCATAATAGCTTTCAAAGAGGTAATTTTTTTTTAAAAAAAAAAGGTAATTTTTTTCCTTTTAGTGGTATTTAATGGTATTTTATATTAGAATATTCCAGAACCTAACTAAGAACTTCCCTTTCTGTAAAATAATCATTAAAGAGAAGTGGGTCACTGCAGCTTGTTAGTTTGTTCTGAAATGTTTAGAATAATGTTTTTGTGTAAAAATTTGCCATTTAGTGTTTTACTTTTGTTTTCTCTTTTACAAGAATAATTTTATCTCAGTAACAAAGAATATTTCTTGTTCTGTTTTGGGTACAGTTTGGGTACAATTCTGTAGTGTGTTGAGTACCTATGAACAAATCTGCATTTATGCAGGGTAGAGTGTGTGTGTATATGTGTGTGTCTTCCTATTATGTAACCAACCGCCTAGAGCTGTCTTAGACAACTAATGGCTGATTTTGAATGGCCAGTAGGTGTCATTGTAGAATGCAGTGAAGTTGACATCAACTTAGAAATTACCAAATCATTTAAGAAACACCAGTGCAACTTAGTATTTAATAATGGGTTTTTTGTTTATACACCATTAGAGTTCCTCTAGTACTTTTCAGTATTCTTTTTGTTTTATAAGACATTTGAAATAATGGCTGTATTATTAGTATAATCATTTGCTCTTGAATGGACCTTGAAAGTTTATTTTAATCCAGCCATTAAACTAGCTTGATATGGAGTGCAGGTTTAGGTTTCTTTGATTGTTTTTTAATACAGGTTTGATTTTGTACAGTAGTATTTTAAGTTTAAAAATGGTCAATGTTTTCAACATGACCAAACTCTGATTAAAAGAACCAATGCTACACAATAAAAAGCTAAAATGAAGAAATATGGGCTAAAAGTCTCCAAACAAGTTATCAGTTGAACAGTATGATATTTCATATTGTTGTCTTAGGCTAGAACAGCGAGATTTTTGCTTGCAGATTCTTAGTTCGTTGTTTTTGGGTGGTTTTTTTGTTTTTTTTTAATGTCCAAAATTGCTTCCTTTTTATGTCTTTTTAATCTGGCTAGTAGGCTCTGTGCTTTTCTCAAGATTTTGCCATTGTCTAAAATACAGTGTTACGAATTCTAGAGGGGAACTGTCACAGAAAGTTATGAAGCTGGTTTATAGCTGGATTGAAACTACCTTATTACACAATCTTGTAGAGCTTTCTTCTGAGAATGTGTGTTTTTTAGCTGTTCTCTTTACCTGCTGTTGATACAGTTTCTTTTTAAACGATTGTAGAAGTAACAAGGACAGCACAGGGACAACCATGACTGACCTGTACTAATTCCACAAAAGAAAACTGTCTCCATTAACAATATCCACAGTATAAAACCTATTCATATATGATCTGCCATACTCCTACATCTGTTTCTACCACTGTGTTCAGTATTTGTTGCAAATGACCACACAGACTTTATAGAATCTCATTTTACTCACAGTTGTGGGGTTTATTGGGGTAACAGGTTGGGGAGAAGAAGGGAAAGTCCAAGTTTAGCAAAAAAGCAGTCACAAACCAGGTTAACTGCAGAATGCAATCCATTACAAGTTCACACAGCTTCTCAGTTGCCAGCAAGATAACAGTCCCTAAAATAATCCAGGCAATTTCTCAATCACCACCAAGATACCTCTGGCACAGGAACGTACCTCAAAGGATACATGCTTTCTCTGCTTTGTCTTTCCCTGTGTTCCAGTCTCAAGGGTTCTGGACCCCAGTCACTGAATCAATCCACCTCATAGAGGGCCTTCCTCTCCTGCGCTGTCCCTCCACCCTCCCAAGCATGATGTCCTTCTCCAAGGACCGGTCTCTCCTCACAACATGTCCAAAGTATGTTAGACAGAGCCTCAGAATCCTTGCCTCCAAGGAGCCACCCGGTTTAACCCTTTCCAGGACGAATCTGTTTGTTTTCCTAGCAGTCCATGGTATTCTCAATACTCTTCTCCAGCACCACAGCTCAAAGGCATCAATTCTCCTTCTATCCTCCTTGGTCATTGTCCAACTCTCTGATGCATAACAAGTGATTGCGAAGACCATGACCTGTATCAGATGACCTTAGTCTCCAGAGAGACACCATTGCTCTTCAGTACTTTGGAGAGGTCCCTAACAGCAGACTTTCCCATGGCAATGCGCCTTTTAATTTCCTGGCTGCTGGTGCCAAGACTGTTGACTGTGGAGCCAAGCAAACTAAAGCTGTGTACAATCTCAATCTCTTCACCATCCGTCCTGATGCTGCCAGTTGGTCCAGTGGTGAGAATCTTTGTCTTCTTGACAAAGTGTTTTCTATAGTGCAATACATTTTCACTATTTTAAAGTCATATCTAGGTTACATTTTATAGTCAGGAGCTAAAGTTACCACAGATAACTGTGCTGAGTGTTTTGCTTTGGATTCGTTTTTTCTTAGCTGCTCTCTCTAGCCCAAGCTTTGGGGTGTTTTTTCACACTTCAAACCCGTGCTAATTTGCAGGATATTTATTCTTATGCTGTACACTGAAAGCAATCTATATCTAGCATTACATTGATAAAAATTGAGGAAAAATTTTTTGGTCAAAGATCCTTTTGTAATATTGCTGTAATACAGTAAAGCTGTATATTTTATCTTTTGCATAACCATTCTCCCATTAGTATATAGTAAAACTTAGATTTACTTATTAACTCAGTAAATACTGGTTCAGTTTAGAAATTCATGGTTAATCTTTATGAATTCTATATTTTCTGCTTTTCTGACTTTTATGAATACAGGTATGAAAAAAAGTACAATTTTGAGAAAAAGAGTATAAGACTACAAGTTATGTTGCCTATGACAGTAGTATCTTTTTATTGTTTATGGCAGGGGTTGGGGGGAGAAACTAGAGAAAAGTAAGTATGTGAACTTTTAGATGCCCATGTTTTTGTTCTTCAGAGTTCTGTTTCAGATTACTTCTCATTTTATAGGTTACTACTTTTTGGTTTTATGTACCCTCAGGACCTCATTCAGTGTCTACATGTGATAATTCTCAAATCTATATTGATAACCTAGAGCTTTCTCTTGATCTCTAGTTTCAATTCTAGAATCTGCATATTTACTAGATGAGGATAAGCAGCAGATCTTTAGCTACAAAATATCTGAAAGTGAATTTCTGTTTTCTCTATTTAATGTTCCAAAGGTGGAACTGTGTTACCATCTTTGAGATAGTTACTGATTTACTCTTCCTCTGAACAATAGAGAGTTCTGTTCACTAATTTCTTACTGTATCTTTATTTCCATTTTTCCCCCTTTTAGTCTTTAAAACCATTGGAAATAATATGAGAGTTAATATTTACAGACTAACTGGATTATAAACCTAGCTCAATCATATATAGTTTCTGTTTCTTTATCTTTTAAAATAGGCTTGTGCAACCCAGCAAATATATCCTTGGACATTTACTCCAGAGAAATGGAAAATTGTTTTCACATAAAACCTATGCACGAGTGGTCATAGACATTTTTAAGTTCCACAAATTGGAAACTAAAACATCCTTCAGCAAATGAATGTTTAGGAAAAAAATGGTAGTGCATCTATGCTGTGGAATACTTACTATGCAGCCGTAAAAAGGAACTAACTATTAGTTCACATAGTGACTTGGATGGGGTTTCAAGTGAAAAAAACCAATCTCTAAAGGTTATATATTATATTCCATTTTTATTGTGTCCTCTTAATAATGATAGTATATCAATGGAGAACAGATTAGTGGTTGCTAGAGGTTCTTGGAAGACATGCAACCAGAGTGCTCCTTAGAAGCTAGGCTGGTGAGGTTTGGGGCAGGATGTCAGGAGAAGTCACTTCCTGGAGAAGTGTACATTAATGCTTAGAAAAGTCATCAGGGAAAAGGACAATACTCAATGAGATAGAGTGACACAGTGAATGAAATAGTGAAGATGTCACAGGATCAGGCAGAGATTTTGTTCTGTTGTATGTAGGGTCCCTCTGAGTCATCATTGATGGGACCTAACAACCAGAGGTCAGAGGTTGGGGGGAATGCCTGGGTAAGATGCTAATGGTGAATAAAGCACAGGAAATTTTATAATGGAATATTTCTGTATTTTTATTGTAGTAGATGTTATATAAATCTACATATGAGTATTTTTTAGAAAACACACAAAACTTTATTCTTTTTTGTGTGTGCACCATCAAATCAGACCTGACAGAAGGAGACTGCCCCTCCCTCTCCAGCAGAACATCTGGTGGGCCCGAACCGCACACTCCTGGGACTGCAGCGCATCACCCCCTCCTCCAGGCCACCAAAGCTCTCCTACATATGAGTATTTTTAAAACTAGTAAAATCTAGTTGTTTTAAAGGCTAGAATAAAGATGATGAACTCAATTTTCTAAGTACCCTTGAAAATAATGTTTGTTCTGCTGCCTTTGCATATTTATAATTGTAAATTATAGAGGCTCATCTTACCCCATATAGATATCCAGTTCAATCACTTATTTAAAAAAATACTTTCTTTTTTTTTTTTTTTTAAAAAAAAAAAACCTAGTAAAATCTGAGGGAGAGCCTCTTTGGTGGTATAGTCTATTGTATGTTGCCCCTTTCTGGAAGTTTACCAGTAACTCTTTGGGGAAAAGATGGGAAGTTTCCTCTTTTGTGATTTACAGCCTCTGAAACCTCCTGAAGTGTCAGCTACGAGTTGATTTCAACTATGTGGCAATAAAGACAGAAAAATCTGAGTAAGTTTTGTGGACTATTATTGTTAGGTCCCTTTGGGTCAAGTATGACCCACTGTAACCATGTGAATAACAGATCTGAACCCTGTCCTGTCCTATGTCTTTGAGACACACAAGAGCCCATTGTGGTAGTCACCACATCAGTCCACTGGCTCGGGGGTCTTTCTCTCCTTCACCAACCTTCCACCTTTCCTAGCATCATGTCCTTCTTGAAGGAATAGCCCCTCCCAGCAACATGCCTGAAGTGTGTGAGGTGAAGCCTCATCATCATCACCTCCAAAGAACACTCTGGCTTCACCATCTGCAAGACATATTTGTTTGTTCTTTTGGCAGTCCATGGAATGTTCATAACTCTTCTCCAACACCACAGCTAAAAGGCATCAATTCATCTTCTGTCATTCATGATCCAACTCTTAGATACATAGCAAAGGAATGGAAAGACCATGGCCTGAATCAGATGCACTTTAGTCCTCAAACTGACATCATTAATCCTCAGTAATTTGCAGACCCTCCCAGTATGATACATCTCCTGATTCCCTTACTGCTAGTACCAAGGGTATTAACTGTGGATTCAAGTAAAATGAAGTCTGTCTGTGGACATGCTTATGTTAATTTCCTAGTTTTAGTATTAAGATGTCATTTTATTTAAAATGTTATCATTAATGAAAGTGGGCACAAAGCATTTGATCCCCATGATCTCTAGGATATAATAATATATATCAGAAACTGGCACAGGATATTACAATAGTTGGGTTAAAGATTAAAAGAAACAAAAAAATCTCAAATAGTTTCCCCTACATTCCAGAAAATAGTTTTAAAAATTCATTTATGTGCTACTGCCTAACAATCTCAAAGCCCAGTGACTTAAAAGTCATTCTTTTACTGAGCTATTAAAATTAACAAAATCAGGAAATTTAATAAAATTATTTGTATTGAATTTTGTCAATATGGGAACTATCTCTGGATTATATATTATATTAAGAAATCATACCTCTTTAGTATTCTTTAATATGAACAATCTTTTGCTATTTCTTGGTCTTTCATGACCTTCACATTTTTTTATGTGCAGCCTCATTATTTTGTCCCTCAGTTTGGGTTTGTCTGATAGTTCCTCATTATTATATTCATAATTTCCATTCCTGTTGCAATGACTATTTAATTTGTGAACCAGTTGAGTGAGTACTAGTGACAGGTTAGCTAGTCCAAACAAAGAAGAGCTCTGGTCATCTTTCTTTGCAAGCGTAGTGAACAACTATACTGCTTAAAGCTCTGCCTACTAGGGAGAATAATACCCTTCTTTCTGTGTTTCAGGATACCCTTCTTTCTGTGTTTCAGGATACCCTTCTTTCTGTGTTTCAGGATCAGCCTTATGTACAAGTAATGACAGTGTATCAAATAACCATATGTAAACCAGACATTTTCCACTCCTCCTTTGTTCATGAGAGACTCTACAAGATTATAGACTCTAGTTGATATCTACTAGAGGTGCCATAGGTCTGAACCACTTTTTGTTTCAGTTTATGTATACTACAGTTTGCTTATATGTACAACACTTGTAGTCAGGATTGACTGCTTTTGTTGTGATAATGAACCAATTTGCACATGAAAGCTTAAAAGGGGAAAAGACATATTTATTACTTAAGTAAAAATCTGTATATCAAGATGACTCTAAGCAGTTGTTCTCCATATGATAGATCAGTATTGCATCTCTATCTCTGCTTCCCTTATCATAATGACAAAGGAGAGTAGCTTGTTGTTGTTTGTTATGTGCCATTGAGTCATTTATGAACCATAGCGACCCTTTGTACAACAGCCCTGTTGTTGTTGTTATGTGCCATCGAGTCGCTTGCGATTCATAGCTACACTATGTACAACAGCCCTAAACCCTGCTCTATGCTGTGCCAGTCTCACTGCTTCTGACACACCTATCCCAATTACCCCAGTCACTGAATCAATCCACCTCATAGAGGCTCTCTCCAAAGACCTCTCTCTCTCCTTACAACATGTCCAAAGTATGTCAGACGAAGCCTCAGAATCCTTGCCTCCAAGGAGCAGCCTG
>NW_006399825.1:6433647-6434182 GCF_000299155.1 Elephantulus edwardii | reverse complement strand
AAGATCCATCTAACATCAGCTACAATATCCCTAGTACCATGACCTCTTCTAAACCCAGCCTGGCCCTCTGGCAGTTCTCTGCTGATGTGCTTGTTCCCGTCGTTTTTGGATAATCTTCAGTAAAATCTTGCTTGTGTGTGAAATCAATGATATCGTTCTATAATTTTCACACTTTGTTGGGTCACCCTTCTTTGGAGTGGGAACAAATATACAACAGCTCTAGCAGCCCTAAAACCTGCTCTATGCTGTGCCAGTCTCACTGTCTCTGACACACCTACCTCCATTACCACAGTCACTGAATAATTCCATCTCTTGAGGGTCTTCCTTTCCTGTACTTTCCCTCCACCCTTCCAAGCATGATGTCCCTCACGAAGGACTGGTCCTTCCTTGCAACATGTCCAAAGTATGTCAGAAAAAGCCTCGGAATCCTTGCCTCCAAGGAGCAGCCTGGTTTCACCCTCTCTAGGATGAACCTGTACTCTTCTCCAGCACCACAGCACAAAGGCATCAATTTTCCTTCTGTCATCCCTAGTCA
>NW_006399825.1:6429474-6430573 GCF_000299155.1 Elephantulus edwardii | reverse complement strand
TCAGCCCAGTGGTAAGAATCTTTGTTTTCTAGATATTGAGCTTCAATCCGTATTGAAGACTTCAGTCCTTGACCTTTTGCAGCAAGCACTCCAAAGAGAGTTGCTTACTAATGATTAAATGCTTCTGCAGAAATCATAGATCCTCATTGTATTTTGGTTTGTTTTAATAAAATTTTTATTTTATACTGGTTTACATACAGAGTTCATATACGTTGTTTTTCACACTGGATCTTTCCCTTTTTTTTTTTACTCCCCACCCATCCTCACTTCTCTGCTCCTACTCTCGCCCTCTTAGATCCTCGTATACATTCTACAGTAATGATCTTATACAGTATTTGTTCTTATGAGACTGAGGTAGTTCACCTAGCATAATGCTCTCCAGTCCCTCCCCAGGTAGGCAGTGATTTACAAAATAATTGCTCCTGTGTGCTACATAGTATTACATCTTGTGAATGTACTATAATATCTCAGTCCATTTGATTGTGGTTGGACATTTGGGCCATTTTCATGTTCTTGCGATAGTGAATACTGCTACCCTGAACATTGGTGTACAACTTTCCATTTGTGCCTCAGTTCTCATTTCTCAGGGTATATTCCAAGCAGTGGAATAGCTGGGTCATATGGAACGTCTATTTTCAGCTTTTTGAGGAAATGCCAAACTGCCTTCCAGAGTGGTTTTACCATTATAAAGCAATTTTTGAGGTCACATCTGATTTAAAGAAAGTGGAGACTAGAGTTCTTCTGTGTGCCCTGAAGGAAAGGAAAAAAAAGATGTTTGGCACATACACTATCACTTCCACATAATGGTGGATTGCTGCTGGTGTGTTCAGCTTTATGATTTGGTAGATCAGAACATCCAGCTTTGAGGGTAGCTTTGGTTACATGGTCACAGTGCACATGCTCAACTAGCATCTAATTTTGTAACAATGCTCCACAGCACATGGCCTACCACAGCCAGTATGTCAGGGTAATATGCAGGCTTTAGTACCAGAAGACATGATATATTGGGGACTCTTACTAAAACAATATACTACAAAATTAAAAAGGGAAAAAGTTATATTTATCATTAAATGGGAATTAAGTAATACTGCTTTAAATT
>NW_006399825.1:6428829-6429374 GCF_000299155.1 Elephantulus edwardii | reverse complement strand
CATTCATTCATTGTTGCCCTTTTCTCCCTCCCCACCCCTCCCTTCCAGATCATTCTTCTTTTTTAAAAATAAAAGAAAAATTCTTTCATTGTTGTACAATCCCTCCCCCAAGTCCACTCCACTATGCAGCCTTCATTCTGGATTCATGTCATGACAATAATACCTAATCATATATACCTTTTAAACAGTTCTCTCTCTCATCTGTTTCAATGAAATATGCATAATTTATCCCATCTTTCTCAGTCTCCACCCAACCCCTATATCAGTCCCATTTTATAACAGTGGCACTATGCAGTATTTGTCCTTTTATGGCAGAGATATTTCACTCAGCATAATGTCCTCCAAGCTCATCGATTTTGAATATTTCATGAATTCCTCAATTTCCAATGAAGCATAGTACTCCATTGTTTGGTTTTTTAAAAAAATTTGAATTTTAATTATGTACATAAATAGCAACACCAGAACAAGGAGTTCTAAGGCTTGTACATTATCTCTAGGTGAAAAGATTCCAGATTAGTCCATTTTTAAATGTGGTTATCACCCAA
>NW_006399825.1:6419415-6428189 GCF_000299155.1 Elephantulus edwardii | reverse complement strand
GATTTTGAACATTTCTTCATGTGTTTGTTGGCCATCTGAATGTCTTCTTTGGTGAAGTGTCTGTTCATATCCTGTGCCCATTTTTCAGTTGGATTTTTTTTTATCTTGTGGTGTTAAATTCTTTAATGTTGTCTTTAGGTACACTGAGTCAAGTAAAACTCATAGAAACCCTATGAACAACAGATCTGAACCTTGTCCTATCTTGAGCCGTCCTCACAGTCTCTTACACATTTGAGCTCATTGCTGCAGTCAGTGTGCCAATCCACCTAGTTGAGGTTCTTCCTCTCATTTGCCATCCCTGTACCTTTCCAAGCATGATATTCCTCTCCAAGGAATAGTCTTTCCTAGCAACATAGCCTAAGTACAGTCTTTAGTAGTGCAATATTAATTTGTATTTATGTGATATAACTAGCATTATTTGAAGAATGTCAATCATAAATGCCATAGCGAGTGTTATGCTGAGAGAACTAACTCATGCATACTTTATAAGACCATTATTTTTAAAACAGAGGGATAACTAGTAAGATGTGTATGAAAATCCAAAGAAGGATATTCTAAAGAATGGGGGGAATAGGGGAGTTGAGAGTAGGGGTGAAAATCATGGGCTCGCAGACTTTGGTGGATAGAGGATGGGGCAAAAAAAACCTACTACAATGTACATGAATGGAGCACAGTGTAAACAAATTATTGTATGCAAACCAGTAATTTTTTTTTAAAAATAATAAATGCCTATAGTAAGAACAAATCAGTATGTACCAGAAAAATGTGTCAAATATTGACTATTACATAGGGAAAACAGCTGTACATAATCTGATGCTGTAGACTTTATTCTGAAACATTTATCACAATTCTTTTACATTTGTGTTCTATTAGAGAACTGCATCCTAAAAAAATTCTGACCTGAGTGGATACCCCACTTCCAGTCTTATGCTGGACTGGCAGATACGTTATCCCAGGCCAGATAGTTTATTTTCTGTTTCCCATTGTTTGTCTGTTGATTTTATGATATTTATGTGTTTGTTTTTTAGTTTGTTCTTATGAGTATGACATTTGTCAGTTTACTGTGCTACGTTGACTTTCATGTTGTTCTGATGCACTATTTAAATTATAAGCATGGTCACCCATTGTGAAACAGGTTTTGGCAACACTTTCAAAGTAAGGTTTACTGGTTATTCTAAAATAACTGGCCTTTAGAAACCCTGTGAATGACAAAAAGAACATTGTTGGATAGATATACTGCTAGTAGATGAGCGTCTCTGGTTGGAAGGCAATGAAGAGAAACAGCTACATTCATTCATTCATTAATAATTTTAACATGGAATGTTAGGAAGTATTGAATAGAAAAATATGGATGCTCCCCAAAAGGGAATGGATGGGGTGGTGAAATGTGCATGAATGAAAACCAACTTCTTTGTGAACTTTCACCAAAATAAATAAGAGAGAAAGAAATAGAATGCAAAATGATCAGCATCCTAGGCATTAGTGAGCTTAGGTGGACTGGTATTGCCTATTTTGAATCAGACAATTATGATCTATTAACCAGGAAAAGACAAATTTAAGAGGAATGGTGTTATATTCATAGTCATCCTTAAGTACAATATTGTGAGTGATAGGTACCTACCTATAATCATACACAAAAGACCTGTTACAGCTGTACCTACCTACCACTTAATCTAAAGTTGAAAAAAAAATTAGGATTTCCACCAGCTGCTAACCCAAAGACAGTGTCTCTCTGGTGAATCAAATCCACTAGCAGTTAAATGGGGCAAAGATGAACACTTTCTTCCTTTGTAGTTTATAGCCTCAGAAAACCCACTTGTGAACTTAGCTATGAAATGGTTCTGAATTTCAGGATTATCTTGTGAATAGGTTTAAGGCAAACATTTCTTGTTGTTATGTGCTGTTAAGTTGTAACTCATGTTGTTGTTGTTATGTGCCGTTGAGTCTCCTGCCACTCATAATGACCCTATGTATAATACCTCTGAAGCCTACTCTATCCTGAGCCGGTTTCACTGACTCTGACACATCTAATGCAATTGCCCTAGTTACTGTATCTATCCATCTCATCCAGGGCATTCCTCTCCTGCACTGTCCCTCCACCCTTCTGAGCATGATGTCCTTTTCCAAGGACTGGTCCCTCTTGGCCACATGCCCAGAGTATGTGAGACAGAACTTCAAAATCCCAGCCTCCAAGGAAAAGCTTGGTTTCACTCTCTCCAAGACAGATCTATTTGTTTTCTTGGCAGTCCATGATATGTTCAAGACTCTTCTCCAGCACCACACTCAAAGCCATCAATTCTTCTATCATCCCTAGTCTTATCCAGCTCTCTAATATGCACCTTAGTTTCTAGACTGACATCATTGTTTCTCAGTACTCAAAGTTCCTGACAGCAGTTTTACCTAATTCAATTAGTCTTTTGATTTTTTAACTGCTGGTGCCAAGAGTGTTGATTGTGGAGCCAAGCAAGCTGTAACTGTTAACAAACTCACTCTCTTCTCCATCCATCATGGTGCTGCCAGTTGGCCAGTGGTGAGAATCTTTGTCTTAACATTGAGTTTCTGAAGCCTGCTGTGTCCTGAGCCATTCAGTCCTGTTATATACAGTAGCTTTGAATTCTGCTCTATCCTGAGCCAATCTCACTGTCTTTGATACACTTACCTCCATTACTTCAGTTACTATTTCAACCCATCTCATCTGGGGTCTTCCTCTCCTAAGCTGTCCCTCCACCTTTTCAAGCACAATTTCCTTCTCCAAGGACTGGTCCCTCCTGGCCACAAACCCAAGGTATGTTAGACAGAGCTTCAAAAATCCTTCTTTTAAGTGGGCTACCAGAAGAAGAGGGAAATGTATATAAGCCTCTATAGAACAGCAACATAGGTTCTTTTATTTACACTGAACCAAAGATTTCTTTTTCATTATGCGTCCAATCACAATTGATTTCCGTCCTCATTTACTTTTTTAAAAAATTAATTTTAATGAAAGTTTACAGAGACTTTGGATTTCCATTCATTCATTGTTGCACTTTTCTCCCTGCCCACCCTCCCCCCAGTTTGCTCTTCTTGAAAAGTAAAGAAAAATTCTTTCGTTGTTATACAATCCCTCCCCCTGAGTCCGCTCCGCTATGCAGCCTTCATTGTGGACTCCTGTCATGACAATAATACCTAATCATATATTCCTTTTAAACAGTTCTCTCCCTCATCAGTTTCAATGCAGTAATAAACAGGAACTTAACTGAATAAATAGTTTTGGCCTTGAGTTATGGAACATATTACACTATATCACACCCACTGATTAAAAGATGTAGAGCATCACTGCAGAGGGGTTCATCTTGGTTGGTTTTTAGCAAGGAATGGATGAAGCATCAGTGAGCCTTCTCCAAAAAAAGCTTTGCAGCACCTAACACACTACTGATACACAGTCTCAAAGATGGAGTCATTCCTATAATAGGGATCTTCCATATTAAGTTTTGGGGGTGAGTCACCATGAGTGGGCATCAATCCAACAGTATAGAGTTTTAGTTTGGTTCTAGTTTTTAAGCTCATCAAGGAGAAAGATAGTTTTATGTTTTACAAACATATAGTACGCAAGTACCACTTAAAGTAGAGCCTTGAGTGAATAAATCCTCAGCTTATCTCAGTTTCCTTAAATTTGATTGCTTATATGCAGGTAACTAAAGTTAAAAAGGGGAAAAACTACCTATGAGATACTACAAAGTGTTCATACGATGGAAATATTCCCAGGTATTTAGAATTTTTAACTTTATAGTTATTTGGTACTCTTTTAATTCAGAATTGTCTTTCCACTGTGTACATATATACATTCATATATTCATACATGTACCCTTCACTTATTGACTGGCTTATTAGCCATCATTTCACATTTACTGTAGTAAAAAACACTGACTCTTGTGCATTAACACTGTGACACGTTTTGTGCAGTAACTCATGTTGAGGTGCTAAGCAAAAGCAATTTTGGTTGTGATGGCTAAGATTATATGTGTTTGGCTCTGGTCCATGATTCATAGTGGTTTGACAGTTGTGTAAAGCCATTTTGTGATCTCATGAGGTCATTTATTTTTGCATAATGCCTGTTTTCACATACAACTTGGGTTTTGGGGACCTGATCATATCAATAAATTAGTAGATATATACAGATCTATTTTATTCCTTTTTATTACATTCCATTTTATGAATTTACCATGTTTTCTTTATCTTTGAAAAACATTTAGGCTTGTTTTTCCTGTTGTTAGAGTCACTGCAGTGGACTCCTTTTTTTTTATGTTTTCTGAGGCTACTTTGTAAACTATGGTATGGATTAATGAAGCATACAGTATGGATACTTTGTTAGATATTTTAGAGAGCTCTGGTGACCTAGTGGAAAGAAACTGCACTGCAATCCAAAAGGCCTGTGGTCTGAATCCACCAGCTGCTCAAGGGAGAAAGATGGACAATCTCCATTCCAAAGGTCTGCAGTTCAATTCCACCACCTGCTCCATGGCTGAAGGATAAGCAGGCTCCTTCTGTGTGATTAACTGCCTCTGAAAACCTGCTGGAGGGTCATCTGGGAGTTTCTTCTGACTCAATGGCAAATGCAAATGACTACCACCACCATAGTGGTACCATTTTATAATGGCATCCTAATTTTTTAATGACAATTTGTTATTGTCCCAATGTCTAAATTTTGGTGGTGGTTGTTGATGATTGCCTTTGAGTTGAGCACAACTCATACCTGATGTATATTAAATGCTTATTGTTTTGAATTTTAATTTTTGTAATTAGTAAGATAAAGAATATTCATTCTTATAAGTCACTAAGATTTCTTATCCTAGAACTGTTTGTTTCCTTTATCCAATTCTTTAAAAAAAATTATTTCAATGAAAATTTACAGAGATTTTGGATTTCCATTTCATTGTTGCACTTTTCTCCCCTCCCAACCCTCTCCCCCAGTGCACTCTCCTCTTGGAAAAGTAAAAGTATTTCATTGTTTTACAATTCCTCCCCCAGGTCCACTCCACTATGTAGCCTTCACTCTTGGACTCCCGTCATGACAAAAATACCTAATCACATATCCCTTTTAAACAGTTTTTTCCCTCATCTGTTTCAATGCAGTGTATGTTATTGAACCCATCTTTCTCAGTCTCCCAACCCTGATGTCAGTCCTCTTTTACAACAGTGGCACCATGCAGTATTTGTCCTTTGTGACTGAGATACTTCACTCAGCACTGTATCGTCCAGGGTCACCCATTTTTAATAATATTGCATGAGTTCCTTGTTTTTCATATTGCAGTGTAGTATTCCATTGTGTGAATATACCACAGTTTCTCTTTTAGTTTGTTGATGGGCACTTGGGTTGTTTCCAACTCCTTGCTGGTGTGAATAAAGCCATGATAAACATGGTGTGCATATATCTGCTTGGGTGACAGTTATGGTCTCTTTGGGGTATTTTCCTAGTAGTGGAATTGCTGAGTCAAATGGTATCTCTATTTGCAACTTTTTGAGAAAGCACCATACTGCCTTCCACAGCGGTTGCACCATTTTACACTTCCACCAACAGTTCCAGTTTCTCCACAACCTTTTGTTGCTTGCTCTTCTGTTAAATTTTGCTCTTCTTACTGTGGTGAGATGATATCTCATAGTTGTTTTGAGCCTTTATCCAGTTGTTAATGGATATCTTTAAATGATTAGCTTTTTGCTTTTTTTTAATTACATGTGGCTCCCCCCACCCAGGTACATAACTTAATAATCTTATACCCAGCAACCTCTATTAACTCTAAGAATTAATCTGTCAATTATTTTTGCATTTTCTTGGTAATATGATTATATAATTCGTGAGTTATCATTTGTATATAACAGCATACATTCCTTTAAAGCCTTAACTTTTTCTTTTTCTTGCTTTATTATATTAGGTAGACCCGCCAGTACAATGTTGAATAGTAGTGATGATAATGATCATCTCTGTCTTGTTTTCACCTTCAGAGCTAGGTAAGTTTTAAATATTTTATCATTAAATGTGGTGCTTGCTATGGGTTTTTAAAATAAGTTTTCTTAGTGAGTTTTTAAAATACAGTTTATCATGAATAAGGATTGAATTTTATTATATGCTTTTTAATTTTTTTTTTAATTTTAATTTTTATATGCTTTTTCTGTACATGTTTGTATTGATTATATTTCCCCCCTTGGTTTGTTGTTGTTTTTATGTGCCATCGAGTCACCTGCAACTCACAGAGACCCTATGTACAGTAGCTTTGAACTGTGCCTTATCCTGAGCCAGTCTCACTGACTCCAACACACTTACCCCCATTACTCCAATTACTATGTCAGTACATCTTATCTGGGGTCTTCCTCTTCTATGATGTCCCTCACCCTTGGAGAAGAAGCATGGCATCCTTCTCCAATGACTAGTCCCTCCTGGCCAGGTGCCCAGAGTATGTGAGATGGAGCTCAAATCCTTGCCTCCAAGGAGAAACTTGGTTTCACCCTTTCTGAGCAGACCTGTTTGTTCTCTTGGAGGTGCATGGCATGTTCAGTAATCTTCTGTACACAACTCAAAGCATCGATTCTTCTTCTGTCATCCTTAGGCGTTGTCCAGCTCTCTGATACATAGCAACTAATTGCAAAGCCCGTGGCCTGGATCCAGGCACACCTTAGTTTCTGGACTGACATCATTACTCTTTAGCACTTTGGAGAGTTCCCTGACAGCCATCTTTTGATCTCCTGGCTGCTAGTGCCAACAGTGTTGATTGTGGAGCTGAGTAAGCCGAAATTGTTAACAGTGTTAATCTCTTCTCCATCTATCATGGTGCTGCCAATTGGCCCAGTGGTGAGAATTTTTGTTTTCTTAATATTGAGCTTCAATCCATATTGAAGATTATAGTCCTTGACCTTCTGCAGCAAATTATTCAGGTCCTCCTCAGTTTCGACAAGCAAGGTTGTATTATTTGCATAATGTAGATTGTTGATGAGTCTTCCTCCAATCCTGATACTATATTCCTCCTCATAGAGCCCAGCCTCTCAATCTGTTCCACATACAGATTGAAAAAGTAAGGAGACAAGACACATCCCTGACACATTCTTTTCCTGATTTTGAACCATGCAGTATTTCTTTGCTCTGTTCTGAGGACTGCTTCCTGATCCAACTCTTAAGTTTCACATGAGCACAATCAAGTGTTCTGGGATTCCCATTCTTCTCAAGGTTAGCTACAATTTGTTTGATCCACATCGTCAAACACCTTTGCAGAGTCCATGAAACACAGATACACATTCTTCTGGTACTCTTTGCTTTCTGCCACGATTCATCTGACATTGACAATAATGTCCCTAGTGCCACGACCTCTTCTAAACCCATCTTGTATTTCTGGTAGTTTTCCATCGATGTGCTTTTCAAGTCAGTTTTGGATAACCTTCAGCAGGCTTTTGTTTGTGTGTGATATCAGTAACATTGATAATTTGCATACTCTGTTGGGTCACCTTTTTTTTGGAATGGGAATAAACATGGATCTCTTCCCAGTCAGTTGGCCAGGTAGTGGTCAACCTGGTGTGCATGTCCAGCACAGCCTCAATTTGTTGAAACATGTCAATTGGTATTCCATCAGTTCCTGAGGTCTTATTTTTTTGCCTTAAACTTTAGAGCAGCTTGAACTTGGTTAGTCTAATAATATTTTTTTTTAAATGTGCTATGTATTGTATACATATACTGCTGGATTTTATTAAAATTTTTGAGTTCTGTATCTGTGTTCATGAGACAATAATTTTTCTTACTTAAGATGTCCTTGTTGATTTTTGCCATGATGGTTACATGGCTTCTTAAAAAGAGTTAGAAAACTATCTGTCATTTTCTGGTGATTTTGTATGGACCATGTTTCTTTCTTAATTGTTTGGGAGAATTCACTAATAAAACTATGTACATTTGAAATTTTTATTATGGGAACAGTTTCTTTTTTCTCCCCCCAAAGATACTTGTTTACAGCACCTAACAACATCTGTTTGTTATTTGAGTGAAAGTTTATAAAAAAATGTATTTTTCATATATACTTTGTTTCATAACAATAATTAGAGTACCTAGTAATCACAGTCTTTTTGCTCTTAATGTATTTTATATCTCAGTTATCCATAGGTGTATAGATTTAGTTCTGGGTTCTCATGTTTGTGCCACAGCTGTTTTGATTGCTGTGGCTGGGTAGTAGCTCTGGAGACCAGAAGTATAAGCCTTGCTACTTTATCTTTCTTTTTCAGTACCACTTTTCTTATCCTGAGGTTCTTTCCTTTGTATATGAAGTTGGTAATTACTTTTTCCATCTCTTTAAAAAATGACAGAATTTGGGTTGGGTTTGTACTCTATTTGTAGATTGGTTTTGGAAGTATGGCCATTTACAGTGTTAAGTCTTCTGATAGACTTAACATTAGCAAGATGTATTTTTCTGTTTGTGTATTTCAAGAAAGTTGTACATCAGGGCTGTATCCTTTTTCCATACATATTCAGTCTATATGCAGAGCATATCATTTAAGAAGCTGCACTTTATGAAAAGGAATGTGACATCAGGATCAGGATCAGAAGATGACTTAACAACCTTCAGATGACATGACCTTACTTACTTAAAGCAAGGACAACTTGAGACCCTTGCTGAAGAAATGAAGGATGACCACCTTCAATTATTGACTTGTTGGTATTAATGTACTGTGTAGCAGGAACTGACTCATTGCTGACCCTCCAGAAGGTTTTGTTGTTTTATTTTTTAATATTTTAATTTATTTATTTTTCATTTCAATGAACATCT
>NW_006399825.1:6413322-6418113 GCF_000299155.1 Elephantulus edwardii | reverse complement strand
CTTAACTGATTTCATCTCTTTTTCAAAATTCAGTTGACCATAAATTGATGGGCTGATTTCCTGGTTCTCAATTCTATTCCATTGATCTATGTGTCTGTCATTGTACCAGTACCATGCTGTCTTGACTACCACGGCAGTGTAGTAGGATTTTAAATCGGGGAGTGAGATGCCTCCTACCTTTTTTCTATTTTTAAGGAGTGCTTTGCTTATTTGTGGCTTTTTTCCATTCCAAATGAAGCTGGAGATTGCCTTTTCCATCTCGTTGAAGAATGGGATTGGTATTTGTATTGGGATTGCATTGATCTTGTAAATTGCCTTTGGTAATATTGCCATTTTCACAATATTGAGTCTTCCTATACTTGAGCAAGAGATATTCTTCCACTTCTCCAGATCTCTTTTTGTTTCTTGTAGTTATGTTTTGTAATTTTCTTTGAATAGATCCTTTGTGCTTCTAGTTATATTTACTCCCGAATATTTTATCTTGTGATTAGCTATTGTGAAGGGTATTGTTTTTCATAGCTCCAGGTCTGTATTCTCTTTGTCACTGTAGAGAAATCCAACTGCTTTTTGTATGTTGATCTTGTGTCCTGCTACTTTGCTGAATTGGTCAACTATGTCCAATAGTTTTCTTGTTGAGTCTTCAGGGTTTTCTAAGTATACTATCATGTCATCTGCATAGCGGGATAATTTTACCTCCTCTTTGCCAATTTGTATACCTCTTATGTCCTTCTCTTGTCTTCTTTCTTTGACCTCTTGTCTGGAGCTCTAGCATGTCCCATGTTTGTAATACAGTAAACTTTCCACTTTCTTCCTGCTCCTTTCCCCTTTATCTTTGTCTTTCTCTTTTCTTCCTCTGTGCGCTTAGTTCTGTGTATGTTTTTACTAATCTGTCTTTCAGTATACTAATTTTACATTCTGGTGTATCCAGGAGGTATAAAACCAGTATGTTGAGTTATTAGTTTTATACTTATTTTATTCAGTTTGAGAATGTCTTCATTATTTTTATAGATCCTGATTCCTCTTAAAGTCTCTATCATTCATGTTGTTGGGTACCTTCAATTTGGAGCCGCCCCATAGCTGACCCTGCGGTGGATTTTAAGAGGCAGTTAATCACATGGGACAAGACAGCCCATCTTTCTCCCGTGGAGCAGCTGGTGAATTCACATTGTGTTCTTTGGGTTGGCAGCACAATTCCTTACCAGTAGACATCGGAGCTCCACCCATCCGTGTTTAGTTTTCTCCATTTCCCCTTCTCTTTTCTCTAATATAGAATTTTTTTAATATTTCTCACCTGCTAACTCTAATATTGGATTAGGGATAGCTCTGATGTGTTGTCTAGAGTTAATTTTCTTTTAATTATCAGTCTATTTTCTTATCCCTTGCATACTTAGCAGTGTTTTTTTATTGATGTGTAGAGTCCCTAGATAATGTTATCTTCCAGGCTGAGTTCCCATTTTTTGTTTTTGTAATGAAATAATGGGTTAAGTCGTGTCTGGTTAATCAAAGATTGGGCTGTTTTAGGGATGTTTTGGAGGTTTTTATGAGCGCTTATTACATGTCCTCAGTCAGCCCTAATAGACTGAGAGGCCTAGTTCTACAAAGTGTCCTGGTGTAGTCCTTCAGTCACATTCTTGCACTGGTTCATAAATTGGCATTTGTCTTGGTAATTTAAAGTGTTCAAGGTCCAAAAGGGCTGTCGTAGTGTAGTCTTTTCCCTACTCACTTCCTTTGACATTGGCCCTTCACATGTGTTACCAATTTTTTATCTTTCCCAAGAGAGTCTTTTAATCTTTTTTGTTTTCTCCACAACAAAACCTTCTCATGAAATCAAAATCACATTTGAAAGCTCATTATATGAGGTTAAAAGTCAACTACTGGGGTTGGAGTTGTTGCCCTTAGATCCTGTTGAGTTGACCCTTCCTTTGTAGCAACTCTGTGCAGCAGACGACTATGTGGACCTTTTTGTGCAACCCTGCCCGATCCTGAGCCATCCTCCCAAGCTCTGCTGTCTTCAAACCCATTGTTGTAGTCACTGTGTTAATCAGTACTGTGCTCTGAGGAGGCAGCTCTTCCACAGTCATACTATGAGTGCTTTCCAAACTGAGGGCTTCATCTTTCAGCAGTACATTAGACACTATTCGGCTTCTATTCATGTGTTTACTAGGACCCATTTTGCAAAAATGGATAGCTAGTCCTGCTTCTTACCTGATCTGTCTCAGTCTGGAAGCTCTGCTGAAACTTGTCTACCAGAGGTGACCCTGCTTCTATTTGAAATACCAAAGACTTGGTGTTCTTACAACCTGCAGTTCTTACAACCACCAGTATCTTACCACAAACACTGGAAACTTCAGAATGATAATGTCATTGAACTTCAAGGGAATTGTATTTCTTTGTTCTTTGTATTCAAAGAAAAAAGTAGACTTTATTTTCATTTTTTTTAATGTAATTTTTGGTATTTTGGAGTGTTGTGGTTTGGCTTTTGGGTTTGTTTGGGGTTTTTTTAGTGTTTCTGATTTTGAGATTGTAATGCAATTTTGAATCACAGAACTTTAGTATAATGCAGTCAGCCAATAAATGAAAAGTTCTTTTTTCCTAAGAAGAATCTTTATACTTTTAACAATTTTAAACTCTAGAACTCAAAGTTTTTAATCTATTTTCGTTTCAGAAATTCAAGTAATAGCTTTTTTCCTGTGTTTTCATTCACCATAAAAGGCAAAAAACTAGTTCTTTTAAACTCATCCAAAATTATTTTGTATACTGTGATACTTTGTTAAATTTTGTCTTTTTATTGGGCTGCTAAAAGTTACAAAAATCAAAATTATAATGGAAGATTTTTTAAAAGATGATTGGTTAAGTGAATGTTGTTACGGTAACTTTTCAAAGATTATATTCATAGAATTTTATGTCTGAAAGAGACTTAATTTTACAAATTATTTTCATAAAGCTCCAGATAATTTAAAAAACCACATGAGAGTATTACAGATAATTAATGGCACATTTGAGAATAAATCTTAAGATTTCCTCTCTCATTTTATTGCCAATCTGGTCATTATTTTAGAAGCACTTTGGACCCTTCATTTTTAAAAATTAGGTAAACTTATGAAAGGCTTTTGAAAATTATTCTTGCTCCTTTGTATTCCTTTTTCGGATATATGTCAGTTTTTCATTTTTGTTTTTTATAGAATTGGAAACTGTTTATGTCCCAACAAATGAATTCCACACGTGAAATCTGCCACATTCCTGTGCCACCTCCTCCTTTAGAAAACTGATCTTTAAACAAAGGTAAAGTCATAAGCTCCAAGCTTTTAAAGAATAAGTAATGAATCTCCCTGTAAAATTAGACATGTTGTTTCTTCTACTTTGATGACTTGTTTCTGTTTATTGAGCATTTTTACCCCTGAGGCATAAAGTAATCACATTTTCGTTACTGAATTTTACTTTTGAAAGTAAATTTACCTTTTAATAAGGGAATTTCATATTGCAAACAAGTGCTGTTTTTAAATCTGTCTTTAATTTTGAGTTTGTACCTGAATCCAAACAACCAAGTACATTAGATATGTAACATCAGTAAAATATTTGTCTTAGCATATAATATATTCTTCTTTTCATAGAGCATTAAAGAAACACTTGTAGTTATACTAAAGCTCTTCAACATAAGATAACAACAACAATAACAACAATAATAATAATAATAATAATGTTTTGTTGGGGTTTTTTAATGTAATAATATTTTGATGTATATCACAAAGTTAAATGACATATATTATTACAGACCATTGCATGTGTCTCAAATTTTCAATGTAATCAGCTTTACAGGGGTTAGTTTTTCTCCTACTGGGTTTTTCATAAATGACACTTTTATTACATGGATACTGCCTGTTTTATAAAATCCTTTTATTGCATACAATTGGAATTTAGTTTATTAGGCATTACTATGTTATCTGGCTACCTAACCTAAATTCGTGCAGCCCCTGTATCTCTGTGATGTTGGAAATTTTCTGTATCTAGGTTGATAGAACATGCTAGCCCAGTTGGTGCAAAGGGTAAGCACTTGGCTGCTAACGAAAAGATTGATTGGTTTGAACCAACAGGAGCTCAACAGGAGAAAGAGAACAGGAATCTGACCCATAACAGTGACAGCCTACAAACCCATTGATGGCAGTTCTTTGTCAGATGGGGTTCTTACTAACTGAAATGGAACCAGCAACACCTAACAGCAACAGCATTGTGTACTTTGAGGACTTGAAACATAGCTAAAAAATTAAGGAAATTGAATATTTAAATTTTATTTCATTTTTATTAATTTAAATAGTCCCATGTTCCTTGTGACTGCCCAGTTCGACATTACTGTTTTGGGTTTTTTCCTTAGTTTATTTGGTATTTACAGTAATAGCATATTTGAAATACCTACATAGTTGTTCACCTGGCTTGAAAATTTATAGTAGCAAGACAATATTGTCTACTTGTATGTTTACCTGATAATTATATAGCTATTTATCAATATATATTTTTATCTAATTCATCAAAGGAATCATAATTTGTTTTCCTCATTTCTGTGTCCTCAGGACCCAACTCAGGCATTCAGTTAATGTTGTTGTAATTGTTGTGGTTAAGTGCTGTCCAGTCCTAGACAACTCATAGCAACCCTATGAGCAAAAGACCTGGACATCAGTATAACTTTCATCATTTTCATTTCTCCAAGTTCATAGAGTTTCCAGAGGCAAGCTTTTTCGGAAGTGGATACCACTCCTCCTTCCAGGCTTGTTTCTTTTTTAATAATTTTAATGAACA
>NW_006399825.1:6397310-6412577 GCF_000299155.1 Elephantulus edwardii | reverse complement strand
TTTTTCAGGCTTGTTTTAATCGGGGAGCTCCACCAAACACTGTCCACCATGGATTACCATTATCACATTTGACACATCAGTGTCACAGTGGTTAGCATCATAGCAACCATGAGTTACCTCTGTACAGCAAATGCACAGACTAGTGGTATACCATTTAGAAGAATGTTTGACCAAAAACAATTAAAACCCGGCCTGGGGGCCACAGATTAAAATCACCCACCTTTGGTTTGATAGCATAATTTTCTATCTACCAGGCCCACAGAGCTCTTTCTATGTTGGTATTGTTGTAAGTGCCATCTAGTCCTCGACAACTCATAGTGACCCTGTCAATGAAAGACCTGAACACTTGTATAACTTTTATCATTTCTCCAAGTTCATGTTAGTTGAATGAATAATAAATGAGTAGTTGCTGTACTTTTTCTCCTGCAGTAAAAACGTCTCTTTTATATTCATTATTATATTATTATCTCTATAATAATAATTATAGTTAACTATGGGAGAAAGATGAGGGTTCTCCTCCAGTATTGATTTACAGCCTCTGAAAACCCACTAGAGGGTCGGCAGAGTCGGGTCCAACTCAGTGGAAATTATTTTTTTTAAATTATTTTAAAAAAAACCTCTGCTGAGTAGTTCTGGTGAGCTCTTGGCAAGAAGCTGCACTGCAATCCTGAAGGCTCATGGTTCGAATCCACCAGATGTTCTGCTGAAAAAGGAGGGGCAATCTCCTCCTGTACCAATTTGACAGATCAAATTTGACAGTACTCACACAAAAAATAATAAAATAAAATAAAAACCTATTACTGTCAAACAGAATTACCTAGTAGCTGATGCTTTAGCAGATTTGAGGCTGTAAATTATGTGGGAAAAGATTGCCCATCTTTCTCCCTTGCGTCTGCTGGTGAATTTGAATTGTCAGAAAGGCACTACCTTTCAATTAGCTGCTCAACTTCTCCTGAACTACACCACCAATGCTCCACAATTTATATAGAATGATACTAATTATATCCATTTTATAAGTGAGGAAATTGAAGGCACAGATTGGCTAAGTAAATTTTTTCAAGGACTAAAGCCTTCTAAGTCATCAAGGTGTAATTTGATCTCAGGTATTGTACCACAGTCCTTATTCTTTAACCACTGAGTGCAATACCACTTATATTCCAAATCTCTGTAAATGAAGAATTCCTGAAAAAGATGTGTGTGCTGTCAGCTAAATGTGTGTTCTAAAATATGTTGGTAATGAAGAACTTACTGTTCTTCAACAGATACTCTGAGTTTCCTTCCTTGCTTCCTGGCAAGTAGTTATTGACCTTCTTCTGGTCATATTCTAGCAATTACCATTTTGTTCTTATGTTGTAGACAGAGCGTGAATTAGGCCATATGCTGATTCCAGCATTCAACTTGAGCTCTTGCTTTTGACTATAGACTTTGCATAATAAGTTGGGTAAAATGTTCAGTAGAAAAAAATGTTCCTCAGATTTTCTACAGGTATCTATAGCCTGGTGGTTAAATAAAGTGAAAACTCTCAAGATAATTATAAGTGTTCTCTAGCTATCTTTGACTACTAAAAAATTCTGAGTCTAGTTTGAGAACAAATGTTTACAAAATTTTCTATAACATACCTTTCCAGAGAAGATACCAAAATATATTTTTAAGGTTTTAGAATTAAAAAGTAACTTATCACTGTATTCAGAAAACTGAAGCCCTTAGAGGGTTTAAATGATTTGTCCAAGGTAATATAAACAATGTGGCTCATTGATTTAATAGATACTTTAAGTACCTGCCTTATATCATATCAAAGTAAGCTTATTAGCATGGAGTACATACTGGTAAGCAAGACAGAAATGGACCTTGCTTTCATGAAGCTTAAAATATTAGAGGAGATAGAAAATTTATAAGTAATAGTTGTTGTTATTGTTAGGTACCATCAAGTTGAGTAGAACCCATAGCAACCCTATGAACAAAGATCTGAACCCTGTCCTGTCCTGTGCCATCCTCACATTTCTTGACACTTTAGAGCCAATTGCAGCAATCACCATGTCTATCCACCTGGTCGAGGATCTTCTTTTCCTTTGTGGACCCTCTACCTTTCTGAACATCATGTCCCTTTGCCCGAAGTATGGAAGTATGTGAGGCAAAGCCTCATCATCTTCGCCTCCAAAGAGCACTCTTGCTGCACCCTCTCCAGGACATATCTGTTTGTTCTTTTGGCCGTCCATGGATATTCAGTACTCTTCTCCAGCACCGTGAGTCAAAGGCATCATTTCTTCTTCTGTCATCCGTATTCATTGACCAGCTCACAGATGTATAACAAGTGATCGGAAAGACCATGGCCTGAATCAGACGCACCTTAATTCTCAAACTGACATCATTATTCCTCAATAACAAACTAAACTGTCAGTTTGTTGTGTTTGGGGAAAACATTGTTCTAATTGATACAGCATTTGTCTGTTAGTTTTATAGGTTGCTCTGATACTGAAAGCCATGTGACTGGTATGTCAAATACCACAAGGATTGTCATTAGTAGACAAGTTTTAGTAGAGCTCCCAGATTAAGATATACTAGGAAGCAGGATTTGCCATCAACTTCATAAATAACAGGCCTCTACAAACCCTATGAACAGTAAAAGTTAAGTAATTAGATCTGATAAATAAATTATGAAATCCAAAAAGCTCTCAGAAGGAAAGAAACTATTTGATAGAAAATCTGAGAGTGAAAAAAATAAAAGACTGCAACCACTATGGAAGGCTCTATAATGCTTTCTCAAAAAGGTGCGAATACCATTTGACCCAGCAGTTCCACTACTGGGAATATACCCCAAAGAAACCATAACCGCCACCGAAGCAGATATATGCACACTCAGGTTTTATTGCAGCTTTGTTCACAGTAGCGAAGAGTTGGAAACAAACCAAGTGCCCATCAACAAGTGAATGGATAGAGAAGCTCTGGTATATTCACACAATGGAAAACTATGCTGCATTGAAAAACAAAGAACTTATGAAATATTATACAAAATGGGTGGCCCTGTAGGACGTTATGCTGAGTGAAATATCTCAGTCACAAAAGGACAAATATTGCATAGGGCCACTGTTGTAAAATGAGACTGACATTGGGGTGGAGGGAAGACTGAGAAAGGGAATAAATAATGTATACTGCGTTGAAACAGATGAGGGAGAGAACTGTTTAAAAGGAATATATGCCTAGATATTATTGTCATGACAGGAGTCCAGAATGAAGGCTGCACAGTGGAGTGGACTTGGGGGGGAGGGGGAGGAATTGTATACTTTTCAAGGGGAAGAGTGAATTGCGGGGGAGGGAGTGGACAGGGAGAAAAGTGCCCTAAGTCTGTAAACTTTCATTGAAATTAATAAAAAAGAAAAGATTGCTGTTTCGATAAAATGGTCAATAATTTTTAGCCAGAATGCTACTTGGAGGCAAGGATGCTTCATCTCACATACCTTGGGCATATTAGGAGATGCTATTTCTTCGAAGAGACGTGCTTGGAAATGTGAAGAGTTGGCAAAAGAGGAAGATCCTTAACAAAAATTGCTGACACAGTAACTGCTGCAATGAGTTCAAGTATGTTGGAAATTATAAGACAGGGTTCAGATCTGTTGTTCATAAGGTCTCTATGGGTCATACTCTACTCAACAGCACCTTAGAACAAGAAGAAAATTACATTAGCATGATAAATTTCAAATGCATCATTTAAAAATACTAATGTAAAAATTTTTTTTCAAATCATCAAGCCTCCTTGTTTAGAACATATACAGATAAATTTTTCTTTTAGTAAAAGAGGACATTTGTTTAGTAGTTTCTATAAGTAATACTGTCCTCAAGGTAAATTTTTTTTTCTTTGTAGAGGTAAAAGAAAAATAGAACATAAAAAAAGATGCTGGGATCTGAACGTGGTGTTGTGGAAGAATGGTTATCAGAATTCAAGGTAAATTGGATTGGGTGTAAGAATGTGATTTTAATGTCAGTAACTTCAGCATTAGCAAATGTACACTTCAAGGAGAAAACTGTTCTATGAAAGAGGAGCAGCCTCTGACCTGCTCTTTTAATTATAATTATCTAGAACTCATTGACTTGTTTGAAAACTATAAAATTTATTTATTCTAGGCAAATGTATGTTTTTTTATAGTCGTAAAATGCAAGGATTAAAATATCCTCTACATTCTTTAAACCATATTACTAGTTTAAAGTGATTCATTTTGGTGAACTCTGATATAATTTGTGTTTTTTAATGATATATGAAGCTTGAGTAGTTAAAAGAATTATGTCAAATAACATTCTAACTTATTATAGTTTATTCTCATGATTATTTCCTGTGTTGCCTTCACATTTCTTTATTGGCACTATTTTCACTGCTTTCAGATAGAATGCATGTAAAACAATAGTCCCAAAACCACATTCACAAAGCTCACATTTTGTTTTCCTGTGGTGGTTTCTTTCAGGCATTACCTGACACTCAGATCACCAGTTATGCAGCAACTTTACACCGGAAAAAAACATTGGTACCAGCCCTCTACAAAGTTATTCAAGATTCAAATAATGAGGTAGGAGAATTCATAACAAAAATAATTTTAATATCATAAAATGAAATATTTGTGCCAAAATTCATACATGCAAGTTTTGTAGTTTTCTCTTTTTTAGAAAAAAGGAATCTTTACTATGGTATTCAAAAACTGTTTTTCTGCTCTTTTTCCTTCTGATAGTTGCTTTGGCTTTCCTCACCCCTTCCTTTTCATATTTTTTACTGTTTTGATATGTCTTTTTCTGTTGAAGGCAGTATGCTTTCATTCTTGATTTGAGTGAATGATTCTATAATTTCTCTTTTTCTTTATTCTATAATATGTGTATAATATTAGTATTTAATTTCTGGAAGGAAGCTTCCAGAAGCTACAATTTAACCATGTTCTCACAGAAATTTTTTTTATCTTAAATATTATCTTGATAGTATATTATCTATTTAAGATATTATCTTAAATATTACTTGATAGTATAGGACAATGTATAATCACGCTAATCAGTGAAAGTAAACTTATAACTCAGAATTGTGCTAATATTGCTTAGTAAATGCTAAAAAATGATCAGAAAAAGCACTATAATTCAATGGTCAACATTAATAAACTTATGAGTTTCCTATTATTCAGCGTTGGATAGAAAAAAAGGGGAAATGCAAAGATTAAATCTATTTATGTAAAATGCACACATTATCTTTCCATTCACACATTAGTACAACATAGAATTTTACTAGCACTGGTTTCTTGTGTGCTTTAACATGCAAATGGAAGGAACACACAGGAAAGTAGCTTCTTATCTTCCCAGATACAGCCTCCAAGAGTGCCTGTGCTGTGTACTGAAGTGAGTATGAAGAAGTTCAGGTAATCATCTCCTAACCAGCAGCTTAACTTAAAGTACATCATTATTCTTATCCTTTCACTAAAAGCGTGCTTGTTGACCTCTTTCTTTCCTATCTATTCAAAGATAGATTTGCATCTTTTCCATTTATAGCCACAGTCTCGGGCTTCATTTTCCTCTTTTCTCATGCTGTGTACTTTGGCAATGTTTTTAAAAGTTAGGTATGAGTAAATACATATATACCCTTCTTGGTCTGGAGTTTTCAAAATTCTCTATTTGAGTAATCAGTGTATAAATTCTATACTCCTTGGTTTGTATTGTCTTAACCTTTAAATATTGCTTATTAAAATCTGTCTGTTTTATGCTTTCTCTTTAGATTGTAAGCTCTTCATGGGCAGAGATTATATGTTCTATATTTGTTGTTTCCTCAGAATCTAGTATCTTATCATACACCTAATAAATACTTCATAAATGTTGATTAGAAGAGTATTGAACTACAAAAGGAAATGCCAGAATGCCGTCATTTTCATTAGTGCTTACATGTGCATAGAAAATATTTACTTCCTCCGACTTCCCCTAGCCCCCTTTTTATTATTATTATTATTGTTATTATTAATTTTAATGAAAATTTACAGAGACCTTGGATTTCCATTCATTCATTGTTTCACGTTTCTTCCTGCCTCCCCTTCCCCCTCACCCAGTACACTCTTCTTTTTGAAAAGTAAAAGAAAAATTCTTATTGTTTTACAGTCTCTCTCCCCAGGTCCACTCCACTATGCAGCCTTCGTTCTGGACTACTGTCATGACAATAATACCTAATCACATATCCCTTTTATAGCCTCCTTTTTTTAAATTTAGCCTACAACTTAAAAATAACTTTGTGATATCAAGTCACTAAAGAGGCATAAAGCTCATTATCTCTACTTCTCTCCTCTGGTGAATATTGATACTGCTTTGGTAACTGAGAATTACCTGGCAAGGATGTTGGCTTCTTGTCGTGTGTTGGCTATGAGCCTCTTTGAGGAATGAGAAGGGAGTCAAATGACAAGGAAGGATATAGTCTGATGCGAATGGATCATAGAAAACTTGAGTAGCCAGTTTTTATTTTATAAGTGTTTTCCTAGTGCTGTATCTTTGAAAAATTATGGAGTTAGAACTTTCCAAATAATTGTGAACAGTCATAAAGAAGAATGGAAATGATATATTCTATAAAGATACATTTTATTTTTTCCATATTATCCTAAACAAAAATATAAGTCATTTTAAACAGTATTACTTTTTTTGTTTCCCAGTAGATTTTCATTACATACTTAGAAAAAGCAATATATAGTAATTTGTATATTATATATTAAAGTCTGACTTAGGAAAAAGAGAGCAAAGGCACACAGACTATAAATACTGTAAAAATTAAGTTGGAAGTAGAAAAATTTACCTTGAAGAAGATCTGCTTCTAAACATGAATTTTTTAATTTTTTAAAATTTATTATTAATTTCAATGAAAATTTACAGACTTTGAATTTCCATTCATTCATTGTTGCATTTTTCACCCCTCCCAACCCTCCCCCCAACATGACTCTTTTAAATAGTCTTATGTGCCATCAAGTCACCTGCAACTCATAGCAGCCTTGTGTTCAATAGCTCTGAAGCCTGCCCTGTCCTGAGCCAGTGTCGCTGACTGCAAAACACCTAATCCCATTACTCCATATACAGTAGCAATCCATCTCATCTGGGGTCTTCCTCTCCTGAGCTGTCACTTCACCCTTCTAAACATGATGTCCTTCTCCAAGGACTGTTCCCTCTTGGCCACTGGCCCAAGGAATGTGAGATCCTTCAAAATCCTTGCCTCCAAAAAGAAAAGTTGGTTTCAGTCTCTCCAAGATAGACCTATTTGTTTTCTGGGCAGTCCATGGTATGTTCAGTAGTCTTTTCCAGCACCTAAATTCAAAGGCATCAATTCTTTTTCTGTCATCCTTAATCATTTTCTGATACTGAAAGTACTTCCCAGAATATATTTTAAATATACATATCAAAATTTATACAAAGAAGTCACTTCATTAAATTCTTTCTATGGTGGTGCTACATAACATTATCCAAACCAGTTTTCTGTTTCTTTTAAATTGCTTTCCAAAACCTCTTTAATTTTTTTTTTTTTTACTTTTAGTGGTACTATTTTTCTTTAAGGTTACATTTCATTGGTATGTTAACTATAATCAATGTCAAGGTCTTCTAATACCCTTGATATTCTTGAGGAATTTATTGGATTAGCAACTTTAATATCAATAAATTAAAATACCATAAATTCCCAAACACATCTGACTTGAGACCACTTAATTTTTAATTTACCTTCACCTCTTATTCTGTAATATTTTTATTTTGGGGAATTGGTTTGCACAGAGAAAGTAAATTTAGATACTTTTACAAGAATCAATATTTACTTAGTTACAGTAAACAATAAAGGCAGGTGGCTTTGCTTATATTAAATAGTGATGCTTTGTTGATAATAAGTATTCAGAACCGTAACTACCAGAGACTTTCTATTTGGTTGTATGGTCAAAACTGAAAAATACTTTTTCAGTGTGATTTCTAAACTAATATCAAAAGTATTTCCTAAAGAAGTATTCTCAGAGTATTTTGAATAGTTTCAACACCGTGATACTGAGTATATAGCTTTCCGAGATTATTATACTTTGGACACTGTGAAGTATAAAATTGCTCAGTTGTTTTATAATGTATTTCATTATACAAGTATGTGGGAGCTTGACATGAACATTCTAGGAGTATAACATGTTATGTGTTTCACTCCTTAACCAAGAAGTTAGCAATTCAAATCCACCAACTGTCCTTGAGAAAGACGAGCAATATCCTCATGTAAAAATTTATAGGCATGTAGGGCATTGCTGTGAGTCTGAACTCACTCTTACTGCAATTGAGTGGAAACCAACTCATAACTGACCTTCCAGGGTGTCTTCAGAGACTGTGAAGCTCACAGGAGGAGATTGCCCATCTTTTTCCCTTAAAGCAACTGGTAGATTCAAACCACCTATCTTTTGGGTTGGCAGTGCCACTTATCCACTGTTGTTGTTAAGTGCCATTAAGTCAAGTACAATTCATGATGACCCTGTGAACAATGAATGTGAACCCTTCCTTCTCTTATCTTCATCACATCATCTCTGACACACTTAAGCCTACTGTTAAAGTCACCATGTCAATCCATCTCATTGAGAGTCTTCCTCTCGATCACTGACCCTCTGTTTTTCCAAGTATGATGTCCTTTACCAAGGACTTTTCAGTACTCTAGAGAGGTTCTTGAGTGCATTGGGAAAGAGTTGGTCAGTGACTAAGGATGAACAAAGAATTGATGCGTTCAAGTTGTAGTGCTGGAGAGGAGTCATGAACATAATATGGACTACCAAGAAAACAAATAGGTCTGTCTTGGAGAGGGTGAAACCAAGTTTCTCCTTGGAAGCTAGGAATTTGAAGCTTTGTCTCACATATTTTGGGCAGATGGCCTCGGAGAAGGACATCATGCTTGCAGTGCAGACCTGGACTGCAAAGAAAACAAATAGGCCTATCTTGGAGAAGATGAAACCAAGTTTCTCCTTGGAGGCTAGGATTTTGAACTCTGGTCACATACTTTGGGCACATGCCAGGAGAGACCAGTCCTTGGAGAAGGACATCATGCCTGGAAAGGGGGAGGAACAGTGCAGGAGAGGAATACTCCAGGTGAAATGGATTGATACAGTGACTGGGGCAATGGAGGTTGGTGTGTCAGAATTAATGAGACTAGCCCAGGACAGGGCAGGGTTCAGAGCTGCTATACATAGGGTCACTATGTATCCCAGGTGACTTGACGGCAAATAAAAACAATAGTAGCATGTCATTCGACTCGATCTAGGCTCATTATGTGTACTGACATTGTATTTCTGACTCTTTAGGGACCCACCTTCATTCTACCTGATTTTATTTCCAGTTTTCATTCAGATCCCTTGAGGAAGTAGTCAGATTCTACTTTTGTTTCTTAGCCAGGAATTTCTTGATCCTCATGAAAAGACAATAAAGACAAAATAAGGCTTCACTCAAAATCATAAATATTCTTAAAGTCTCCTTTCTAGAAGTTCTGTTACTATTACATTCATTACACTGCCATGGCTAACTTGTATTACAGTTTAATTTTTTTTTCTGTAGATCAAAGTAATGCTTTATTTCTCCTTTCCTTCCTTCCTTGGACTCTAACAGTTGTTCTACTTCAGAGACATCCAATATCTTTATTATTTGATTGTTCCTTCATCTCTCCTCAGTATCTCATTTCTCTTTTCATAGTTAAATTTTCAATATAGCAGTTCTCTTGTAAACATTGTTTATACCTTCAGTTCATACTTTCTTTGTGAAATCAACTTCTGTTAATATTCAGCTATCAACTTTATAGCAGCTGAACATGCCTGTGACTACACAGTTTGATTGCTCCACTTTCCTACTAGGAGAGGACTACACATTTCACATAGATCTATTGTATGTTGTTGTTGTGTACCTTTGAGTTGGAACCAACCCTCCAGCTGGTTTTCAGAGGAAGTTAATTGCATAAGAAGAGATTGCTGGTCTTTCTCCTGTGGAGCAGCTGATGGATTCAAACCACATACCTTTCCATTAGCAGAGTAATTCCTTACCTCTAAGCTACCAGAGCACCAGACATCTCATATAGTCATACTTTAAAAAGTAACCTTACTTTAACTTCATTGATACATGTACTATCCCATTTGTTTATTTTATACCTTTTCTTTGCTCATACATACTCTTACTGGTGTTTTTTCCTTGATTTCAGCCTGCTTTCTAAATCAATAAAAGAATAGTTGGAATGTCTTGTTCCATTCAAACCTACCACTCTCCTGTCAACTCCAGTCTTTTCAAATACTTAATGAAGAACTCTATTGTATCAAAGACTATCTCTTAATTTTATTCAAGATTACAAATTGCTCTCTTCACTGTACCTCCATTCTAATATAAGAAGTAAAGTATAATGGAAGCATCATTTTGATATCAGAAGACCTGAATTTTAGTGTCTTTTTTCTACCACTAACATGTCTAAAACTGGTCAAATTTTCTAACTGGACAGTACTCTAGTTTTAAGGGGAGAGTTAGAATGCTTTTTTCAAGATTTTATATGTTGTGCTAGTGATTTTCCTTGAAGGACTTTGAGTTACATAGATTTGTATATAGATATGTAGATATATATGTATGTGAATGTTTTAACTTTAAAGAATCCCTGGTAGCAAATTACATGACTAACCAAAGGCTTGTGCCTCTGATGGTTCCTGTCTACTAGCTGCTCCATGGAAGAAAGATAAACAGTACTTAACCTGTTAAGATTCACAGCTGCAGAAACTCTGTTGAGGGTCATTGTAAGTCGGAACTGACTCAGCAGCACCGAGTTTGAGTTTTAGCCTCAAAGTCATTTTGTCAGGAGCTAAGCTTAGATTCTTCTTAATATTAACTGTACAGTCAACATACAGTTTATTGACTTGATGTTACAACATGAAAATGCTTGTTCTATAATCATCATTAGATTATTATAGACTTACCTAATTCCATTCAAGTATATTCCCTAATATGTATTCATTGTTGTAGTCCTTCTGAATAGAGTAATATTTGTTGTTATGTACCATCAAGTTGGAACCAACTCATAGCTGACACTTCGATGGGTTTTCAGAGGCAGTAAATTGCATGGGAGGAGACTGCAGCTGGTAGATTGAAACCACTTACCTCTAGGTTGGTAGCTCAGCTTATCACTAAGCCACCAGAGCTCCCTAGAGGTAGTAAGTGTCTTAAATTATTATGCTACTCAATTTTTAAAAGAATTTAGTATTAAATGTCAGTTTAAAACTTTGTTGTAGTTTCTTATTAGTATTTGATCAAGTTTTAAAAATTATATAGCCAGATTTGTACAGTCAACAATTATTCTTGCAAAACCAGTCTAACTTGACAGTACATTTGTTGGAAAAACTAGAGAAATTTATTTTAACTATGCTCATTTATCCAGGTTTCAAAGGCATAAAGTTCCTTACTGAGCTATATTGTGTAATATCTTGTGAAAAATTAGAAATCCAAGATGGTGGCGGAGGCAGAGACAATGTGGTGAGCTGCGGGAGCAGCAGACCACTTGGAGGAGGGCCACTATGGCCTTCTACAGACCTCTGTTTATTGATAATTGAACAGTTAAACAGTTGAAAAATTAGCTCACTAAACATTAAAAGCACTATTTCTGTATATTTCTTTGATTTAAAAAAAAATCTTTTCAGGAGGGGCAATCTCCTGTACCAGTCAGATCTGATTTGATGGTATACACACAAAATGTAATAAAATAAAATTTTGTAAAAAATCTTTTTCAGTAAATATAATTACAGAAACTTAAATCCCTCTTAAAACATAAAAATAATTCATTTGCTTTATTTGTAAATGCTTAAGATATTAGCTAACATTTTGGATACCCAGGGATTGTGTATTACAAAATCCTTTCATCTACTTAAAAACTGCTGTTGAGTCAGAACCAACTCATAGGTAACACTCCATTGAATTTCTGAGGCTATAAATAATGGGGAGAGATTGGTCAACTTTGTCCTGAGAAGCTGCTGGTAGATTTAAACCAGTAGAGGGGTACCACAGCCTTGGGTTAACATTAATTAGGAGTATATGGACTTTTTATGTAAATATAAGTAACTCTGGTGGGAGAGTATGTCATGTGTTGCCCTGCTAACATAAAGTTTATTGGTTTGACTCTACCAGTCATTCTCTGGGAGAAAGATGGACATTCTCCTCCTGTAAAGATTTACAACCTCAGAAACTCTACTATAGAGGTAAATGCATATTTTAAAATATAGTTGCATACAAAAAAAGTTAGTAATTAATATACTTTATTTTTGTTTTAGCTCCTGGAGCCCGTTTGCCACCAGCTCTTTGAGCTCTATCGTAGCTCTGAAGTTCGACTCAAGAGATTCACGCTGCAATTTTTGCCAGAATTGATATGGGTTTATTTACGGCTTACAGTTAGCCGAGACAGACAAAGTAATGGTTGTATTGAAGCACTTCTTTTAGGAATTTACAATCTGGTAAGTTTAAAATGCTAGGAATTGAAAGTAATAGGAATTTTTTTTTATTTTAAATTTTATTATTTTTAGTACATGTACCATCAGATCGGATCTGACTGGTCCAGGAGGAGATTGCCCCTCCTTCTGCAGCAGAGCATCTGGTGGATTTGAACTGCATACCTATGGGATTGCAGTGCAGCTTCTTGCCACTAGGACACCAGAGCTCCCTGAAAGTAGTAGGAAATTTTTATAAAGTGGTTTACAAAGTTGATGAAACTATTATAATAATAGCAATATAAGACATCGAATTAAGTACCAGATAGAAGGACAATTGACGCCTTTGAGCTTTGGTGCTGGAGAAGAGTATTGAATATACCGTGGACTGCTAGGAGAACAAACAAGTTCATTCAGACTGCTCCTTGGAAGCAAGGATTCTGAAGCTCTGTCTGACATACTTTAGATATGTTACAAGGCAAAATCAGTCCTTGGAGAGGGACGTCTTGCTTGGGAAGGTGGAGGGACAGTGCAGGAGTGGAAGACCCTCTATGAAATGGATTGATTCTGTCACTGGGGTAATGGGGACAGGTATGTCAGAGACAATAAGCTTGGCAAGAGATAGAGCAGGGTTTAGGGCTATTGTACATAGGGTCACTATTAGTCACAAGCGACTTGACAGCATATAACAGCAACAACAAGTAGAAAAATGTGGATGTGATACTTACTTGTAAAAAGTTTTTGCACTACTTAGAGATGTGTTTACAGATAACTAATAACCTTCTTCAAGGCACAGATTGTGAAACTTCATCTCATATTAGTTGGGCATATTGAAAGAAGGGGCCAGTCCTTCAGTAAGAGTATCATGCTGAGAAAGGTAGGGTTAGCAAAAGAATGACCCTCAAACAGAAAGGTTTACACAGTGACTGTGACTATGTCAGAGCTGATGAAGATGGCACAGGACAGGGAAGGGTTCAGGTCTGTTGTTCAGAGAGTTGGTAAGTTTTAGTCGACTTGGGGAGCACCTAACAACAACAAGTCTTCCATAGTTCCTAGTATAGGCACTTAGCAAACATTTGTGTAATTGATAACTGAATTTAGTGTTTTAAGTAATGTTTAGAATGATGTTATTTCATTATTTTATCTAAGGAAATTTGGTTATTAGTTGGTGAGTCAGTGTATGTAATTAATTAGTATTAATTTAGTAGTAGGACAAATAAAGCAAAATTATTTTAGAGACTGGAATGTTTGACAATTTACTGTGTGTATTTGTTGGTGTTATGGTTTAATATTTTTTTACATTACAAAAATACATAAAAATGTATATCAAAATGCAGCTTCCAGCTTCTGAACTTTTAATTCCCTTCATGTCACTGCTATCTCTTCTCTGTAGCTCTCAATTTTTTCTTAACTTTGCTGAATATTTTCTACATATACTCATTTCTCTTATCCTGAAATACTCCTAAGGAAGATTTAGGTTGGTCTCAGCTTTAAAAAATTTCAAATCACCCTTCTCTACATATAAACAGGAAAATTTACAGTTTAAATAGAAATTAAAATTTTATTGCCTGATTTAAATCAGATTTATTCTTGGCAGCATCTTCTTTCTCTAAGGCTTCAATGTGGTACTAACTAGAATTTAATTACAAAGAAGTTACGCAGTCTCTTTGTTCTCTGTGTGTAATTTTTAAAGCTGTTTTCACACCATAAGTAGAGATACAGCAGTTGCTCTCAAATATTTAGCACTCAGCTATGCCATGTTAAGTTCAGAAATGAAGGAAAGACTTTTGGTTTGTGTTTTGGTGATTATAATTGTTATTACTTCCATTTATGTTACAAAAACAACCGCTACATCTATTTTCTGACTACCAATTGTCTAGATTTAGTAAGGGCAATCGTTTTTCTGTGGACTTTATGCCATGACATATATTGATATGAATTGTAAAATAAATACATATTAAAACAAGGCAATGGGGAAAAGGAATAATCCAGCAGCAGTTCATTCTTACAATCGCCAGTGCCTATGGTAATTATTTACTGATCCTTAAAGATTGGGGACACCAAAGAATGGGAAGTGAAGTTCCATTTATATATCACTAAAATTTACCTGATTCTCACTAACCTGTACCTAAATAAATTTCTTTTTAATCATTTGAACTAATAATTATGTCACTTAGGTTATTCGTTTGTTGCTATCTTATTATAAGAATTTCTTTTAGTCAAGATTCCTTCTTTACAATGTATTTCATGTCTTAAAAATTAATCTCTTGGCTAAAACCTTTCATTTTTTTCTTGTTTAGCTCAGACTAATTCTTACTACACAAAGTTCTAATCACTTGTATTCTTTTTTGTGTAAATTTCTCATAAAAAATCCTGAGCAAATTAGAACTGAGACAAAGAAAGAGACTTGTACACCAGTGTTCATAGCAGTATTATTCACCATCACAAAAACATGGAAACAGCCCAAATGTCCAACCACAATAGATGGATTGAGAAACATGGTGGGATACTATGCAGGAGCAATAATTTTGAAAATCACTGCATTACGTCAGAGGGACTGGAGAGCATTATGCTAAGTACACTAACTCAGTCTCATAAGGACAGACACTGTAGAAGACCATTATTGTAGAAATTCAAAGATAACTAGTAAAATGCATATGAGGATCCAGGATGAAAGGGTAGAAACAGAGGGGTGAGGATGGGTGGGTTGGGGTGGTTATCATAGGGTTGCACAATTTGATGGGTAGGGTTGAGTGAAGGAAATGGGAAATATCCTGTGTGAGAAACAGTTTATATGAACTTTGTAAGCAAATAAGTATAAAATAAAAATTTT
>NW_006399825.1:6350958-6397210 GCF_000299155.1 Elephantulus edwardii | reverse complement strand
TTAACATTTTTTATTGATAAAATATACTAAGTAAAATATAAAATAAAATATGAACCTGGAGAAAGGATCAGAGTTATACAGGTGTTCACGTTTTTCATTCACAGGGTCGCAGTGAGTCGCCTACGTCTCGACAGTACTTAACAACACAACATGTTTTTATTGATTGTATTCATTATCATTCTGTTACTCATAATACAAGTAAATTATACAAATTTTCACTTAAATTAGGAACAGTATACTGGGATACTAATTTTTTCTGTTTAGTGGTACTCCTGAGAGCCTTGACATGACAGTACTTCCTTGTTGTCCAGGTCTCATAAGTTTGCTGTTTCTGACAAGGTGCAGTCTATGTTATTGGAAAATTTTTCCATTTTCCTTCTAACAGCCTTTCACAGGCTTCAACTTTTACAGGGTTTACTGTGTGTTACTACTAATTTTTTTAATTTGCCTCAACTGTTCACAGTATATTCTGTAAATTAAGAAAATGGTCATATTTCATGTATTATAGACCTGTGTTTGTCTCATTTATCTTTGTATATTTTTAAACTACAGGAAATTGCTGACAAAGATGGAAACAATAAAGTTCTGTCTTTTACTATTCCTTCCTTATCGAAGCCTTCTATATACCATGAGGTAGGTAAAATTGGAAAGTTATATTTAAATTATATTAAAAGATGAAAAGAAAAATGTCACAATAGAGGTAATTATTCCTAATACATCTAATACTGATTTGCTTTTTAAAATGGATGTTTTATTATTTGTAATAAAGCTGAGATTTGTCAAGAGAGGCAGAAAGTTATTAATGGAAAAAAATTCCCACTGGTTCTTGTTTATTTATTCTTCTGCCTGTGCCACTTTGGTGGTTGTTTTATAATCTTTTATAAGATTTTGAGAAATAATTACAAAGTTTTACATATTATTTTATTGTTGTCATACCTCATTAAGTCAATTCCAACTCATTGGTAACATTGTTTGACAGGGTAGAACTTGGTTTATCACATGTATTCGGCTGTAATTTTTTTATTATTATTAATTTTAATGAAATTTTACAGAGACTTAGGGTTTCCAGTCATTCATTGTTGCACTTTCAAATATAATTTTTATGGAACCAGACTGACTTTTTTTTTATAAAGTATATGTTTGGTGGGTTAGAATTGTGGACTTTGAGGTAAGCACTTGAGTGCTTTAGTAGCCTAGTGCTTAATCGTTGCTCCACCAGAATGCTACATATGACTTAGAAATCAATCTTAGATTAATTTGTTTTTCCTTATTCTTTATGAAAATAACTACGTTAGAAGAATTTTAACACTATTAATAAGCTGTATTTAATGTTTTAAAAAGTGTTTACTTGGTATGTTCTAGTTGCTCAATAACATACTTTTAATTTTTGCATATGTTTTAATTTGGTTGACAAAGGTAAGAAAACTAATAATTGTAAAGGTAAATGATTACTATTAAATACAGTTTTTTAAAGCTGCATTTGTAAACTAAAATCAAAAAAAGAACTACATTTTGAGTAAAGTGTCTAGTCTCTTGTGGCATTTATTGTATAAAATTGTGAGGGAAACATTTTTAGAGGAACACTGTCCATGGCTAAAAATAATATACCATGTTCCTAACTTACATCATCTTTATGTATCCTACCTCTAAGCAGCTATTTATATCCTTAATTAATTCCCCCTAGAATGCTATACTTGAAATAAATTACCTCATATTTAGCCAACACTTGTTTTAGCGTAAAATATTTCTGAATAATAGATTTTAATTAAGTTCTCTGTACCATGTCATGAAAAATAGAAGGTAGTTTAAAGCCTTAAGTTTAGAAACACAGAATCAGTTATGTCACTATTAAAAAGACATTACTCATAGTCTAGATAACAGTAGTTTTACTCCCTATTCTGGTCAGCAAGTTTTCTTATTCTCTTCCCTAGATACAAATTCATTCTAAAATCTTTAATTTTAAAGCTATAGATTCAGATTTTATATAAAATTTCCAAAGAGTTGTAGAGCGTATGTAAGTGAAAAAATAAGACATGAAATAAGAAAGGTCTGAAAATGTTTCTTGTTAGAGCTTACAATTTTACACAGAATTAAATATTATGTAGATTTTTATTTCCTTTCAGAAATGCATCTCACTGTTTGCCTTGTTTTTGTAGCCATCAACAATTGGATCCATGGCTTTGACAGAAGGAGCGTTGTGTCAACATGATCTTATCAGGGTTGTGTATAGTGATCTCCATCCTCAGAGGGAAACATTCACTGCACAGAACCGGTAATGGTCAGAATGGTAGACAAGAAAGGTTACTAATTTATTCCAAATAATTAAAGATAATTATGTCAGTTAAAGCTTGGTGTGAGAGGGGCCAAAACCTCTGGGACATAAGCATCAGTACATATGCACTATCCCATAATAAGTTCTGCTCAGCACATCAAGAAGCCCTTGTGGCAGAGTCCATCTTGAAGGACTGGCTACACCTCATTTCCATGACGCCACCTAAAGGGGAGGAAGAAACTAAACTCTACCTCTTCATAGAAAATTACTAAACACATAAGGCCTTGTTATCTTTAAGATTAAATCCTGCCACTTTGCCTTCTGGGGAGGACAGAGTTCTGTGTAACCACACTCACTACCTTGGCTGTGCATTTTCAAGAACATTTTCTTATTATGCTACAGTGAATAATTTTTTTAAGTGAACTGCGGGAGGGGTAGGGAAGAAAATGTGCAACAATGAATGAATGAAAATACAAGTTGTCTGTAAACGTTTGTTAAAATAAAAGAGCATTTTCTTTCTTTCTAATAACCTCTCTCTGTCTGGAGGAAAAAATAAAATCCATCATACTTGTAAAATGCATTATATTATTCTCATCCCAAGAAAGGTGATCCAAAATATGGACATTTTCTAATAATACCATTACCATCCCATGGAAGTAAAATATTGCTGAAGATTATTAAAAAATTACTACAACAGTCCATTGACAAAGATTCTCACCACTGGGCCAGTTGGCAGCATCAGGATGGATGGTGAAGAGATTGAGATTGTTCACAGCTTTAGTTTGCTTGGCTCCACAGTCAACACTCTTGGCACCAGTAGCCAGGAAATTAAAAGGCATATTGCCATGGGAAAGTCTGCTGTTAGGGACCTCTCCAAAGTACTGAAGAGCAATGGTGTCTCTCTGGAGACTAAGGTGCATCTGATACAGGCCATGGTCTTCACAATCACTTGTTATGCATCTGAGAGTTGGACATTGACCAAGGATGATAGAAGGAGAATTGATGCCTTTGAGCTGCAGTGCTGGAGAAGAGCATTTGAGGGTACCATGGACTGCTAGGAAAACAAACAGATTTGTCCTGGAAAGGGTCAAACCGGTCTGCTCCTTGGAGGCAAGGATTCTAAGGCTCCGTCTAACATACTTTGGACATGTTGCAAGGAAGGGCAGGTCCTTGGAGAAGGACATCATGCTTGGGAGGGTGGAGGGATGGCGCAGGAGGGGAAGGCCCTCTATGAGGTGGATTGATTCAGTGACTGGGATAATCGGGATGGGAGTGTCAGAGACAGTGCAGTTGGCACAGGACAGAGCAGAGTTTAGGGCTGTTGTACATAGGGTTGCTATGAGTCGCAAGTGACTCAATGGCACATAACAACAGCACGTTGACAGAGAACTGCTAAAAGTTCAGACTGGATTTAGAAGAAGCTCTAAAGAAAAAAGAAGAGGCTATTGCACCAGTGATATCATTACTGATGTCAGATGAACCTTGGCTGAAAGCAGAGAATACCAGAAGAATATGTATTTGTGTTCTATTGACTGTGCAAAGGCATTTGATTGTGTGGATTACAACAAACTATGGCTAACATTCAGAAAAATGGGAATCACAGAACACTTAATTATGCTAACATCAACCCCATACCTAGGCCAAGAAGCTGTTGTTCGAACAGAGCAAGGAAACACTACATAGTTTAAAATCAAGAAAGATGTGCATCACGGCTGTATCTTTTCTCCTTACCTATTCAGTCTGTGTGCTGAGCAAATTATTTGAGTACCTTGACTCTAGGAATGTGGCATTAGGATTGGAGGAAGACTCATCAGTAATCTGCATTATGCAGATAATACAGCCTTGCTTGCTAAAAGTGAGAAGGGCTAGAAATGCTTATATCTTAACCTCAAGAAGACAGAAATTCTCACAACTGGACCAATAGGGAACGTCACAAAAAGATAGACATTGTTGGTTTCTTACTTACTTAATCTTACTTAGCTCCATAATCAAGACCAGCAGTCAAGAAATTAAAAGGCATATTACATTGGGAAAGTCTGCTAACAAGGACCTCTCCAAAGTACTAAGAGCAGTGATACTAGATTAAAGTACACCTGCTTCAAGCCATGACCTTTTCAGTCGCTACGGTGCATCAGAAAGTTAGCCAGTGAGTAAGGGTGACAGAGGATGAATTGATGCCTTTGAGTTGAGGTGTTGGAGAAGATTACTGAGTATCCAATGGACATTGCCAAAAGAACAAACAGATATGTCTTAGAGAAAGTGCAGCTAGAGTGCTCTTAAGCGTCAAGGATGACAAAACTTTGTCTCATGTACTTTGAGCATATTGTTAGGAGTAGCTCTTTCTTGGAAAGGTGGAAGGTCAGCAAAAGATAGGAAGATCCTCAACAAGATGAATTGACACACACAGTCATTGTGGCAGTAGACTCAAGTACGTCAGAAATGATGAGGATGGCCCAGGACAGGTCAAGGTTCAGATCTGTTGTTCATAAGTTTTTAATGAGTTTTCCATTGTATTTAACTCAATGGCACCTAATAATAACAGTAGTAATTTGTTTATTCAGAAGCAGTTTTGTGCTCAAATTCCTTCTTCTCTATGCAACTGAATAAAAGACTAGAATCTGAAGGATAAAATACACTTTACTCCTCAAGCCACCATTTTTTATTTATTTGCCATACTCTGATTCCTTGACATTGTATTTTTTCTATTTCTTTTGCTTTCTGTTTTTTCTGTCACTGGCATTCCTCAAGTATATGCTAACCCACTGCCCATATTTAATAAAACCCCCATTGCCATCGAGGTAGGAAATATTATGGTATATTTAAGAACTAGTAAAAAGATTAACATGATGCATGTGGTGGGCTGTGGAAGAGAAAAAGGGAGGTTGGGTCTGGAGAGACAGATTGAAGATGGATTATGAAGGACCTTGTATAACATAAATTTGAAGTTCCCTTACAGTCAGTAGGAAGTCATTGAACTTTAGATAGGAAAGAAATCTATTTAGATATGATTTTTTTTCTTTTTTAAATGAAAGAAAATACCAATAGCAGCAAGAGAAATTGCCTATGATGAGAGTGAAAACAGGGTAATCATTAATGATTAATCTGACTGAGAAATATATAGCTCAGTTTTAAGGCTTACTTTGTTATAAACATTCCATGAATCAGTCGTTAGTAGAAAGAATTATTCGTTAGAGTCCCTTTCCCTTATATTTAGTTTTGTTTCTTTCTTTCTAGGTTTGAAGTTCTGAGCTTTCTCATGTTGTGCTATAATTCTGCTATTGTATACATGCCTGCCTCATCTTACCAGTCTCTTTGTCGAATGGGCTCCAGGTGAGATGTGCAGTTATCATTAACTTTCTTATTCATTTTTTTATTTAGCAAGCACTTGTTCAGCATGTTCTCTATACCACTCTCAGTGCAGCTTCTTGTGATGCAGCAATAAATATCTTGGAAAACTTTTCCCTATTAATGTAGTATTTTCTAGCTGAACATTGACTTAAGCTAAGACAGCCAAGTTTAAAGTTGTTTATAATGTACTTGAAGGAGCCCCAATTAAATAAAGGCTAAGTGCTTAGCTGCTAACTGATGAGCAGCTCACGTCTAACCTCTCCACAGAGAATGATGACAGTCTGCTTCTGTAAAGACTTACAGCCTGTGGAAACACTATGAGGCTGTTCTGTTCTTCCCTGTACAGTCACTGAGTCTAAGTTGACTAGATAGAGATGGATAATGGTGAACCTAAGAATTCCCTGGAAGCCAGTGTGTTGAAATCACTTTGAGCACTTTGAATAAACAGTCTTAGAGAAAGGAAAAAAAATATCTTACAGCATGTGAATCTTTTCCCAAGATTTTTTAATACATTTCACAGATTACTATTCTTTTTCTTTAACAACATTTTTATTATTATTAATTTTTATGAACTTTTACAGAGACTTTTGATTTCCATTCATTCATTGTTGTATTTTTCTCCCTGACCCCCTCCCCCCGAGTTCGCTCTTCTCTTTGAAAAGTAAAACAAAAATGCTTTCCTTGTTGTACAGTCCCCCCCAGTCCACTTCACTATGCAGCCTTCATTCTGGACTCCGGTCATGACAATAATACCTAATCATAAATCGTTTTTAATCCGTTTTCTCATCTGTTTCAATGCAGTATACATAATTTATCCCATCTTTCTCAGTCTCCCCCCAACCCCAGTGTCAGTCCCATTTTACAACAGTGGCACCATGCAATATTTGTTTGTTTTTTTTTTCACTGAGTTATTTCACTCAGTATAATGCCCTCCAGGGTACTCCATTTTGTATATTTCATAAGTTCTTTGTTTTCCAATGCAGCATAGTATTCCGTTGTGTGAATATACCACAGCTTCTCTATCCATTCTTTTGTTGATGGACACTTAGATTGTTTCCAGCTCTTTGCTATTGTGAACAAAGCCACAATAAACATGAGTGTGCATATATCTGCTTGGGTGACAGTTATGGTACTTTTGGCGTATATCCCCAGTAGTGGAATTGCTGGGTCAAATGGTATTTCTATTTGCAACGTTTTGAGGAAGCCTTCCATAGTGGTTGCACCATTGTACACTCCCACCAACAGTGTATAAGGGTTCCAGTTTCTCCACAACCTCTCCAGCATTTGCTGTTTGCTGTTCTGTTAACTTTTGCTATTTTTACTTGGGTGAGATGATATCTCATAGTTGTTTTGATTTGCATCTCTCTTAGAGCTAGGGATTATGAGCATTTCTTCATATGTTTGTTTGCCATCTGAATGTCTTCTTCGGTGAAGTGTCTGTTTATATCCTGTGCCCATTTTTCAATTGGGTTATTTATCTTTATCTTGTAGTGGTGCTCGAGTATTTTATAAATTCTAGATATAAATCCCTTATCTGACATGTCGTTGTTGTTGTTGTTATGTGCCGTTGAGTCATTTGCGACTCATAGCGACCCTATGTACAACAGCCCTAAACCCTGCTCTATCCTGTGCCAATCATATTACCTCTGACACATCCATCCCGATTACCCCAGTCACTGAATCAATCCACATCATAGAGGGTCTTCCCCTCCTGCGCTGTCCCTCCACCCTACCAAGCATGATGTCCCTCTCCAAGGACCTGTCTCTCCTTTCAACATGTCCTAAGTATGTCAGAGGGAGCCCCAGAATCTTTGCCTCCAAGGAGTAGCCTGGTTTAACCCTCTCCAAGATCAATCTTGGCGGTCCGTGGTACATTCAATACTCTTCTCCAGCACCACAGCTCAAAGGCATTCTCCTTCTAACCTTCCTCGTCATTGTCCAACTCTCTGATGCATAACAAGTGATTGCAAAGACCATGGCCTCTGTCAGGTGCACCTTACTCTCCAGAGAGACACCGTTGCTCTTGAGTACTTTAGAGAGGTACCTAACAGCAGTCTTTCCCATCGCAATACATTTTTTTATTTCCTGGCTGCTGGTGCCAAGAGTGTTGACCGTGGAAACATGTCATTACCAAATATTTTTTCCCAGTCTGTGGCTTCCCTTTTTACTCTGTTGGAGAAGTTTTTAGATGTGCATAGATTCTTAGAAGCTACCGTTCATCTGTTTTATCCTCTCCTGGTTGTAAATTTTTCAGGATGCTTGGAATACTGTTTATGTTGTGGATTAGGACTTCTAGAGTTCTTCCAAGCTTCTCTTTAATTAAATTTATAGTCCTTGGTTTTAGTCCTAGGCCCATGGTCCATTTGGAGTTGTTTTTTGTGTATGAAGTGAGGTGTGGATCTTGCTTGAGTTTTCTACAGATAGTTTTCCAATTCTGCCAGAACCATTTGTTAAAAAGGCTGTAGTTTCCCCACTTAACTGATTTAATCTCTTTGTCAAAAATCAAGTGACCATAGATAGATGGGCTGATTTCTGGATTCTCTATTTTATTCCATTGATCTGTATGTCAGTCATTGTACCAGTACTACACTGTCTTGACCACCACAGTAATGAGATTTAAAATCAGAGAGTGAGATACCCCCTACCTTGTTTCTATTTTTAAGGAGTGCTTTGCTTATTCAGGGTCTCTTTCCGTTCCAAATGAAATTGGAGATTGCCTTTTCCATCTCGTTGAAGAATGGAATTGGTATTTGTATTAGGATTGCATTTAACGTGTAAATTGCCTTTGGTAGAATTGTCATTTTCACAATATTGAGTCTTGCTATCCATGAGGAAGGGATATTCTTCCACTTCTCCCGGTCTCTTTTTGATTCTTGTAGTAATGTTTTGTCATTTTCTTTGAACAGATCGTTTGTATTTCTGATTAGATTTACTCCCAAATATTTAATCTTGTGATTAGCTATTGTGAAGGTTATTGTTTTTCTTAGATCCAGGTCCATATTTTCTTTGTCACTGTAAAGAAATTCAATTGATTTTTGTACGTTGATCTTGTATCCTGCCACTTTGCTGAATGGTCGACTATGTCCAGTAGTTTTCTTGCTGAGTCTTTAGGGTTTCCTAAGTATACTATCATATCATCTGCATATAGAGATAATTTTACCTCCTCTTTGCCCATTTGGATACCTCTTACTTCCTTCTTTTGCCTTATTGCTATTGCTAAGACTTCCAGTACCGTATTGAATAAGAAAGGTGATAGTGGGCATCCTTGTCTAGTTCCTGTTCTTAAAGGGAATAACTTTAGCCTCTCTCCATTGAGAACAATGTTGGCCCTTGGTTTTGCATATATACTTTTTACTATGTTGAAGAAATTGCCTTTTATTCCTATTTTTCTGAGTGTTTTAATCAGGAAAGGGTTTTGGATTTTATCAAAGGCATCAATTGATAAAATCATGTGGTCTTGTTCTTTGCTTTGTTAATGTGATTAATTACATTGATTGTTTTTCTTTTTTTTTTTTTAGTGTCTTTTTTTAAATTTTATTTTACTGTTTGTGTGTGTGTACTGTCAAATCAGATCTGATTGGTACAGGAGAAAATTGTTCCTCCTTCTTCAGCAGAGCATCTGGTGGATTTGAACCATGCACTTCTGGGATTGCAGTGCAGCTTCTTGCCACTAGGCCACCAGAGCTCGCCCGATTGTTTTTCTTGTGTTGAACCATCCTTACATACCTGTTATGAATCCCACTTGGTCATGGTAAATTATTTTTTGGCCAAGATTTTATTCAGACAGATTACTATTTTTGTGTTATTGGCAGTAGTGTATCATTTGTATTGGTGTTGATTAAGCCAAAATGTTCAATAAATCAGCATTTGTAATAATCTGGACACACCAGAGCTAAAATCTAAATTTCTGTTGTAGTTTGGGCATAGGAATATATATAGCATCAGAATTTCAACAAACTTAGTGGCTTGCAACAATCCAGTAGGAATCAGAAGTTCAGACGTTGTGAATCAAGAGCCTAGGCATGGCTTAACTGGGTCCTTTATTTGATCTTACAAGACTGCACTTAAGTTGCCACCTGGAACTACAGTCTTATCAGAGGCTCAACTGGGGCAAGATTCACTTTTCTAAGAAAAGTTAATTTCTTGTGATTATAGGAATGAGGGCTACAGTATGGCTAGCTGTATGCCATCCTTCCTCAGTTCCTTGTCTTCCCAGCATAGGTAACTGATACCATGGCAGCTTGTTTCTTCAAAGCCAGGAAGAGGGCAAGAGAGACTCCACCAAAATCTATACGATAATTTTAATGTAACATTGTCCCATAACCATGTACACATAATATTCTGGCTTGCCATATTTTGTTGGTTAGAAGTAAGTCGCAGGTTCCTCTCATGTTCAAAGCAGGCAGTGGTACAGAGGTGAGAATAGCAGGAGGGGTAGGGATTTTCAGTCATTGACCCCCTGAAAGTCTTCCCATCCAAAAAATGTATTACTAAAGTTCACATGCCACTATTAAGAAGAAAATATGACTGTCTTTTTAATCAAATGTTCTAGTTTTTTTACATGTTCTGGTGGCCCAGTAGTAAGGAGCTTTGCTATCTCTTCAAAGGCCTATGATTTGAATCCACCAGCTGCTCCATGGAGATAGCTGGGTATTCTCTTTTCGTGTGATTTACTGCCTCTGAAAACCTGCTGGAGGGTCGTCTGTAAGATAGATCTGACTTAGAGGCACATAACAGCAGTATCAGCAGCGTAACTAGCTATATAAATTTGACTTCACAATTATTTTTTTTTTGGATCCATCTTTTCAAGAAACTGAAGCACTTTATTTGGTTAAAAAAAAATAAAAAATAAGAGATGAACAGATTTCAAAGGACAACTGGCAGAAGACAAAACAAAGTAGTAAAATGGAACATGGGACATGTAGAGAGCTGGAGTCATAAATAAATAAGTAACAAGGGGAAAACTTGCTTCACATTTTTTTTTTAAATTTAGGTTGTTTATTTTTCATTTCAATGAACATCTACAGAGATTTTGGGATTCCATTCATTCATTGTTACACCCTTCTCCCCGCACAAACCCCCCCCCCCTCCCCCCCATTTGCTCCTCTCCTTGAAAAGCAAAAACAATTATTTTTAAAATAAATACATTATTGGCACCTGCCTATAGTAGCATAATTAATAGCTAACAGTTCTTATTTCTAAGTTATAGCGTTTTCAAGAGAATATACTATTTTAAGTACTTAATGGTTTTCTGCGTCATAAATTTATATCTAACTTACTATATTTGGTTCACTAAAACAAATCTGTTCAATTTCTAATTGACCGCATTTTAATAGAGGTAATAGTTTCTTGATAACATTAGTGACAGAGTTGTCTTTTGCTTACCTAGCCCCTAAAAAGAATTTTTGTAATTATGTATTTTTTGTACATTTTTACATTGACGTTTTAAAGGTAGTGAACTATCTTAAATAGTTTCATGTGTTAATAATTTCTAGTTTGAGACTATTGATGCTATTTTTCAATTTTTTTTTTTAATTTTGTGTGTGTGTATCATCAAATCAGATCAAACTGGTACAGGAGAAAATTGCCCCTCCTCCAGCATTCGAACTACATGCCTCTGGGGTTGCAGTGTAGCTTCTTGCCACTAGGCCACCAGAATGCTCTTGGTACTATTTTTTTTTTTAAAAGAAAACCATTAGTGGGCCAGTTCACCAAAAAAAAACAACAAAAAAAACCCCCAAAACTACAAAGTTCTTGGGTTGTTTTTTTTTTTAATTTATTGTTGCACATTTTCAACACCTTCCCACAATGGACCCCTTGTTCCAGATTCTTGTCATACGTGTAATTCCTAATCATATATTCCTTTTGGGCAGTTCTTTCCCTCATCTGTTCTATTGTGGTGTTCATATCTATTCAGTCTTTTCCCGTTCTCTCCTCAACGCTCCTCCATGTCTACCCTATTTTATAACAGCAGTGTTAACGTAGTATTTTTGGTTGTGACTCAATGTCCTCTAGGCTTCCCCATATTGTATAATGTTTATGAGTGCATTGTATTGAATGCTGTTTAATACCATTGTGTGAACATAACCATTGATTTTCTATCCTTTTGTTTGTTGATGGGCACTTGGGTTACGTCTCTATTTTAAATGTATATAACAAATGGTAAATACTACAGTGATTTGATACCCATCACCATTTTGTAACATCTTATTGAGAAATAAACAAGTTCTTTCATTCCTTGTGACTGTAATTCATAAAATAATAAATATTTAATTCTAGAATTGCTTCCCATTACAGATCTCCAAAGTGAGTCACTTAAAACATATAATATTCAGTAATCATTAAACATTCATAAACAGTAGTATCTTTACAGTTTTCTTTGAGGATTCTATAACCCTCAGCAATTTACCATCATTTTTAATAATAATGAATTATATCATTTTAGGAGAAGAGGGATGATAGTTAAAAGGATAATTAGCTATTTAAGAAGAACCATTGCTCTTAATAATATCATCCATCAGAAAGTATGCTTTCTGAGTGTCTGTGATGTGCACTCACTGGGTTTAGTCTGTCATGACCATGCAACTTATGGATTCCTATTCACAGCTCTATCTTCCTTACCCCAGAATGATGAGGGGCACATCCTAATCACTCATTGTAATATTTGAAGATTGAATACATTAACTTCTGGAAGCAAAAAACTATTTTATTTAGTGAATCAGGAGATCACATGTGGTATAAATACTATTTTTCCCTAGGGTTTGTGTTAGTGGGTTTCCCCGGCAACATGAAAAACAATGGAAAGAACTCTGTGGTCGAATAGTATTGGATCCTGAATTTATGGTGCAGCTTCTCACAGGGGTCTATTATGCCATGTAAGTAACTGGAATTTGAAATTATATTCTTTCTAATGTTTGGAAACTATTTGAAAACATAGTTGCTGCATCTAACACTTCCGCCAAATGAACATACTAGCCTGCTTTTCTGATTATGAATTATGTTTGTACTTTTTAAATAGCCAGAACATAACAGAAATAGTCATTAAAATTAAAATCTAGAAATTATGGCAAACTCTTTAGCCTTAACTCCCTTAACCTTGTTCATAGCTTAATCTATTTTGAATGCATTAAATAGATTACAGTGACTGTCAGCACATGATTAAAAATCACTTCATATGACCAAACATCTGTAAACAAATTAAAAAATTAACATTTGAAATATTCATGTTTTTTTGGTCTGTCACCAAGTATGGTAAGATATTTTATAAATCAATTGATTAAAAAAAATGGATTTAAAAAGCCTTGTATAAGAACCAAAATAGTAGGTTTCAAAAAGGTTATTTTAAAAATTAGAGACTATTTGCCAAAGATAAATTCTGTTTCACTATAGGTATAATGGACAGTGGGATCTTGGCCAGGAAGTCCTAGATGATATCATTTACAGAGCTCAACTAGAACTCTTTTCTCAACCTCTATTGGTAAGTTTGATTTACTCTTTATTAAATGTATCAGTCTTTGAAAAAGGCACCGTTGGATAAAATATGTTGTTAGGTGCTCTTGAATCAGTTCCAATTTAGAACAACCTGTGTACAACAGAACAAAAGATTGCCAAGCCCTGGACTATTTGCACAGCCTCCTTTGAAGGAGCCATGATGTCGGTCTGTCTTGATGAGGGATGATCTTCCTCTTTTTCACTGACCCTGGACCAAGCATGATGTTAATTTCCGGGGAATGCTTCTTCCTAGTAACTAATAGTCAGTGTTCTTCATTAAAATTAAGAGCCATCAATTCTTCTTTGTCTCCCTTATTCTCGGTCTAGTGTACAAGTAAAATTAAATCCTTAACAACTTCAGGGTTTTTTCTCGGTTTATCATTTTACTTGGATTCACAAGCAACATCTGTAGAAGCAGCAGTCAAGAAATCAAACAACATTACATTATGAAAATCTATTGCAAAAGAACTTTTTAAAAGTATTTTTTAAAAATCATTATTTTGAGGAAAGAAAGAAAATCTTGTGATACGCAGATGACACAGCTTTGCCTGCTGTGAGTAAAGAGAACCAGACACACTTGTTGATAAAGATCAAAGAGTACAGTCTGCAGTGTAGATTACATTTCAACATAAGAAAAACCCATATTCTCAGAACTGGAGGATTTTTATTTTTCTTAATGAGTCTTTCTTCCATTCTACTGCTACATCTTCACAGAGTTCAGCTTCTTAGCTTATTAGCTCAGCTTATAGAGAAGTATGCAGTAATACATAGTAATACAGTATTGTGAAAGGATATACACTGAAGTACACTTTCCTGATTTTTAAACCAGGCAGTATTCCCTTGTTCTTTTCTTGGTCTACTTAAAGCTGAGTAAAATTAAGCATTCTGGAATTCTCATATTTCACAGTGTTTTTTATAATTTGTTATGATGCACACAGTTGAATTTTTTTAATTTTCAACAAAACACAGGTAAATATCTTTCTTGTGTTCTTTCAGCCAAGACCTATCCAAAATCAGCAATGGTATCCTTCATTCCACATCCTCTTCTGATTCCATCTTGAATTTCAAGCAGTTCTCTGTCAGCAGCTGGTTTTGAATTATTCTACTGCAACTAGTTTTTGTTATTTTTAAAAAAAATTATATTATTTGTGTGTGTGTGTGTGTGTGTGTGTGTGTGTGTGTGTGTGTGTACACCATCAAATTGAAGTTGACTTGTACAGGAGGAAATTGCCCTCCTTCTCCAGCAGAGCATCTGTTGGATTCAAACTGCATACTTCTGAGATTGCGGTGCAGCTTTTTGCCACTAGGCCACCAGAGTTCCTCTGCAACTAGTTTTGAATTATCATTAGCAAAATTTTACTTCTTGTCGTTGTTGTTAGGTGCTGTTAAGTCGAGCACGACTTCCAGTGACTGTATGAACAAAAGATCTGAACTCTGTTCTATCCTGCTCCATCCTCACACTTCTGACACACAAGAGCCCATTGCAGCAGTCAATGTGTCAGTCCACCTGGTTGAGGGTCTTCCTCTCCTTCACTGACCCTCCACCCTTCCCAGCTTCATTTCCTTCTCCAGGAATGGCACCTCCTAGCAACATGTCCAAAGTATGTAAAGTAAAGCCTCATCATTCTTGCCTCCAAAGAGCACTCCGGGTACACCCTCTCCAAGACATATCTGTTCTTTTTGCCATCCATGGGATGTTCAGTTCTCTTTTCTAACACCACAGCCCTAAGGTGTCAATTCTTTTTCTGTCATTCTTATTCATTGTCCAGCTCTCAGATGCATAGCTAGTAATTGGAAACACTATGGCCTGAATCAGACACACCTAAGTCTTCATACTGACATCACTATGCCTCAGTTATTTGGAGAGGTCCCTAACTTCAGATTTTCCCAGTGCATCTCCTTATCTCCTGGCTACTGGTACAAAAGGTGTTAATTGTGGATCCAAGCAAGATGAAGCTGTTGACATTTTCGATCTCCTTTCCAACCATCATGACGCTCCATGTCTGTCCAGTGGTAAGAATCTTTGTTTTTTTGACATTGAGATGCAATCCATACTGAAGGCTGCGTTCCTTGATCTTCTGCAACAAGTGCTTCAAGTCCTCCTTAACCTTCAACAAGCAGGGTTGTGTCATGTGCCTGTATAAATGATACTATTCTATAATTTCCACATTTTGGTGAATTGCTTTTCTTTGGACTGGATCAAGTATGGATCTCTTCCAGTCATTTGGCCATGTGACTGCCTTCCAAATGTGTTAACATAGATGTGTGAGTTCTTCCAATATTACATCTGTTTGTTAAAACATCTCAATTGATACATGATAATTCCTGAAGCTTTGTTTTTCACCAATGCCTTCAGTTCCTCTTGAACTTCTTCCTTACATATACTATCGGTTCTTGAGAATATGGTACTCCCTAAAATGAAGGTCAATTGGTTGGATTTAACAATTTTTTTATACACTCTGTTTTCTTATTTTCTGTTTTCTTTCCATCTTCTTTTGATGTTCCCTGTGCCTTGAAATATTTTACCTAGAGAACCCATCAGTGTTACAATTCAAGGCTTTAATTCATCTTCATTTCTTTCAGGTCAAGAAGTGTCGGACATCTTCTTCCCTTTGATTTTCTAACTTTAGGTCTTTGTGCATTTCATTATATTTTACTCTCTTCTCAAGCTGCTCTTTGAAATCTTCTGTTCCACTCTTTTACTTCCTTAATCCTTCCATTTGCTTTAGCTGCTCTACATTCAAGTGTAAATTTTTTAGAGTCTCTTCTAGGATCCACTTTGGTATGTCTGCCTTTTTAATGACAGTTTGCTTTCTTCATGGATGATTTCTTTGATATTATCTCATCTGTTATTGTTAGTGTTCAGTGCACCATTCTTGAGATAGTCTATAAATTCTGGTGGGTTAAATTCAGAGTTGTACTTTGACTCTCATGGACATAATTTAGTTTTCTTTAACTTCATATGAACTGCTTCCATGTGACTACTTGAGGGTTTGGCATACTCAGCTGTTGACCTTGTTCCAACTAGTGACATTCTGCTTTCTCCATTGTTTCTTTCCATAAATCAGTTTGATTTCTATATAGTCTGTCATCGCGGCCTGTTTATAATCACCATACATGCTGTTGTTGTTGTTGTTGTTGTTATGTACCTCTTAGCCTGACCAAGCTCACAGCTTACTCTCCAGTGGGTTTTCAGGGGCTATAAATTGCACAAAAAGAGATTGCCTATCTTTCATGGAGCAGCTGGTGGATGCTTTTGGGTAGGCAGAGCATCTCATTATCACTGAGCCACCAGAGCTACTTTATACTGTTGAGAAAAGGTAATGTGTAAGCTGTTGGTCTTGAAAGATTCTGTCATTTAACCTCTAGCATTGTATCTGTTACCACGACCATATTTGCAAATTCTCAATCCTGTTTTGCATTCCCATAATCAGAAGTTGTCAGTTCCTTTGGATCCATGTTTGATCAATTTCAGACTACCTGGATATCTCAATCTTCTCCACAAGGAACAGAAAGTGGCAGTATAGAATGCCCAAAGAGTTGAGGAAAGTTATTTTCTTCATGGAAATAGAGATGTGGGGGGGAAAAATATTTATTAGAATTAAATTTTATACCTAAGTTATCATTTGAAGAGTCAGAAATATATTCTGGATTTTTATATCAGGTGCTCAAATTGATTTTTCTTTGGAATGCTATTCTTTTCTCTTTGAGAGTCAACCACTGTGATACATAACTTAACATTCTCATTTCAAAACTTTGCCCAAAAACAAAGAAATAGTGCTTCTGACTTAGTATAAAGTACAAATTTAAAATACATGCTCCAGAATTTTAGAGCTGTGAGGTATAGGATAAAAATAAATTATATTGATTGTAAATTTGTTTAGACTTATATCATCATTTTAGGTTGCCAATGCCATGAAAAACTCATTACCATTTGATGCTCCTGATTCTTCACAAGAAGGCCAGAAAGTACTTAAAGTAGAAGTCACTCCAACAGTGCCGAGGATTTCTCGTACTGCGATTACTACAGCTTCAATACGTCGTCATAGATGGAGGAGAGAAGGTGAGTACAGAGTCCCCACAGTCTGCTCATTTATCCCAGTAAACTTATCACTGCTTTTACAGACTATAGTAATCATGATCCTATAGCAATCTGTATAATTAAAAGGAATTTTTCTTGGTTTTTTGGAAAAACTAACACTAGAAGAGTAATTTTATTGCCTAAAAGTATGTATACATGTTAGACTCTTTTACAGATGCTGAAACAAAAATAGATTAGGTTATTTTTTTATCTCTTTTTGAACTAACAATAACAGGGGAAAAATTTATTTCATAAACCTATTATCATACTGGGAGGAAAAGATGCATGTGTGAACATTGTCAGAAAAACTGTATTAACTGGCCGACAGTCTTAATACAAGCAATCTATCAAAGAATTATTTCTTGTTTTCAGACTTTAGTCTGTCTTTTTTTTGGTAAATGCTGAATCCATCAGTATTTCATAGGCATATGGTTCTTGAATTGTCAAGCTGTCCTGCCTAAGAGATATTAATTGCTATTTTAATGATCCCTATTTTTCTGTCCTATTCATTTGCAAACCTCACATTGTTCATCTGCTTCCTATGTGTGTGCATGCTGTGCACACACATATAACTATATAAGTAGTGTTTGTGTTTATATCATATCCATATATACATTCTCTTATCTGCCTGGGTCTAAATGCTCAGAAAAGAATAGAATAGCATAAAAGCACTAAAATTTTATATGTTGAATCCCAGATGGCTTTGACTTCTCAAACGAGGCTGACTCGAGTATTCCTGGCTCCCCGATCCAACACGGCTCCACTGACCTAGGGATCAAACGTGTGCACGAGGGGGAGGTGCTGGTGCGCAGGAGCCCTGAGCATGGCTCGCCGGAGCCCAACTCAGCAGCAGCCACAACAGAGGGTAGGACAGAGATGAGGAGGCAGAAGTCAGTGAGGCAGTTGCTGGAGAAGGATCCTGGCTCTCTATCCCCAAGCAGAACATCTTTCCATTCTAGTGTGTGTGCCCACTACCCCAGAGTGTGTTAGCTCCTCCTTGCAAAGCACACCCCCCTGTTTTCCTAGCACCAGGTCAGGTATAATTTTAGTTACCATTTGTGCTGGCCTGGAGTCTGCATCCCTGTGTGGTCAAACAGCTTGGCATGGCTACTAACAAGACAAGCGACTGTCTCCAAAAGATCTGCAAATGCTTCAAGTTTTTTCATTACTGAGCATGTTTGTTCTAATATTAGGGAAGGATGAATGCATCAAGTGTACATGAGTTGTATCATTAGTTAAAGTGAATTTATTTTATTTGTACAGTAATTCTTTAAAAATCCATGAAGAGAGGTTTAAAATAGTATTATGCTATCCTTGAGAAAATAGACTAAAGTGGAACCAACTGGTTCATCTCTAATCTCAGAGCAGTCACGTAACAAGAACTTTTTTTTGCTTGATAAGGGTGTGCAGTTGTGTTCTTAAATCAAGTGGTAATATTGAACTCTTTTAAATTGAAATCTATTTTCAATTGGTGCACACTGTATTTTATGATTTATTACAAATTATGGTTGTAATAAGTAGTTAAAATGTATTTCTGAGAAGCCTGATGCCTGATGAGGATTTTTAGAAACAAAATAATGAACAGTGTATCCATTTAGTTCACTGTTGCAGAATCCATTCCAACTCATGGTGACTTGTCACCAAGTTTTCAAGGCTGTAAGTCTTTTATAGGAGGAGACTGTGTTATCTTTCTCCCATACAGAAGTTGGTGGATTTGAACTGCCAGCCTTTCAGTTAGCAGACTAATACATAATGCCCTATGCGTCTTCCCCCCATTTGTGGAATAATACTTCTGAGAGGAAAGTATTTTTGTGCTGTTTTGAATGTAATCCTATAGGGGTTGGCTTTATGAAGAAAGGCAACGATAGTTGCCCGATAGGTTTTCTCCCCATTATTTATTGTCTTTTATGTATTTCCCTAATTAACATACATTATATAATATATTACTACTGTGGAACTTTTGCACATGTTTATAGAGCACAACCTATTTTTAAAATATTTTCCTTAATTTTAAAACAAATCATTCATGAACAATACCTTAGTGAGTTCGGTTGCTCTTTTGGTACATTGGAATTTTGAGCATGCTCAGTAAGAATCTAAATCTGTCCTCTATCCCCTTGCCAGTTTGTCCAGATTGACCTTCCTTCATTTGACAATCTTGCATGTGCATGATCACGGGTCCTCTAGAGGTTGGGGCTGTTTTGCCAAGATTATTCTTTCAATGGCTGTGGAAGATGCAGCAAAAATCTTTTTAATTTTTTCTTATTTCTTTTTTAACTCTGGAAGTCAGTCTTATTTGCCCATATACATGGAGGGAAAAATCAATAGTTAGATAATAGACCTTTATTAATCGGGGATAAGGGATGATTAATATCACTAAAGAAAAGGAAGACACATACAGGCATATCAGAGTCCTAAATTACTAAAAGGGTTGGAGAGAATATGCGTAGTTGTTGAACACAGTTGGCCTGAGTTGACAGTCTGTTTCTCTACATTTTTCATGATTGAGTTATTGTGGTATGTCTACTCTAGGTATGACAGTGTTAGAATATTTGTGCCAAATAATAGTTGATGAAATTCAACAGTTGATGAAATTGATGAATGTCTTTCAAAAATCATGTATTTTGAAAAAGAAGACAGTAGTTAATTTGAATATTTCCTGTCCTTAGTAAGGAGGCTTAAGTTGTCAGAGATGGTGGCTACAGTGGCTACAAGGAAAGAATAAATTTCTTGGTTAGATTTAAAAAAATTACTTTAAAAAAATACCTTTTAATGTAGATTAATTGTAGTTTTCAATCTACAGAAGCTAATTTATAAGGAAAGGGCATCATTAGTTACAAAATCTTTATCCACGATTTCTTCTTTGAATCATGATGGTGTTACTATGTAGGAAAAAATACACTGAAAGGAAAATAGTTGTGAGATACAGATCATTGCCTTTTTGTTACCAAACTTTGCTAAGCAGAAGGAAGAAACTGAAATCTTTGAAAACATTTTAGGCATCACTAAAAACAATCAAGAATCAACAATATAATTGCACAACATGAAGGAAATTTAGAACAAATTATGCTTATTATTATCTAAGTCAGTCTCATAAAAGGACAGTTATGATATAAAACCACTGTGAAAAACCAGAAAACAATCTATACACAAAGAATCAATCTTGGAGGGTTAACATAGTGAGAATCAATAGAGAGTGAAACCAAAGATAATTAATAATAATTTAAAAAATAAATTTTTTTGGAAAATTATGTAATAGATAATAGCTATTATTTACATACATTTTAACAATGAGAGTACACCTCTAATATTTTAGTGTCTGTTGTTTAGCTGTAAATTGAAGGGCTGGGAAGGTATATAGGAAAGAGAAAATTTTTTTTCTCATAATCCTTAAGTCAACTGGAATCTTTTGATTAACATCAATCTCTCTTTTAAAAGAAATTTTTTTTTTTTAGAATGATGGTTTTTAAATTAACTATTTTGTGACCTTTGGAATATATGACAGGCGCCTACCTTTTCTTTGGGGTTTAGTAGGAAGCCCGGGTCCCACTTTTAAGTATATGCTGCCATTTGACAGGGTTTTATATAACTATATGAATAAGAAGCCTATCTCTTCCTACCAATCCCAGTACCAGAAACTCCTCAGACCATGTGTGTCCCATTCATTGTATCAAAATCCTTTTTACCTCCAAAAAGCTTTTTTCCATTTCTTTCAAAATTTCCATTTCATTCACTGAAAACACACGGTTTCAACAAAAATTCAAAGCGGAGAACAATTCAGTCTTGAAAGAATTAAGGCTGTTTTTATATGTTGAAACTGAAGGGATGATAGCAACCTTTTACCTATCTCCTGAGTGTCAAGTGAAATTCTATTTGAGACTTTAAAGCTAGAGTCAATATTATTTGTAAAGATAATACCTGTGATTAAAGTATAATCCATATTCTACTAAAAAAACCTGTTTTAATATGTAAAATACTAGTAGATTCTCTTGCATGGTGGCTTTTTTGCTCTATCTTTTATGGTCATTGCTTGGGCAACAGTTGTGCATGGAGCAATTTTCAGAAGCTAGCACTAAGTCTCTCAGTCTCCTCTCAGTAGATATACCCTATACTATATTCTGTTCACTCCCAGTTTTCTGTTCCTAATATTTGTTCTGAGCCAGTTGCATAAATACAGTTTGAAGTTCTTATTTTGAGGTACATTATATGAGGTACATTATATGCTCTTCTTTTGAATAAGGGGTTGAGAGAAGTGGTGTCAGCTGCTACTGTTTTTAATAAATGCATTTTCATATGGCTTTGCATGATGATTTAAGATTATTAAACTGCTGGATATAATTAAAAGATGCTTTTTGCTTTAAGGATAGCCTGTTTTCTTCTTTTGAAAGGAAGGAAGTAACTTAATCCATATAAGAAAATACTTTTCATTTTTCTAGGTATTATGTTAAATAATGTTTCTTTATTTCATACATATTTTACTTATGTAAAATGTATCTCAAAATTATTTGTTTAGGATTGTCTTTCCTGACAGATTTGGGTTAAACTTTCTTCCAATTTGTGAAATTAATGTAATGAGGTAACAAATAATAATCCATTTGTAAAAGAAGCAAATGTATTACTTTCTAAGAGAATATTGATCATAGTTTCAGTAAGATAAGTGAAATTTGAATAAAATCCCTCCCCATTATAAGAATTTATTCCTAAGATAAGGATTCTTTCATTAACTGCAGTTTCTTCATGAAATGTGATGAGACACTGTAATATTTGTATTGTAACAATAATATATAATCATTGTTAAAATTTTTACATATGTTAGTAACACATTATATGGAAAGTTAAATTCCTTTTTAAGTATCTCTGCTGATTTCCTAACTTGTTCCAAGGTAAATGTTCCAAAAGCACCAAGAAGCAGTTAGCTTTTTTGGGGCGGCAAAAAATTATTGCCAGTTCAGGGTTTGGCCTATAGAGATAAGTAAGTTTTTCCTGTAATTCAAGATAAAAGAAATTAGCAGAGGCATCCTTTTGGTCATCCATCATAAGATGGATTTAGCAAAATAGAAAGGAAAAATTTTATATGATTACCTCACAATGACAAAGTAATATTGTTAAAGATTTATACTAGAAGAACAGTGTTTTACCTTAAGTTGTTTTATATGCCAACGTTTAACTAGTGTGCTTAGTTTGTAGATAGCTTTACAAGAGTTGGAATAATTGAACCAATTGAGAATTAATATTATATTAGATTTCTGTGTAAATGAAAGTTTATATCCCTAATAAGACGTTGCCAACCTATAGCAAACAGTACCCAAGAAATAAAATCAGTGTTGAGTTGTTACTCAACAGTTGCTTTTTGTTTAATTAGCTGTTGCTGAAGTTTGTCTGATTTATTTTTAGGTGCTGAGGATGTAAATGGAGGAGAGGAATCTATAAACTTGAATGATGCAGATGAAGGATTTTCATCGGGGGCTTCCCTCAGTAGTCAGCCAGTTGGAACCAAACCATCATCCTCTTCTCTGAGGGGAAGCCTAAGGAAAGTAGCAACTGGTCGTTCAGCCAAGGATAAAGAAACAGCCTCTGCAAACAAAACCAGTGAGAGCCCTCGAGATGCCGTACTTCGCAAGCAGTATGTACAGCAACCTTCTGATCTGAGTGTAGATTCAGTTGAGCTGACACCGATGAAGAAACACCTGAGCCTGCCTGCTGGCCAGGTGGTGCCAAAAACCAATAGTTTAAGTCTAATCCGGACAGCTAGTGCTTCCTCAAGTAAATCATTTGACTATGTAAATGGCAGTCAAGCAAGTACCAGCATTGGAGTTGGCCCTGAGGGAGTTACTAATTTAGCTGCTAACAATACCAACCGTTATTCAACTATCAGTCTGCAGGACGACCGGCTAGGTCAAGCTGGAGAAGGTAAAGAGCTCCTCAGCCCAGGAGCTCCCTTAACAAAGCAGTCTCGATCCCCAAGTTTCAATATGCAGCTAATATCCCAGGTGTAGCTTTGCCATCTTCTCTTTCTGCTTACTTTCTGTACTGAACATTTCATTGTGCAAGAAGACACTTCATCCCATATTGTGAAAATACTGGTCGTTGTAATCAGATTTGATTTAGTCTAGGTATCTTCATACTGTATTTTGTATGGAAACAGCAATAAGGTTTTGTTTTACTCTACTATATCTTCACCTATTGTAAATGTGTTTGTGAAGCAGTATAAGATGTATGCCTTTTCCATGCCTTCCTTTCTCCTTGGGTGATGTGCAATCCATCGTAGGCTGATCAGTCCCATTTCAACACTGTGAGACTGAAGATATTTTAGAGGAAATGGTGTATATGATCCCTATGAAATGATTCTTTGGCTTTGTTTTAAAAAACAAAACGGGTTTCTTCTCAATCTGTAGAACTATGAAGACTACTGGATCATATTTTTTTCTCTCTTAACCAGGAGTGCCTCAGAGATTCTGCTGACTTTGATCTTCTCTGAGTCTGTGCAATCATTTTCTTGCAAAGCATGAGGAAAGGTGGCAGACTGCTACACTTTTTCATTAAAATGAGGGTAGCTCTTTATTTTCCCCATCTCATTTTTCCTCATCTACTTTATCCTGAGGACATATATGTTCGTTACTGAGGCATTCAAATCAAGTTGTGGCATCCTCTATTGATGAGGAGGTCGAAATTGATCATTGAGTTGAAAATGCACTTTCAATGGCTATATAGTCATAATTAACCTGTCTTCCTATCTCCCCACAAAGACATAGGGCCATTTTTGCCCATACAGTTCAAACAGCTAACAAATAAGAGCATTCACGGAGCATATTCAATTTCCCAGGCATGATTGACACTTTGGTGCTGGGCGGGAGTTGGCGTTGTTTCTGTTTCGCTTCTGTGGAATATATGTGTGTGTGTGTGTGTGTGTGTGTGTGTGTGTGTGTGTGTGTGTGTGTGTGTGTGTGTGTGTGTGTGTGTGTTAGGGGAGATTTTGCTGGTTATGTTTGTTTTGTTTTCCTTTGTGAGCTGATGATGACTGAAGTAAAACAAGTACATCTTCAGGTAAAGAGAGGGATTTCTCAATCTACTTTCTGTGATGTTAGACTATTGGAGAAACCCTTTCAGCTGCTTTCTAGATGTACCTAAGTTCAGTCATATTTTTTGGATTAAAAAACCTGAAGCCCTGACAGATCATATATTCCAAGGAAATACATCAGGGACAGATAATTGGCTGAAAACACTGATGCTTCAATGTGATACATTTTTATAGAATATTTCTACCAGGGAGTACTGACTTGACTTCTCCTACGAGGACCACACTGCCTTTGTGTTAATGTAATGCAATTTGTGTACCTTCTAATCATACAACTGCAGAAGTTCCCCATTTTTTATAAAACCTTGAAATCATGCCAGTAAGCTAGATGTTGTATGTATGTAAGTAGCATTTGGTAACTGTGCTTTGAGGCTACAAAAACGCATTATTGGTTAAAAAAAGTTTTATTTTTGGTTGGATAAAGTTTTGTTGATACCTCTTCTGGGTCTCAGTCTCTACTGCTTGAAATAAGTTATCCTGCCATAAAAGCACATCAGAGGTATTAGTGCTTTGTTTATTTAGACTTTTTACTTTATTATTGTGAAAAATAATGTATATTGAATTTATAAAAAGCAGGTATCCTTCTAATTTACAAAGCTAAAAACTTCAACTTTAAAATCACAATAGATTTTGATTAATAAAATAATGAGAAAACTGCTTCTTTGTTTCTTTCACATCTAACAATCCTCCACCTTTTGTAATTATAAGAACATCTTTTAAAATGAGAGGTTCTGTTGGAATCTTTATAAGAAAAATGGTATCTTATTTGGACTTGGTCTGTAACATTTCTCAGCTCATATGAAAATGGAAAACTAGAACCTGAACTAGTACCTACAACATTGCCAAAGTCTGCGGTAAAGTTAAAGATTATAGATGATCTTGTGTGTATGTGTGTGTGTGAAGTTTTACTTATGTGTATATATCACAAAGTTATATATTAGATATTCCTTACTTTTAACTTGACTAAGGGATGTCAGATAAACAGCCAAAATAAATGAGAAGGTCTGAGATATACTAAGAAAAGTGAAGTTGAGGAATAAAAGAGAAAGAGCATAGTACTTACTAGGAAGAAAGATTCTTGGCTATGACTAGAGGTTGGTCACTTTAGACAATAACTTCCTGGTTTATTTAGTAAAACTGAAGGATTGTTTTTAATTCAACACATTTTGCATTTAATGACATTTAAAGCTAGCATAATTCTAGTTAAAGCACAAAAGAAGTATCAACAGAAAAGCTGTAATTGATAAAACAAAAATTTCCCTTTGATTTTTCTTGGAAATTATGTGTTATACTGATAAAATTGGTTTTGGAAAATTTTCAGCTTATTTAGTGGATTTTCTTATCAATATGTACATACTTACAAATAATGTCTGTATTTTGTATGTTTAATACCTACTCATTAATGTTTCATGACCCTGTAACATAATACCTACTCATTAATGTTTCATGACCCTGTAACATTTGTGTTCCATTCTTTTAAACTGTGTTCTTTAGGACCAATGAGAAATATCTCACTTAGTTATTCAGGTTCTTAGAACTGATTCCCTGTGCAAGACATAGTTTAAAAATGAAATTAGTTTAACAAACCAAGCTTTTTGATATTCATTTCCATTATTTATTGGCGTTTAATTTAATAGTTTGAGATATATATAATAGTGCTATTACAAGTATTAACCAGTGATGTTTGTAATTTATCCTTTAATAACCTTTTGTTTTATACTTTATAATTTCCTCTAAAAAAAATCCAACCATATATGAAAATCTTTGGTATAAAATACTGGGAAGCAGGAGTGGCATCCACTTCCTCAGTAACATGCCTCTGGAAACTCTATGAACGTTGATAAATGACGATAGTTATAGAAAGGCTTCAGGCGTTTTGTTCATAGGGTCTCTATGAGTCATGCTCTACTTGACAACAATCAACAACAACAACGTAAAACTATTTGATTGAAGCCGTTTGTGCCAGATTGTGGGAAAGGGAGCAAAAACACCTGAAAACTTTGTGAATATACCTCTATGGCACTAATTATAATTATGTTACAAGAGAATGAATAAAATATAAAGTGAAAATTTAGTTAATTTTTTAAAATAAAAGGATATTTTAAGAACCTAGGAAAAAAAGTTGTAATTCTAAATCTAATACCCAATACTCCCAGACCCTCCCAATTTACTGTGATTAAAGAATCAGAGTTTTTGTGCTAGAAAAGACCCTACAAGTTATTTTGCGCTCAACTCTCATCCTGTAACTATCCTCAGGAAACTGAGACTCAAAGAAGTTGTGACTTAATCAGCGTCACATAACTCAGAAGCAGAGCCAGAATCAAACCCTGTCCCTTTGCATTTTAACACCCTACTGCCTCCCTTTACATGTTCTACAATAAATGTACGTGACTCTCTTAATTTCTCTAATTTATTTCATTCTAGTCTAGTACTTGGTGAATATAGCACATTAGGAAAAGTGTTACAGACAGAAAAACATAATCAGTATAGATGAAGAAGTGTTGGAAATACAGATATCTGTACAGATGTCAGGACAGAGGTTTTGGTTTATTCTAATTTGGTTTTTTCTTCTAATTTATGCCTTACTACTTTTTGCCACAAAGCAGTTGTATGCTGCCATCTTAAAGTTGATTATATTTCTGTGGATTTCTTTAAATTCAAGTTAGAAGCTATGAAATGGCTTTGATCAGAGTTTGTAGATTTTAAAGTAGTTTTGTATCAGCTGGCTTCCATAGTCACAAAGCTGGCAAGTTAATTAATTGTCTGGTACAATGGAGTACTACAAGTTGAAGGGAAAATTTATTCCACTAATTTCTAATGGAGATGGAGATTGAATCTTTTATTTGAAGCAGATCCAATAAATAATTTTGATTAAAAATGGCTTAAAGTGTGAAGCATATGATTCCATAATGGAACACTGACCATGATGTCATTTAAAGTGTATATGGCATATAAAATGTCTTACATGTGGTAGTTTCAGCTACATAAGCTCACTAGATTCACTTAATGGCTTTAAATTAATGCAATTATTTATTAGACACTGGAATACTGAGAAAAACTCCTAACTTTTAGAATATTTTGCACTATTTTTGGCAAATAATGAAGGGTTCTTCGATTTTGTCTGCTTATTTTTCTGCCTCACTTTTTGAGATTATATGGGTTCATTTTTAACGGTTTCACTTTTTTTACACTCATTTGTCCCAATTAGCTCTTTGCATGTTCGTTTTCTAATAAAAAAAATTAGTATCTGTTTTTAGGAAGTAATTCACTATTTGTACCAACACTGGCCAGGAGTTCTCTCCATTTCTGATTTTGAAATATAATATAGGGAGCATAGAGTTGTGTTTGGAGGTGTTTTAAATCAACATTTCAGTATTTCAGTTACAAATTGGTTTTTGTTTTAAAAAAACTTAATAGGCCTTGCTAATGGTCAGACAATTTTTCTATAACTATGTTAAACAATTTGATTGTGAAATTTTTAACATTCAAGTTAAATTATTATTGTCATGTTTCAAATATTGTTTGAGACTTATTTCTAATACTTTGATTTTTTAAAAGATTTTTAGATAAAAGTTATTTGAGATTATTTATTGACAGCTCAAAGCTCAAAAAAAATAGAATACCATATTTTTAAAAGATAGAATACAATGTAAAATTATTAACAGTGCTAATATAGTCATGAGAGTGGCACATATTTTTCATTGTCAAGGATGTTACTTTGATACTATAAGATATAAATGTTAGTATTACATTTGTGTACATAGGGGGCATATGATATTGGCACTGAATATAGCACTGGAGATATTAATTAATCAGTCAGTATATACTTAAACCATGCTAGGTTTTTGGCCATGCCAGAAATTTGTGTGGTTATTTCAAGCCATTGTTAGGAATGTCCTTTTAAGTGAATTTAGCCCTTAGTCACATGAGATATTAGACAAGAGGAAACAGTTCAAGATAGAATAAAAAGCTGGGAATTTGTGGAATAACTGGCAGCATTGTTCAGAAATGAGTTTCTATGTTTTGCTTTTGAATTTTAAGACTTTTGTGTTTACAGTTAAGGCACATTTAAGTGTCCACTGTTGTATTTAAATTTAATTTTAAAAAAATTTAGTTGTAGGTTAAAGTATGAGGTTTTTTTAACTGTAACTGTATATCTGAAGGTAGACCTAAAAATTATTTTAATTTAAAGAAATTAATTGGACTTCTTCAACTACAGAATATATGTCTTTCTGTATTTGCAGTATTTATGTGTCAATATCAGAGGAAATTCTTCACATCTTCACTGATTTCAGAATTTACCAAAGATAATACAACAACCAAATATAATTTTTAATGTACCTAACTATTAAGGAGTGAGGTCCCTTTAACATAACAGATTGCTTTCTAACCCTGAGTGAAATAAATATTAAATGATCTTTTGATCTAGAAAATCGGCAAGCAATAGCTACGATACTTCATTTGAAACTTTATGTTGGTAAATTGTTACCCTTTTATACTTGCAGCAAAATACTAGTTAAAGATTGCCTAGATATTCCTAATGGAATATTTTCATATCCCCTAAGGCAAATTAAGGATTCTGCTAATCAGTATTAAATAAAAAAGGAAGGCAATGTCTAAAATTGGCATTGTTCTCTGACTTAAAAAATAAAACTGAGGGGAGCTCTGGTGGCCTAGTGGCAAGGAGCTGCAACTACAATCCCAGAGGCGCACGGTTCGAATCCACCAGATGCTCTGCCGGGGAAGGAGGGACAATTTCCTCCTGTACCAGTCAGATCTGATTTGACGGTACATGCACACACACAAAAAGAAAAAAAAATAATAAAATAAAACTGAGGAAGAAATTATGGAAATGTATCTCTTTAAAGGGGAAATTTAAACTATATCTAATAAGTTCAGTATTGGTTAAGAAGATACAGTTGGAGGGAGCTCTGGTGGCCTAGTGGCAAAAAGCTGCACTGCAATCCTGAAGACACACAGTTCGAATCCACCGGTACACAATAAGGGGGCAGGGGAAGATGGTACAGTTTGTTTACATAACTTATGTACAGAATCACTCTGGGTGGTTTTTTTCTTTGCAGAAAAACCTAATTGTGTTAAGAAAAGCTAAAATATTAGTTTTGTAATGTAAAAACCAGTAAGAACTAAAGGATTTATTTAAACTATTAAATGATGACTTTTTTAAAACATGAAATAGAATTGTATATTAACAGATGTTCCAAAACATGTTTTGTGTATTGTATTTCCATATCACGTGGCAATTAAAAGTAATGAATGTATTGATCAGACTGCCTTGAAAAGATAATGTTTGCTAGAAATTACAAATTTAGGTTTTTGTTGTTTCAATTTTATCATCCAAACTGAATTAAGAGGTATGCTCCATTTGGTGGTTTTAAGAAGATCATACTAATTTACAGTGACTCTTTCTGATTCTTATTCTAAAAATTTTACTGGTCTTATTTTCAGATTAGCTGATTGAAATAAAATTATCTCACTGGGGTTTTTTTCATGCTAATTTGGCTTTTTCGAGCAACACTTTGTGAAGGATTTTTACTACTATGGCATTATTTAGTCTGATCTCTGTCATGATGGACAAATAAGCAACAATTATCCCATAATGTTTCTTGCTAAAATGATAAGGAATGTACAGTACAATTTTCCTTCACCAGCATCAACCTATAGTTTGGTATAAACTTCTCAAGTATTAATAGTGCTGGTGAAATTTTAAAAGGATAGGCATGCAGAAAATATGATCTATAATGAATGGTGTCCTTTGAATCCAGGACTAGTGAAAAATTTCTTTCTTTCAAGAGCTAAAGAAAAATCTGCATATTTAAGATCATATTTATTGGTGCATGTAAGCCATTATCTTAACTGTCTTACTGAACTGGTTAATGCTGTTGATTGTTGAAATGTGAAATGTAGTTACTGTTGACCTTGTATATTACCTGCAAGAGATGAGAAAATATTTTAAGTTACTGTAAATAAAGATGTATAAAATTCAGTATCAGTCTGCAACGCAGAAATCTGTGTAAGACGTTAAATATTGTGTTTCTCAAGAGATAATGTAATTTTTCCCTAAATGTATCTAGTTACATTAGGAATGTAAAATTTTCTTTTGTACAGTACAAAAATACAGCTTTATTTGGCTTTTCATTGGATTTTCCCGAGTTGATTTTATATCTTGAGTTTTACACCTTAAAATAATCCTTCACTACATTGTTTTTCAAAGCATACCATATTTATATTACACTTAAGCCAATAGCCTTAACATATAAAATTTGAAATGAAAACAGTGTAATTAATACATAAACTTATAAATTTATTTGTATTATTGTTGGGATACAACAAAGTTAGCACTGAACTTTAAGGCCAGCAATGTAAAAAGAAGATAAATTGCATGATTTTCAGATAGTCTTAAAATATATCACTTTCTTAGGTGTACTACACTATTTCTAATACTGAGATGTCAAGAGATTTTCTTTCCAAGTCCTGTAGAGATGTAAGAAATAAACTTTAGACTGGTCCATCTTCAGAGTAAAAGGGAACAAAGACTAAGGTAATGAGTCACGAGTTGACCCAAAAGAAACATAAGCTATTGGTTGACTCATCAAACCACAGGGCCCTAAAATGCGTATGCAAATATACAAACTGGAAGCAAGGGAGGTATAACAGAGGAGCTGAGATTTGGGCAATGTTTGGGGTGGTGTACATCCCATAGTACTTAATGAGGAATGGGGGAGAGAGAAAAGCTCTCAGTGGGCTGTGGCAGCGGCACCAACCTGCTTCTTTGTCTTGCCTTGGGCACTCGATTTTGCAAAATCATTTAATAAAGCATCACCCTTAGTAAACTGAGTTTAAATTGGATTACTCTGACAGGGTAACTTAACAGCAAACTCATGTAAGTTAAGATGGCCTGAAAGCATGTTCCCCAGCTAGATTGACCTTAGTCAGGAGATCATAACTCACCAGTTGCCAAGAAGAGCCAGGACAGTGCCCTGGGTAGTGATGGCATTTTTTACAGAAAGGAGGCAATACTCATATTCGTGTTTCTGCATGTGTGTGTGTACTCACCACATACAGAAGGAAACAATAATATTACAGGATAATTTGTACCAGTGAGTGAATATGCTCATTTTCTCATACATCAGCAATAACGATTACATGTTTCCATCATTCTGACATTGTGGTTTTTAAATGATATTTTAGACTTCTCCTGGAACATGGAATTAATCAAGGACTAAGCTTTTACATTATATTTCAGTTCAAACAATACAAAACATAGTATCTATTTATCTATTGTATGTATGCTTAATCCCCAAACTGCAGATAGACTAGCAGAACCAGAAAAGAATGGCTTAAAACAGTTCACCAAGCTCTTATCTTCTCTCCTTCAATCTGGAACTACATTAGTTAGGAAGGATGAGCTTTACAAGTGGACAGTTAAAATTTTGTCCTTTTATTTTAAAAGGAATATTAAAAATTTAACACTTTCTCATTTTGAAAACAAAAAAAAGGCAGGAAAATAATAAACTATGATACTAATGTGATAGTGGGAGCACTCTCTCTACATACACATTATGTTCTGCCACAGTATTTCTGGTTCAGGATCTGCACATGAATCAATAACTAGTATTAGCTGCTGAGGATGTGCCCTTGACAAAGATGCACTATGGTAATGTATTTAATGTTGTTATATGACACTGAGTCGGAACCAACTCACAGCTGACCCTCCAGAATGTTTTCAGAGACTAAGTCATACTGGAGGAGACTGCTCATCTGTGTCTTGCAGAGCAGCTGGTGGATTTGAACAGCATGCCTTTGAATTGGCAGCACAGCTCCTTACCACTAAGCCACTAGATCTCAATGGATTCACTATAATACAAATATTATAAGTAATATATATATATTATTAATAAGTACTATTTTTTAAAGGGGTAAATGTATCTGTCCAGGATCACAGAACTAGTAAGTGGTGGAACTGGAATTGAACATGGACATTTGGACCTGGACCCAGGTTATTTGCGTATTTAACCATCATGAGATACTGTCACGTTGTTCCTGGCTATTCATACACTTGCCAAAACACTGCCCTATCCCTGCAAGACCATGACAGCACTTAAGCACCACCTGTCTTAGTATTTGTTAACCCAAGCTGCACATTAAAGCTATGTGGGAACTATTTTAAAATAATGATAACTAGGCCTCATTTACACTGGAGTGGAATCTGACAGTTTACAAAGCTCCCCAACAAAACAACTATGAGATATCATCTCACCGCAGACAGAGTAGCAAAATTTAACAGAACAACAAGCAACAAATGCTGGCAAGGTTGTGGAGAAACTGGAACTCTTAATCACTGTTGGTGGAAGTGTAAAATGGTGGAAAGTGGTGTGGCACTTTCTCAAAAAGTTACAAATTGAGATACCATTTGACCCAGCAATTCCACTACTGGGAATATACCCCAAAGAGACCATAACTGCCACCCAAGCAGATATATGCACACCCATGTTTATTGCAGCTTTGTTCACAATAGCAAGGAGTTGGAAACAACCTAAGTGCCCATCAACAAACGAATGGATAGAGAAGTGGTGATATATTCACACAATGGAATACTATGCTGCATTGAAAAACAAGGAACTCATGCAATATTATTCAAAATGGGTGACCCTGGAAAACATTATGCTTAGTGAAATATTTCAGTCACAAAAGGACAAATACTGCATGGTGCCACTGTTGTAGAATGGGACTTACATCAGGTTTGGGGTAAGACTGAGAAAAACTGGATAAATTATTTATACTGCATTGAAACAGATGAGGGAGACAATAATTTAAAAGCAATATATGATAGGGTATTATGGTTATCACAAGGGTCCACAATTAAGGTTGCATAGTAGAGTGTACTCGGGGTGGCATTGTAAACCAAAGAAAGAATTTTACTTTTCAAAGAGAGGAGTAAACTGGGGGGGGGGTTTGGGCAGGGAGGAAAGTGCAACAATGAATGAATGGAAATCCAAAATCTCTGTAAATGTTGATTAAAATTAATAAAATAAAGCTCCCCAAGTGATTTTCATGGGAGATCAGGATTGAAAATTCCTCTCTATTGTCCAACAGCTGAATCTAGGGCATTCAGAGCTAAACTTTTCCTCTTCTATACAAAGCCACTGGAAAAAATAAGGGGAAAAAAAGAAAAATTCCTCAAAGAAATATATAAAAGTGAGTGACTGTAAGTATTATTAACCACTCCATATATATATCCATCTCAATGCTGCAGGTCATCTCTGTTTTCTAAGAAAAACCAACCTCGTCTGTTCTAAAATGGTGAAAATGAGTACGCTTTCACGTATTTCTCACTCATTAGATTTTTTTTAACATTTAAAAATGTGTTTTACTAACACAATGTATTTTTTATAAATCTTTCCTTTTCACAGCACATGTCATTTTTTAAAAAAATACATACTTTTGTACTCTGGGATAGTCATTGTCATCTGATGAAATTCTGCATAGAAAGCCCCTTTAGTTTCCTGCAAGTATGTGCCTTCTAGATCATGTTTTTAGATGCCATCAATTTGACTATAACTCTTAGCAGATTTATGAATAACTGATAGAAACTTTTCCCTAGATTGTGGCATCCTCACAATGTCTGTTATGCACGAGCCCACACATGTCAATCCATCTTGAAGGCCTTCTTTTACCTTGATGCAACTTTTCCTAGCATGATGTCCTTTTCCAAGGACTGAAACCTCCTGACAACACAGCTAAAATATGCTAAATGATGTTTCACCATCCTCATATTAGGAGCACCCTGGTTTCACTTCTATCAAGACATACTTGTTTGTTCTTTTGGCAGTCCGTGGTATAGGCAATATTCTTCAAGAAACCATAATTCAAGGCATCAGTTCTTTTTGGTTCTCTTTATTCATTCAAAGCTCTGGTGGCCTACTCTATAGAGATTTGTGCATTACTAACCCAAAGGTGGTGCCTCTGATGATTTGAATCCATCAACAGCTCCATGGGTCAAAGATGGGCTATCTCCTCCTCTGGGATTCACAAAAACCCTCTGGAAGGTCATCTGTGTGTCAGTTCCAACTCAACAATGGCAAGTGAAGAGTATTGTCAAATTCACAAGATAGGAAGCAACTGAAAATGCCATGGGTTGGGTCAGGTACACCTTAATCCTCAAACTGACATCTTTGCTCTTCAGAACTTTAACAAGGTTCTTGGCAGCAGATTTGGGCAATGCAATAAGTCTTGATTTCTGGACTGCTACTAGGAGGAGGTGATGATTGTGAGTACAAGTAAACGATAATCATTGAAATACCGAGGTATAATCCATCCTGAAGGTTATAGTCTTTGATCTTCTTCAGTAAGGCTGCAAGTCTTCACTTACTGCAGGCAAGGTTGTGTCATCTGCATAATATAGGTTACTAATGAATCTTCCTCCAATACTCATGCCTCATTCTTCTTCCTCTAGTCCACCGTTTCAAATTACTTGTTCAGCACACAAATTGAATAGGTATAAAGTATACAACTCTGACACACATCTTTTCTCATTTTGTCAGTTTACTGTACCATGGTGGCCTGAATGCTACCAGTATTTAAAATATTATCAGGGTCATTCAAGGTTGACAGATTTCAGTGAGGACCAAGAACCAAGACAGACTGGCTTGAGAAGTAAAACTGGCTACCCACTTTTGAAAGAAAACCCTGTGACAGCAGAACACTGTTTAAGATCATACTGGAAGATGAACCTGTCAGGTTGGAGGGCAGAATGTGACTGGAGAAGACTGCCTCCTCAAAGTAGAATCTACCTTAAAGACGTGGGTGGAGTAAAGTTTTCTTTCACTCAGTGAACAACATTCATTGATGTGGCAAGACTCAAAATGAGAAATAGCTACAGTGATCATTAATAAGTAGAAGACAGAATGTATGAATCTAGGACAATTAGAAGTTGTCAAAAATGAAACTGAATGCATATAGATTAACATCCTAGGCATTACTGAGCTGTGATGAACTGAGACTGGCCATTTTGAATCTGACAGATTATCTACAATGCTAGAAATTACACATTTAAGAGGAATAATACTGCATTCATAAAAAAAAAAACAAAACCAACCTCTAACCTTAAGTACAATACTCCTAGTGACAATATCCTTACACAAGGGGGAGGGTAGAAGCAGAGGGATGAGGATGGGCAGGGGAAGGATGTTAATCATAGGGCTGCACAATTTGATAGAAGAGTGAAGAAAATGGGAAGGATCTTGTGTGAGAAACAATGTATTAGAACTTTGTAAATAAATCAGTAGAAAATAAAAAAAAAAATCCTTACACATACAAGACTTACCAGTGGAACCACTATTCCATATCATCTTTTTCTCTCATTATCTTTGAATTAGCAGTCACTCATAGCTGACCCTCCACTGGCTTTCGGAAGCTGTAAATCCCACAAGAGGAAAGTGTCCATCTTTCTCTAGCAGAGCCAGAACTGCTGGTGAATATGTACGATCAAAGAAGTGAGGCCTTAGGGCTAGCTGTGCAAACCCCAAAGGACTTGGCCCTCTTCCCCCTTAGATCTATGTTTGCATATCATGAATACAAATGGACCCTATACTCAGTTCCTAGTGAAAATGTTGCTGTTGTTGTTGATTGCCGTCTAGTCACACAGGACTCATAGCTCATAGCGACTCCATGAACAAAAGACCTGAGGTCTTTCTATAACTATTGTTTCTCAAAGTTCATACAGTTTCTAGAGGCACATGGTTTAGGAAGTAGATGTCACTCCTGCTCCCCAATTTGTCTTAACACTGGGAGCCCCACCAAACATTGTCCACCATGGGCAGCCATTATGAAACTTGAGACCCCGATGGTACAAAGTTCAGCATCCCAGCATACCCAGATTACCTCAGCACAGCAAATTGACAGAAGAGTGCTGTACAACTTAAAAGAATGTTCCTTCAAAACACAGTAGCAAAAAGTTAAAAGATAATCCCTCGGACCCGACTTATTAAATATAAGGGCCCTCCAGGAGGTTTTGTTGACTCTAAACAAGAAGTTTTAATAATAAGGGGAAAAAGGGGGGGAAATTCCAACATTCCACAATGACCCTCAACCAAAATAAGAGAGCCCATCTTACAGAGTCCAGTAGCTTCACCCAGTTTCCAAAATGGAGACAAGGGGTTGGCCTTAAAGGCAAGCGTCCTCCTGGAGGTCTTGACTCTAAACATGAGGCTTAAACAATGAAACAATCCAGACAGATCCTCAACCAAAACAAGAGGGCCATCATACAGAGTCCAGCCAGTGGAAGTCCAAAATGTAAAACAAGGGCTTGGCAATATATATTGTTGTTAAGTGCCATCTAGTACTGACCCCAAACCCAAAAGACTTTAACCTTGTTCTGTAATTATTGTCCTTTCTCTAAGTTCATAGGGTTTCCACAGGCATGTTCAGGAAGTGGATGTCACTCCTGCTTCCAAGCCTGTCTTAATCGGTTAGCTAACAAGATATTGTCAACCATGTGTAACCATTATGGCACTTGACAGATCAATGGCACAACATTCAGTATCAAAGCAATCCAAAGTTACCTCAATACAGAGAAATGACAGGAAAATGCTGTAACACTTAGGAGTGTTTCTCCAGCCCAAGTGAATTTTAAAAGGCCACAGGCCCATGCATGAGGCTCTCATTGGTTCCCAGCAAGCGCCTTCCAGGCCAGCCAAAAAAGACCCAGAGCCTTCCCACATCAAAACAGAAAAGCGTAGTGAAAACAGGTGTCCGGGATTCCTTTTTTAATGTTGTAGTTGTTCCCAAAGCCAGTCCTTGAAAAAAGATATCAAGCTTTGAAAAGTGTGAAGACAGTGGAGGGAAAGACCCTCAATGAGATGATGTATTGATACAGTGATTGTAACGATGGACTCAAGCATATTAGAGATGACGAAGATGGGACAGATCTGTTTTTCATTTGAGTCCTAGTTGACTTGATGGCCCCCAACAACAATACGCTATAAGCAACATTTTCTGCATATTTCATTTCCACTACAGTGTTGTTGTTGTATACCATCAAGTCGGAATAGGCCTATAGCTGATCCTCTGGTGGATTTTCAGAGGCACAAGACATTGTCCATACTCCCACGGAGCAGCTGGTGGTTTTGAACAGCGTGCAATCAATCTCATGTATTAACTAACTGCCTCTGAAAGCCTGCTGGAGGGTCAGCCATCAGTCAGTTCCGACTCCTTGGTACACAGCAACACTCAAATCAAGCTAGCTGAGTCCTGAAGATTTGTTTTTCTAATTTTGCTCCGAACATCCCCCTGTTGTTTTTAGCCATGCTTGTACAAATAGATACACATCAAGCAAGTGAAAGGTTTTCCCGTTAAGTATGCTAACATTTCCCAATCAGTCTATCTAACTTTTAACTTTGCTACATATTAGGGCTTGTTTTGTGTACGGGTATAAAAATAGCTGCTCCTTCCATCTTCTGCAGTAATGTTCCCCTCTGATAATAACGTTTCCTGTTCCAATAAACTAATGCGTTTTACTTTGTCTCTGGCTAAGTTTTTCTTTTGCCTGAGAACAGGAACCTTGAGGCACTTCTCCCCCCCCCCCCCCAGGGAAACAAGCCCCCAGCACGACCACTACTCTCGTTAAGATTCACAGCCTCGGAAACCCACAGGGATTCCCAATAGACTCAGCGGCATTGGTTTTGGTTTCACAGTGGTTAGGGACTAAAACCCTGAATACTCTATGAAGGCAGTTACTTTGTCAACATTGTCAACTGTACATCGGAACTGATTCAATTGTAACTGAGTTCGGATTCTTTCCATTTCTCTTGCCTTTTTGTTTGCTAGCAACCTAATCTCACCTCTATTTAGAGTGCCTTGGTCCTAATTATCTTCTTTATAAAGAGCCACTTCCCCTCCTCCAAATTCTAGAAATGCGTAATAAATGTGAATCGTTCCCATTAGCTTTTTTCTTAGAAAGAAAAAAAAATGTTTCAGAACACTTTTTTTTCTGGTTTTTACTTTTTTTTAAATTAAATTAGTTTATTTATTTTTCATTTCAATGAACATCTACAGAGATTTTTGAATTCCATTCATTCATTGTTGCACCATCCACCCCTTAGCTCCTCTCCTGGAAAAGCAAAAGAAAAACTCCCTCATTGGTACACAATCCCCCCCACCCCGCACTTCCCCCAATCCCACCTCCAAACCCAAATATAATCCACTCTGCAACCCTCATTCCGTACTCTTAAGATAAACATAAGGCCCTATAATACTTTTAAACTATTCTCTCCCCCATAGACTTCAATGCCGTAAACATATTTCAACCAGTTTTTCTGTCTTACCCCATCCCGTATCAGCCTCATTCTACAACAGTGGCACCATATAGCATTTGTCCCTTTGTGACTGAGATACCTCGCTCAGCATTAATGCCCTCCAGGGTCACCCATATTGAATAATATTGCATGAGTTCCTTTTTTCAATGCAGCATAGTATTCCACTGTGCGAATATACCACAGCTTCTCTACCCATTCCTTTGTTGATGGGCATTTAGGTTGTTTTCCACTCCTTGCTATTGTAAACAAAGCTGCAATAAACATGGGTGTGCATGTATCTACTTGGATGTCATTTATGGTCTCTTTAGGGTATATTCCCAGTAGTGGAATTGCTGGGTCAAATGGTATCTCTATTTGCAACTTTTTGAGAAAGCGCCACATCGCTTTCCACAGTGGTTGCACCATTTTACACTCCCACCAACAGTGAATAAGGGTTCCAGTCTCTCCACAACCTCGCCAGCATTTGTTGCTTGCTGTTGTGTTAAATTTTGCTAGTCTTACTGGGGTGATATCTCATGGTTGTCTTGATTTGCATCTCTCTCAGAGCCAGGGATTTTGAACATTTCTTCATGTGCTTACTGGCCATCTGAATGTCTTCCTTGGTGGAAATCAACACTTTTTAAATTACTGTAAGCCACAAAACAACCCACCAACTAAACAAGTTTTCCGGACAGACTTTCCTTTTTCCCCCTCCTCCGGAAACGGAAAGAGGAAAGAAAAGGCCCAGAACCTTGATGCAGGGAACTCGTTTCCCTCAGGTTTCCTGACAGGAGGGGCCAACCGGCCAACGCCCACTGGCCCTTAGAGTCGTCGCTCTCAGTCGACTCTGCTTCTTATTGGCTGTCCAGGGTACCGCCCCTTGAGCAGGGCGGGAGATTCGGTGTATTGGCCCTGATCTCCCATCCCCCATCCCGGCCTTGGAGGCTTTGCCTGCACTGTTGTAGTTTGTGGTTCGGTCGTCTATCTTCTCTCTCTCTCTTTTTGGCGCCAGAGCGGCTTTTCCTGCTGCAAAGATTCAGCCCGGCATCCTCTGGTGCATGCACAGCGGCCAGAGCCGTACGCCGCGGAGACTTAGCGGTACGTTGTGCCTCCCTCTTCTTGGCTGGTGGGGTTTTGAGGCGAGTCCTGAATGAGCGTGAATGTCCGGTGCTGCGTGTCTCGTGGACCAAGAGCCGGGTCACTGGGTCTCCCGCTCTGTCCTCCCCAGGTTGTCCCTCTGTCCCCGTGGGTCGATTATCCCTGACCCGCCGAATGCAGCCTACCCACGGCGAAGTGTGTGGTACTTGTTGCTGTAAGCGGCCCTCTCTGGGAAGACCATTGGTCTCTATGTTCTGAAGTCATAGCCTGTCTTCCTTTTCAAGACCATCATGCTCGGCTGATCCGTGGCTAAAGAGCCCTTTGCCAGTAAAGGAGAACGCGTGAAAGGCCCTAAGCCTAGGAAAGTGGCCCGTGCGAAGAGCAGGTACACTTAGAGATGAGGAGGTAAGTGCACGGGAGCGACAACCTCGGATGTCACCCCACACCGAAAACCCCAAATGGACCCCGCTAACTCAACAGCCGCCCTGTCAGTGCTTGGCTGTTAAAGGCTGATAAACGAGGATCCCGCTTGCTTTTGAAATGAGCAGATGTCGAGGCATTCATTGCTTTTCACAGTTGGAATCAAGTTAGACTGAAATTCCTTAATGGGGCCATGGCTCAGTCCCTTAGTTAAATAGCCATGAGAAGAAAAATAGAATGGCCCTGCCCCTTTGCGCAACGGCACAGAATGAACATAAATCATTTTGGGCACCTTTTTAAGTCGTTTAGTGTTGTCTGAGAACTGAGAGATGTCCAAGAGATACGCACAGTTAAATTGAAGCTTAAAGATATCAGTACTACCAAACATTGAATGTATGTCAAGGGCATGCTCTCATTTAAGAGATCCTAGGGCACGTAACTCTGAGGTGTGATTTTTAAAATTGGTGCTTTTAACACGATCCAAATCCATCAGATGCTCTGCTGGAGAAGGAGGGGCAATCTCCTCCTGTACCAGTCAGATCCAATTTGATGGTATATACACAAAAATAATAAAGTTGTTGCTATTTTTAAAAAAAGGTTCTTTTTCCATTTTCTTTTAAAAAGATTGTTATTTTTTTAAATAAACTTAATTTTTATGTTGGTGTGCTTACAAAGTTCATATGCATTGTGTTTCACACTGTCCTACATTCACATTGTTTCATACAATCATGCTTATTCATTATATTTGATAAAATTAATCAGCATTGAATTATGCCTTCCATTACACTGTCTTTCCATATCCCTGCCTTATCTTTCCCATTTCCTTTATCCATCTCTCCCTCTACCTGTCAATTTTGTGACTCAATAATTACCCCCTGCCCATCCTCACCCCTCTGCTCCTACCCACCCCACTCTAAGATCCTCATACACGTTTTACTACTTACCTTTCTATTTCTACAATAATGGTCTTCTACAGTATTTCAAGCTGCTTTGAAGGAAATAGCAAAAAATAAGGCCCAGAAATAGATGGTATACCAACTGAAGTATTTCAGATAACAGATGTTGCCCTGGATGTGCTCACCAAGTTGTGCCAAGAAATCTGGAGAACAACCACTTGGCCAACTGACTGGAAAAGATCTATATTTGTTCCCATTCCAAAGAAGGGTGACCCAACTGAGTGTGGAAACTACAGAACAATATCATTGATTTCACATGCAAGCACGAGTCTACTGAAGATTATCCAAAAACGACTAGAACAGCACATCAGCAGAGAATTGCCGGAAGTCCAGGCTGGGTTTAGAAGGGGTCGTCGTGGTACGAGGGCTATTGTAGCTGATGTTAGATGGATCTTGGCTGAAAGCAAGGAATACCAGAAAAATGTATATCTGTGTTTCATTGATTATGCAAAGACGTTTGACTGTGGATCATAACAAACTGTGGCTGATTCTGAGAAGAATGGGAATCCCAGAATATTTAATTGTGCTAATGGGAAACCTATACTTGGACCAAGAGGCAGTAGTCAGAACAGAGCAGGGTAACACTGCATGGTTCAAAATTGGGAAGGGTGTACGCCAGGGATGCATCCTGTCTCCATACCTTTTCAACATGTATGCAGAGCAGATTATCCGGGAGGCTGGGCTCTATAAGGAAATTGTGGCATCAGGATTGGTGGAAGATCTATTAACAGTCTACGTTATGCAGATGACACAACCCTGCTTGCTGAAACTGAGGAGGACCTCATGCACTTGCTGTGGAGGGTCAAGAACTGCAGTCTTCAGTATAGACTGACGCTCAATGTCAAGACAAAGATTCTCACCACTGGACCAAGTGGCAGCATCAGAATGGATGGCGAAGAGATTGAGATTGTTCACAGCTTCAGTTTGCTCGTCTCCACAGTCAACACTCTTGGCACCAGCAGTCAGGAAATCAAAAAGCGTATCGCGATGGGAAAGTCTACTGTTAGGGACCTCTCTAGAGTACTCAAGAGCAACGGTGTTCTCTGGAAACTAAGGTGCGCCTGATACAGGCCATGGCCTTTGCAATCACTTGTAATGCATCAGAGAGTTGGACAGTGACTAGGGAGGACAGAAGGAGAGTTGATGCCTTTGAGCTGTGGAGCTGGAGAAGAGTATTGAATGTACCATGGACTGCCAGGAAAACAAACAGATTCATCCTGGAGGGGATTAAACCAAGCAACTCCTTGGAGGCAAGGATTCTGGGGCTTCGTCTGACATACTTTGGACATGTTGTCAGGAGGGATGGGTCCTTGGAGAGGGTGGAGGGATGGCGTAGGAGGGGAAGACCCTCTATGAGATGGATTGATTCAGTGACTGGCGTAATCGGGATGGGTGTGTCAGAGGCAGTGCGGTTGGCGCAGGATAGAGCAGGGTTTAGGGCTGTTGTGCATAGGGTCGCTATGAGTCTCAAACGACTCGACGGCACATAACAACAACAGTATTTGTGCTTATGAAACTGAGTTAGTTCACTCAGTATAATGCTCTTCAGCCCCTCCCAAGTTATGTAATAAGTTTTGAAATTATTGCTCCTGCGTGTTTGGTATTATTCCATCATTTGAATGTAATTTAATCCATTCGATTGTGGTTGAACTTTTTGGCTGTTTCCATGTAGTTGCGATGGTGAATAATGCAGCTATAATATTGATATACAAATCTCTGTTTGTGGCTCGGTTCTAATTTTTTCAGGGTATATTCCTGGCAGTGGGATAGCTGGGTCATATGTAATTTCAGTGTTCAACTTTTTGAGGAAACACCAAAATGCCTTCCAGAATGATTGTACCATTTTACAATCCCACCAGTAGGGTATGAGAGTTCCTGCCTCTCCACATCCTCTCCAACATTTATTGCTTGTTGCCCTAGTAGACTTTGCCACTGCTAATAGGGTACGAAAATATCTCATTTGATCTTGATTTGCATCTCTTATTGCTAGTGATTTTGAGCGTTTCTTCATGTATCCGTTGGCTATCTGAAAGTCTTACTCTGTGAAAAGTCTTTCCATGTCTTTTGCCTATTTTGTAATTGGCTTATCAGTCCTTTTCTTGTGAAGGCTCTGTAGGATTCTGTAAACATTTGTTATGAAACCCTTCTTTGAGATGGTATTGCCAAATGTTTTTTCCCCGTCAGTAGGTTTTCTCTCACTCTTTTGGAAAAAATTTTTGATGCACACAGGGATTTAATCTTTAGGTCTCGTCAGTTTTATCCTCTCTTGGTTGTGTATTTCTGTCTCTATTTGTTGGCTTTTTTATATCATGGGCTAGGCCTTCTAAGCTTGGTCCTACTTTGTATCGTATGATCTTTATCATATACAAAGAATTTTTATTTATTTTTTTTAAATTTTTATTTTATTATTTTGTGTGTGTGTGAGTGTACCGTCAAATCAGATCTGACTGGTACAGGAGGAGATTGTCCCTCCTTCCATGGCAGAGCATCTGGTGGATTTGAACCGTGCGCCTCTGGGATTGTAGTTGCAGCTCCTTACCACTAGGCCACCAGAGCTCCCCTATACAAAGAATTTTTTATTTACACCCAGAAGAAAGTGTTGCTTTCAACTTTTAGTTGGTGCTGCTGTGTATCACCTTACTGATAATTTAAAATTTTTTTCTTCCTGTGGGTGTGAGGCTTTTGTCTCTTAATTTCCCTTCTGAGCTCTGGTGATATGGTCAGTAGAGAGTTGCATTGCTAACCCCAAGGCAGCTCATCCTTTGGGTTGAATCCGTCAAGGGCTCCATGAGAAATACAGATGTTATTATACATGTGATATACAGCCTTTGAAACACAATGATAAGTTAACCAAGAGTCACTTTCCAAGTCTTTGGCAGTATTGCTGTTTTTGTTGTTGTTGTTGTGTGTTGTTGAGTTGAATGCTACTCATCATGACCATATATGCACAATAGCTCAGAGCCCTGCCTGTCTTGAGCAAATCTCTGTTTCTGAAACACCTGCCCCCATTGCCACAGTCACTGTGTCAATCAATTTTATCCAGGGTCATCTTCTCCTGACCTGACCCTCCACTCTTCCAAGCATGATGTCCTTCACTAAGAACTGGTTCCTCTTTGCAACATGCTCAAAATATGTGAGATGGAATTTCAAAATCCTTTCCTCCAAGGAACATCCTGGCTTCCCCCTATCCAGGACAGACCTGTTTGCTCTCTTGGCAGTCCATGTAGGTTCAATACTCTTCTCTAGCACCACAACTCATAGACATCAGTTCTTCTTCCGTCATCCTTAGTCATTGTCCAGCTCTCAGATACATAGCAAGTGATTGAGACCCATGGCCTGGATCAGGTGTGCCTTAGTCTTTAGACTGACGGTGTTGCTCTTTATCACTCTGGAGAGGTCCCTGACTGAAGACTTTCCTAAAATAGCTCGTCTTTTAATTTCTTGACTGCTGGTGTCAAGGGTGTTGATTGTGGATCTGAGCAAGATATAATTGTTAACAACTTCAGTCTCTGTCTATCATAATGCTACCAGTTGGTCTGGTGATCAGAATCTTTGTTTTCTTGATATTGAGATGAAATCCTTATTGAAGGCTGTAGTCCTTGACCTTCTGCAACAAACGCTTCAAGTGCTCAGATTTGGTGAGCAAGGTTTTATCATCTGCATAATGTAGGTGGTTAATGAGTCTTCCTCCAATCCTGTTGTCACGTTCTTCTTCATAAAGCCCAGCTTCCCATATGGTCTGCTCTGCTTATACATTGGCAGTGAGTAAGAAGTAAATAATTCTGGTAGTTTTTGATATGCCCTCTAGTGGATACTGATTCGTGGAGATCCCTTATGACAAGAGTAGAACTGCAGCATTGGTTTTTCTAGGCTATAATCTTTAAAGAAGGGTAACTTTGATGGTGTAACCCATAGTGAATGGTACTACTAACCCAAAGGCTGCTCCTCTCTGGCGGTTCAACTCTGCCGGAGGCTCAGAGGGAGAAAGATGGGCAGCCTCCTCCCAAGTGGAACCTCACCCTTCAGGTTTTCAAAGGCTGTGAATCGCCAAGAAGAGATTGCCTATCTTTCACCTGTAGAGCAGCTAACTAATTCTGCCTGCATTTGATTTGATGATGCAGCTCTACCTACTAGACCCACCTTGGAAACCCAGCAGAGGGTCTAATATGAGCCAGAATTGACTAGAAGGCAGTGAACTTGAGTTTTCGGTTTTGAATCTTCAGAGAAGGAAACCCTTCTGGTTTATTGTATTACCTGTAGAGTAGCCAGCTGAGAAATCAGTCATCAGTTTGAATAGATCTGTTGCTTCTGGGGAGAAAGGTGAGGAAATAACTCAGAGATATAGAAGGTTACCATGAGTCAAAATTAATTCATCTGCAGTGGTTTTAGTTTTTTGTTTTGGAATCTTTACGAAAACAGATTGTCAGGTATTTGTTCAGAGCTGCTTTTGCCTTTAGGGCTTTTTGAAGGGTCCGTTGAAAACAAACAACAACAACAAAAACCATCTCATCCTCACTCCAGTTGGAACTGTAGCTACTGACCCTGCAGTTTTTAAAAGCCATAAATTACATGCATGGGAAGAGAGAGCTGATCTTACAACTGCAACAAAGGAGCATAGTTGTCCCTAAGTATTACACATTTCAATGTGTACTTGCTGGATTGTGGCTTTTGTTTTTAGGAACTGTTGGAGCAAGAAGGCCCTTGCAGGTATTTCTTTAATTTGGTGATTTTGTATTACATAATAAAGCCAAATCCAATGTCCTCAAGTCATCTTGACTCATGGCAACTCTCCATCAAATTTCCCAGACTTGACATCTTTAGGCAGGGGACCTGTGGGACCAGGAGGTGGGTTTGAACTCTCAAGGTTTTAGTTACCAACCCAGCTCTTAACCTACTAGCCACCAGGGCTCCTAAACTTCTCCAGGTCAAAATTATTTTTTAGTGGAAATAATTTCAAAATTTAGGGAGTATAACAAGATGCCATAAAATCTAGAAAAGTAAATGCATAAAAAAATTAACTAGAATAAGAATTATCTTTGCCTGGCAATTCTTTTTATATATATATTTTTTTTAATTTATTTTATTTTATTATTTTGTGTGTGTGTGTGTGTACTGTCAAATTGGATCTGACTGGTACAGGAGGAGATGGCCCCTCCTTCTCCAGCAGAGCATCTGGTGGATTCAAACCACCTATCTCTG
>NW_006399825.1:6346203-6350578 GCF_000299155.1 Elephantulus edwardii | reverse complement strand
CATGACAAAAATACCTAATCACATATCCCTTTTAAACAGTTTTCTCCCTCATCTGTTTCAATGCAGTATACATTATTAAACCCATCTTTCTCAGTCTCCCCCCAACCCTGATGTCAGTCCTGTTTTACAACAGTGGCACCATGCAGTATTTGTCCTTTTGTGACTGAGATACTTCACATAGCATAATGTCCTCCAGGGTCACCCATTTTGGATAATATTGCATGAGTTCCTTGTTTTTCAATACAGCGTAGTATTCCATTGTGTGAATATACCACAGCTTCTCTATCCATTTTTTTGTTGATGGGCACTTAGGTTGTTTCCAACTCCTTGCTATTGTGGACAAAGAAAGCCACGATAAACATGGGTGTGCATATATCTGCTTGGATGTCAGTTATGGTCTCTTTGGGGTATATTCTCAGTAATGGAATTGCTGGGTCAAATGGTATCTCTATTTGCAACTTTTTGAGAAAGCGCCATACCGCTTCCACCAACAGTGAATAAAGGTTCCAATTTTTCCACAACCTTGCCAGCGTTTGTTGCTGTTCTGTTAAATATTGCTATTCTGATTGGGGTGAGATGATTATCTTATAGTTGTTTTGATTTGCATCTCTCTTAGAGCTAGGGATTTTGAACATTTCTTCATGTGCTTGTTAGCCATCTGAATGTCTTCTTTGTTGAAGTATCTGTTCATATCCTGTGCCCATTTTTCTACTGGATTATTTACCTTTATCTTGTTGTGGTGCTCAAGTATTTTATAAATTCTGGATATAAGTGTCTTATCTGATATGACATTACCGAATACTTTTTCCCAGACTGTGGCTTCCCTTTTTACTCTGTTGGAGAATTTTTTGGATGTTCATAGGGATTTGAGTCTTAGAAAGTGCCATTCATCTATTTTATCTTCTCCTGGTTGCAGGTACTACTAAACTTTTGCTAATGGTAATTATGAAATACACCTTTGTTCCTTTTCGCTTTGCTTTCTAGAAAGTGCACAGCCAGAAATTCCTTGCATTTTTTTTATTTCTGATGTCTTCTGTATTTTCCCCGGTCTACACTTTCTATTAATATTTGTAGTTTATAATTTATTTTATTGCATTTGTTTATTACTATGCTTCAAATCTCTGAAGAATAGCCATATATAATTATTCTAATCTGCTATCAGTTAAAATACATTTTATAAAAATGTTGCTGGTAGGTGCTGTGGAGTTGACTCTATTCATAGGGACCTTATGAACAACAGAATGAACCAGAAAATTACAGATAGTTATATAAATCTTACGAAGCTCTGATGACCTAGAGGTAAGAAGCTGTGTTGCTATACTTCAGCTCACAGTTCAAATCTACCAGCTCCTCTGTGGGAGAAGGAACAGTTTTCTCCTGTGCTATTAACTGCATCTGAAATCCTTTTGGAGGGTCAGCTATGGGTCAGTCCCAACTTGATGGCTCACAACAACGTATAAATCTTAAGGGAATTCTGGTGGTAGAATCTGGAATCATAAGGAGGTACTCTGCTAACCCAAAGATGTCACATCTCTTATGATTTGAATTTACTAGCAGCTCCACAGGAAAAAGATGAGCTGTGTCCTCCTGTGCAACTTAGAACCTCTGAAAACCTGCAGCAGGGTTGGTTACCTGTGGATTGCTACCCACACTATTCAACCGGAAATAAAAATCTTAAATAGCTCTGCTGGCTTCATACATTATATGTTACACTTTTAATGGAAATTCAGCAGTTGGAATCTACTAGCTGCTCTTAGGAGGAAAGATGGACCATCTCCTCACCCTCTGAAACTAGTGAAGGGTTGCTATGAGTGGGAATCAACTTGATCACAGTGGGTAGATAAATTTTGTGATACTTGAAGTATATACTGAGGGTCTGAACAGAAGTTCATGGGGTCACTATGAGTCAGAGTTAACACAACAACACATATAAACTGTCTTATGGAAAAATGATGAGACATGTTATGAATAGTTTTTAGAGATCAAAGCAAGAGTATGGGTTAGTAAGCTTAATTTCTTTAATGACAAGAGTTGTTGTTAGGTACCATGGAGTCTACTACGACTCATAATGACCCTGTGAACAACAGATCTAAACTTGGTCCTATCCTACACTATCCTCACTATCTGTGATAAATGGGAGCCCGTTGCTATCGTCACTATGTCAACCCACTTTTCTTTAGCTAACCTTCCACCTTTCTAAACATGATATCCTTTTCCAAGGCCTGTTCCCTCCTAATACTGTGCCCAAAGTACATGAGAAGAAGCTTCACCATCCTTGCCTTCAGGGAGCACCTTGGTTGTGCTTTCTCCAAGACATACTTATTTGTTCTTGTGGCAGTCCATAGGATATTTTATACTCTTAAGACTCCACCACCACAACTCACAGGCATTGATTCTACTTCTGTCATTTTTAGTCATTGTATAACAAGAAATGCATAGCAAGTAATTGCAAAGATACAGTTGCATAGCAAGTAATTGAAAAGACCATGGCCTGAATCAGGTGCACCTTAGTCTTTAAATTAACGTCATTGCTCCTTAGAACTTTGGAGAGATCCTTGACAGCACATTTTCCAATGCAGCACATCTTCTGGTCTCTTGACTGCTATTTCCAAGGGAGTAGATTGGATACTGATGGAGAGTCACTGTCAGTTGGAATCAACTTGACAATTGATGAGTGAGTGATACCTCTTGGTGGTGCTACAGATTAAGCATTGGGGTGCTAAGTGAAAGGTTGTTTCAAGCCTGCCAGCTTCTGCTTGGAGAAGATGAAGTCTGGCCCTGTAAAGTTGTTTGTTTGCCTTGACAAACTGCATATTCATCTTGTTTCTTAACACCACTTGGACTCCTTAATTTTGCCTTTCACTTTTGTTTTCCTATTAGCTGAACCTTACTAAGTTATTTTTTGAATTGCAGGTGCTTTTCCTGAATTTTTCAACTGCAGAATGTGTAACACCTTTAAAGGTAAATGAAAACAAACATTTTCATTGCAATTTAACGGTTATCAAAGGAAAACTGGGTACCATTTAGATGTTGACAAAAAACTGTCTCATGAGAAACATAGTAGTTCCTCTTGACAAGAGAAAAGACAGAAAAACGGGATTTATAAGAGAAGGAGAGCGGGGAAATTGACTAGGAACCCTGAATCTAGGTTTACCTTTTTTTTTTTTTTTTTTATAAGCAGCATTGAACTTCTCATTAGTTTCAGATCAATACCTTTCTGTCTTCTAAAACTAACTTTTGTCAGAGTAGCCACAGTTAATTAAGCTTTTGTTTGCCAAAACATACACTAAAATCAGTGAACTATTGGAAAGATTTGTATTTACTGTTTAATTACCAAGATATTTAGTAATAATAAAGAAAATTATTATAAATGCAATGAAAGTAAGGAAAGCCACTGCTGTCTAGTAATTTCTAAATAGTAGTGACTTTGGACATGTTGTAAGGAGGGACCGGTCCTTAGAGAGGGCCATCACGCTTGGTAGGGTGGAGGAGACAGCGTAGGAGGGAAAGCCCCTCTATGAGGTGGATTGATTCAGTGACTGGGGTAATTGAGGTGGGTGTATCGGAGACGGTACGATTGGCACAGGACAGAGCAGAGTTTAGGGCAGTTGTACTTAGGGTTGCTATGAGTCGCAAGCGACTTGACAGCACATAACAACAATAACAGTGACTAGAACGGCCCTGTAGCTTTTCCAAGGCTGTAAATTGTTGCAGAATCAGACTGCCACATCTTTATTCTGCAAGCAGCTGTTGGTTTCAACTAAAATCTTGATATCCAGCTGAGCATTTTAACCCCTGCTCTAAAAGGGCTCTTAATAAAAGTAAAAATTGAGGGTTGTTTGATCAAGACTTGGTGTGAAGTATCACAGACTTCCTCTCGTGAATGCTCACTCTTTTTAGTGAACAGGTAGTAAACTTTATGGAACCATTACTGTTCACCTGGCTACCAGTTTTATAAACACTTGTGTGTAAAAACCTCGTTGCACAAATGTGATAGTTTTCTAGATTACATCTTTCTTTAAAAGAAAAATTTTCTGGAGAAAAGTGCAACAATGAATGAATGGAAATCCAAAATCTCTGCAGATGTTCATTGAAATTAATTAAAACAAAGAAAAAATTTCTACTGACATTATATTTTAGTTACCTTGATTGGAGTGGAATTTTCATAAAGCTCAGACATCTCATTTCTTATTTATGACATGAGGAATTCGGTTACCAGTTATTAAAAGCATAGTTACACAGTAATTAATAATAACATTGTTATATTTTAAAGTTTCCTCCACAAGAAAAAAAGGACCTAAAACTGTTACCCAAATACATGTATTCATTATATTAATGTTTAAATTTTGCAGTTGAGTCTTCATCACTTTTTTTT
>NW_006399825.1:6344722-6345848 GCF_000299155.1 Elephantulus edwardii | reverse complement strand
CACTCAGCATAATGTCCTCCAGGCTCACCCATTTTGAATAATATTGCATGAGTTCCTTGTTTTTCAATGCAGCATAGTATTCCATTGTGCGAATACACCACAGCTTCTCTATCCATTTGTTTCTTGATGGGCACCTGGGTTGTTTCCAACTCCTTGCTATTGTGAACAGAGCTGCGATAAACATGGGGGTGCATATATCTGCTTGGATGTCAGTGAGTCTTCATCACTTTTGAGTGATATATTATTTTTGTTTAGGTTGTCAGTGATGGATCAACTGGATTTAAAAGAAGACAGGATGCTGGAGGTTAAATTTGTGGGGGATGAGCATGTTCTTTATCACATTCTTGATAGAGAAGGAGGTACTAAATACGTGGTTATAAAGATGTTTATGTACTGCATATAAATTATTTAAAATAATTTTAATATTTCTTTCTATTTTGACATAATGCAGAGAATTTTGTCTGTAATGTGATCATTTTTTACTAGTTTGATTTTGTTTACTTCATTAAAACTTAATTTAAAAATAATGAAAAACAGTCTTAATCTAATATGAAATGCTCAGTAGAGGTAGAAGAGATATATCTATTATAGATAATGGATTATGTTTATTTGAACTACAAACATAACATGTTTTTTTCTTTTAATTAGTAGTGAAAACTTGGGAAAAATGATCAGTACTTACAATCAAAGAGAAAACACTGAATTTTTATTTATTAGCATTTAAAGAATGACAAGATAAGTAACATTTAGATAGAATTTGTACCTACTATGTTCTAATTTCTTGGATGTACTTATAGGAGCTAAATTGAAAAAAGAGCGAATTCTGCTTTTGGACAGTGCAAAAAAATCAATAAAGAAACCAGAACATAACTTAGAGGACAATGACCAAGAAGACCTAAAAGATCAGAACTATGTTGAAGTTTTGGGGAGAGATGTTCAAGGTATTTGAAGGGGGAAATAGTTCTGCTTATATGAGATAATTGCCTACAAAAGTAGTTTGTTAGACTAGATAATAGTATACCATACATTTGTACTGTGGCATTTGGACAAGAACAAACTGGGAGGAGGGTAGAGAGAATAGTGCAACAATGAATGAATGGAAACCCAAAATCTCTGTAAATGTTTA
>NW_006399825.1:6318804-6344480 GCF_000299155.1 Elephantulus edwardii | reverse complement strand
CCCTCCTTCTCCAGAAGAGCATCTGGTGGAATCGAACCATGTACCTCTGGGATTGCAGAGCAGCTTCTTGCCACTAGGCCACCAGAGCTCCCTTTGTTTGTTCTTTCTTTTAAAAAAAAAAATTATAAATTTTTATGTGTGTACCGTCAAATCAGATATGACTGGTACAGGAGGGGATTGTCCATCCTTCAGCAGAGCATCTGGTGGATTCGAACTGCGCACCTCTGGGATTGCAGTGCAGCTTCTTGCCACTAGGCCACCAGAGTTCTCCTGTCTCTGTTATTTCTTAAACAAAAATCAGTGTTGCATGTTTAAGGAGAACTCTGCAGAGTAATCATTCTAAAAGTTGTAATTTGAAGTTATTTTTGTACTTTTAACTAATTTTAAAGTAATCCTATAGAGCAAGGTACTTCATTATTTCCTTCTTGTTAAGAGATATAGTTGGAAGCATCATTTCAGGAAGTAGTGTTAACTAAATTCAGGTATGCTAATGCCATTTGTGGTTTTGTTACTTGATTTTCTTACACTAAAGCCAGTATCTGTCATACTAAAAATGTTTTTTAGACTTGAATTATTCAGATTTTTCTGGATGCTAAGAGCAAAATGTATTCTAGATTGTTTTTTAAAAAATAAAGATTAAAGAAAGTAATCAGTATTGCTGAAAATTGAGGTGTTTAAATTGTAATAATATTTAAAGGTGGGAGACTTTTCTCAGTCTTGATTTTTCTAGTTTCTCTTGTATCCTTTCTATGTGCCTGCTCTACTCTTTCTATGTCACCTGTCTCCTTCATTTATATTTTATGGTTTTCACTCTCTTTGTACTTGGATTATTAATATCCATCATAACTTCTTCTAACTTTTCTGTCACCTTTCCTTAGATCTCAATCCTCGGGTTAGTTCTCAGAGTTCAATTACTTGGCTTTTTTTGTGATTTGGATTTTTTTCAGTTTCCCAGTTCTAGACTTTTAAGATGAAATTTAGCTCAGATCATCTTTTTAAACCAAGACTTAGAAATGGCATATTATTGGAAAGCCCACAGATGAACCAAAATGTCTCCAGAGGGAGTTTCCATTTAGGACATATTCTGAATAAAAGCTTGAATTTTTCCCTATCTAGACCCTAATCCTAAAAAGAAAAACATCCAATTAGTTTAGTTTGAGTTTTTATATTGGTAGAGGAGACTTATGAAAGGCAACAGGGAATACAAATACTAAGTTTTTAACTTAAATTTTGTATGTTTTCTTCTCCTTTTTTCATAAATGCATGTTGTGTTTTTCTTTCAGAATCTTTGAAAAACGGCTCTGCTATAGGTGATGCAAGTAAAGTTTATTCTTTTCAAAATAGAAAACCACCTGAAAAGATGGCTAAACTAGGTATGTTACTTTTCTGGATTCTCTAAGTTAATATATCTTTTCTAAGTATGGATTGAGGCTCAATGTCAAGAAGACAAAGATTCTCACCACTGGACCAATTGGCAGCATCAGGATGGATGGTGAAGAGATTGAGATTGTACACAGCTTTAGTTTGCTTGGCTCCACAGTCAACAGTCTTGGCACCAGCAGCCAGGAAATTAAAAGGCACATTGCCATGGGAAAGTCTGCTGTTAGGGACCTCTCCAAAGTACTAAAGAGCATTGGTGTCTCTCTGGAGACTAAGGTGTGTCTGATACAGGCCATGGTCTTCGCAATCACTTGTTATGCATCAGAGAGTTGGACAATGACCAAGTAGGATAGAAGGAGAATTGATGCCTTTGAGCTGTGGTGCTGGAGAAGAGTATTGAGAATACCATGGACTGCTAGGAAAACAAACAGATTTGTCCTGGAAAGGGTTAAACCCGGTTTCTCCTTGGAGGCAAGGATTCTGAGGCTCCGTCTAACATACTTTGGACATGTTGTGAGGAGAGACCGGTCCTTGGAGAAGGACATCATGCTTGGGAGGGGGAGGGATGGTGCAGGAGTGGAAGGCCCTCTATGAGGTGGATTGATTCAATGACTGGGATAATTGGGATGGGAGTGTCAGAGACAGTGCAATTGGCACAGGACAGAGCAGAGTTTAGGGCTGTTGTACATAGGGTCGCTATGAGTCGCAAGCAACTCGACGGCACATAACAACAAGAAGTTAATATTTATAAGAGAATGTAGAGAGCTCTGGTGCCTTAGTGGCAAGAAACTTCTACAATCATGAAGATATGTGGTTTGAAGCCACCAGCGCTTCACAAAAGGATGGGCAGTCTCCTCCCACGTGATTAAGTGCCTCTGGACACCCACTGGAGGGTCAGCTCCAGCTTGATGGTACACAGCAACAAGACGATACACTGACTAAGAAGGTATAGGCTAACCAATACTTGGAGTTAGAAGCACTCTCTGAAGAACTGGAAGACTTTATAAAATCAGAGAAGTGAATTGCTTGCGTAAAAATTATTGAAATGGCAAATTTTTTGTTATATATTTTATCACAAAAATAGAGGTACAGGAGGGAGGGTTGGGAGGGAAGAAAAGTGCAACAATGAATGAATGGAAATCCGAAGTCCCTGTAAATTTTCATTGAAATTAATAATAAATTTTTTTTTTTAAAATAGAGGTACAGAGAGAACCTAAGCAGAAACTTAGGCAGTCTTACAGGTTGAATGTTGTCGGAAATATGAGAGTACTGAAGAAGAAATGGAGCTAACAGAAGTCAAAATCATGCATTATGATCTAAAAAAAGAATGCTTTCAAGTAAAGATTGAAAAACTGTGGTGAATGATAGAAAGGAACAAAGAGTTTGAGCATAAAGAGCATTATGTGGAAATTGTCATGAGATATTTTCATTTGCTTTCTATGAATCTTAAAGATGAACAGTGGATAAGGACAGCACAGGAAGAATCAGCACCTTTGAATTACAGTGTCAGTAAAGAGTCCTAAGTAGTCTATGAACTACTAAAAGAATAAGCAATTTTGCCTTGAAGGAAGTACAGGTAGAGAGTTCTCCTTCGAGGCAAGGATGGTCTTATGTACTCTGGGCATGTTATCAGGAGTCATCCTTGGGAAAGGACATCATGCGAGAAAAAGTGGAGGATCAGAGAAAGATCACACCCTGATCCTGATGCTGCATAATTCATAAAATCCAGGTTCTTGAACAATTTGCTTATCAGTCATTTTATATTGTGAGGGTTGCAATCACGGATATAAAACAAAATGAATTCTTGAATGGGAAATTTATCAACTCTGTAAACCTTCACCTAATTCAAAAGTAAAAAGCCTTTCATAATAAAGAAACTATTTCATCTAATGCTCACATATTAGCTGTAACTAATGGTAATAATCATATAAAATAGCCATCTCTTCAATGCTGTATATTTTATGCATTATTTAGATAGTAGAATTGTAGATACAAAATATTCCATATTCTATGGTAGATTTTAAGGGATTTTAAAGTAAATATTTAACTATGCACAGCTTTCATTTGATCATAGAACCTTCTTCCTGGTCCTTTCTCACCTCCTGGCAAAGATGTGCTTTAAATATATGTGATAGGGAAATAAATGTAGATTTGGCCATGGAGAGTAATGAAACAGAGTGCAATAATTAAAGGAAGCAGCAAGATCAGAGTTCTTGATTAGAAGTGAAAGCAGTAATAATCTTTTTTAAAATTTTAGATTTTTTGGTGGCAGTATACAACCAAATACACATCTGTTCACAATTTCTACTTGTTCAATAACATTACTTCCATACTTCATGTTTTGACACTTTTCTACTCCATGTTTCATCATTTTCCATCCATTGAAGTTCTCATCTGGGCTTTAAATCAACTTTTGTCAGTTTATAATACTCATAAAGCTTATTTTTCTAAGAATGTTATCCTCAACCCAGGCTTTCTTTATTAATTGGATTGTAAAAAGAGCAAGGGCCACATGGGGAATGCCATATCATACCTTTACCAGTTTTATAGAGAGAAACTGTCCCCACCCACAGCATCAGTAAGACAAGACCAATTCCCATGAGTCAGACATGTTCCCCAAGCTCCCAATACCTCTTTCTACTCATTTCAGCACCAGCCTTACTGCTTTTGTAGGTCCAAAATCTGGTGTGACAGCACAGAGACCACACAGAACCATACTGGGAAAGTAAAACAAATGATAATTCAGATTAATAATAGAAGATAGTCAAGACAGATCCCAAAATGTGCACACAGGCACCTCAGCCTTCAGTCTTATGGCTTTAAGTGTTCCCAAGTTCTCAGTCTTGCCAGTATAGGCTTCCCATCCACAGCTGTCCAACAAAGTTCTCAGACCTACCAGTATTGGCTCCCACCCCTGCAAAGTCTCATCTCACATCAGTTCTCCAGTTGCTGCTGCTCTCATCCCAAAGCATGTACATTTCACTAGGTTGGGGGTGGTCTCTGTTCTCTGGTTGGGGGAAGAAATCTCTTTTCTGTGTAGGGAAGATCTTCTATTCTCTGCAGCAAGAGCTGTTCAATTTATTGGCAAGACTAGTGAATCCTCTTGTAGATTGTTGAGACTGACCAATCCCCTTGTGGAATGGTAGATAGTCAGTCCCTTTGTGGATAAGCCAACATGCCTCACTTGCATAGTCCCATCCCTCCACTTAGTCATCCACGCTAGAAAAGCCATAATGAGAGAGAGACTCCACAGGGCTGTACTGTTTAGTTTAATAATGGTTCCATGGGGTAGTTTCAAGTTTTAAAAATTATTTGCACAAAACAACTATGAGATACCATCTCACCCCAGTCAGAATAGCAAAATTTAACAGAACAGCAAGCAACAAATGCTGGCGAGGTTGTGGAGAAACTGGAAGCCTTATTCACTGTTGGTGGGAGTGTAAAATGGTGCAACCACTGTGGAAGGCGTTATGGCGCTTTCTCAAAAAGTTGCAAATAGAGATAGCATTTGACCCAGCAATTCCACTACTGGGAATATACCCCAAAGAGACCATAACTGACATCCAAGCAGATATATGCACACCCATGTTTATCGTGGCTTTGTTCACAATAGCAAGGAGCTGGAAACAACCCAGTGCCCATAAACAAACGAATGGATAGAGAAGCTGTGGTATATTCACACAATGGAATACTACGCTGCATTGAAAAACAAGGAACTCATGCAATATTCAAAATGGGTGACCCTGGAGGACATTATGCTTAGTGAAATATCTTAGTCGCAAAAGGACAAATATTGCATGGTGCCACTGCTGTAAAATGGGACTGATATCAGGGTTGGGGTAAGACTGAGAAAAACTGGATAAATTGTGTATACTGCACTGAAACAGATGAGGGAGAGAATAATTTAAAAGCGATGTATGATAGGGTATTATGGTTGTCACAAGAGTCCACAATTAAGGTTGCATAGTGGAATGTACTTGGGGTGGTGGGAGGGGTGTGGGGGGATTGTGTACCAGGGAGGGAGTGTTTCTTTTACTTTTCAAAGAGAGGAGTGAACAGGGTTGGGCGGGGAGAGAAGTGCAGCAACGAATGAATGGAAATCCAAAATCTTTGTAAATGTTCATTAAAATTACTAAAAGAAAAAAAAATAACTACAATTAAAAAAAATTATTTGCGGGCATTAGATTAGTCTTAATGGAACCAGTAAGTCTGGTTGCCATATAAATTTGAAGTTCTGTTCCACAGAATTCAGTAATACTCTTTAATATGGACCAGTTTCAGTACCAGATTACTCAGTAAGCAAGGTAAGCATAGATTTGTCTGTGTACTACTTATGTACTACTCGGTAGTGGACAGTTTCATATCTTTAATATGGTGAAACCTGTGTGAAATTGTTTGCTATAAAATGATAATGCCAAAGCATTAGTAAGCCCTTGTTTTCTTTGCTTCTGAGTAATCATTCTGCTCCAGTAGTTTTACCTTTTAACAGTGCAAGATGTTAGGGATTGTGCCGCCATAGCTTCATAAGGTTTTATCTATCTGTCTATCTATCTATCTATCTATCTATCTACCTACCTACCTACCTACCTACCTACCTACCTACCTACACACAAACACATATATATGTATGTATGTATTATGATGATGATGATGTGTGTGTACCATCAAATTGAATTTGACTGGTACAGGAGGAGATTGCCCCCTCCTCCAGCAGAGCGTCTGGTGGATTCAGACTGTATATCTCTAAGATTCCAGTACAGCTTCTTTCCACTAGACTGCCAGAGCTCCCTGGTTTTATCTTTTTTATAGAAGTAGAAGGCAGGTTTAGTTTTGGGGTTTTTTAAAAGCATTTATAGAAATAAAATAAGGCTATTTCCCTCTGTATCATCTACTGTTCATGATTTTTTTTTTAAAGAAATTCTGTCTCAAGAGTAATAATAAACGCTTGACACGGGTTTTTAAACCTTAAAACAATTATGTCTCTTTACAGCTTCAGAATTAGCAAAAACACCAAGAAAAATTGTTTCCTGCAATTTGAAGGATGATCCTGAAGAAGCAATAAACATTCCTCAAAGTAGCAAAGGTAAGGCTTCAGTTCTTTGAAGAGGATTTTGATAGTTGCTTCCAGTTTTAAAATACTATTTTTTTTACTTGTCGAGGTAAATTTTACGTATTTTCTTTTTTTACTTTGTCACTTCATCCAGCAAATGTAATTAATATAACCACTTATGTGCATTAGTATGCCAGTAATCAGCAGTCAATAAAAGGGGACACTGTCTGTGCCAGCTGATACTGTACAATTGACGTGCCCAACTACAGCAAGTCCCATTGTCATTAGTTTGAGTTAGCCAAATAAATGTTCATGAAAGATTTGCTTTGGCAAATTACATTTGGATAAGGCTTTGAGAATTTGGAAGTCTAGTATTGTGAAGAGTTGCTGAGAAATTGTTTTTGAATGCTCTAGTATACCTAAATGTACTTTTTAATAATGAACAATGAAAATGGCTTCATTTTTTTTTGCTTGTTCTAATGCTAAATAAAGAAATGTAGAAAATAGTTGTCACTAAAGGAAGTAATTTTAAAATTAACAGTGAGAGGGTTTGTTTGTTTTTTTTTTAAATTTATTTGTTTATTTATTTATTTTTTACAAAGGTTTTGGATTTCCATTCATTCATTGCCGCAATTTTCTCCTTGCCCACCCCTCCCCACCAGCTTGCTTCCCCCTCCAAAGAGAAAAAAAAAAAAAAGGAAAAAAATTCCCTCATTAGTATACAATTCCCACGTCCCTTCCCCCCACCCCCCACCCCGAGTACACTTCTCTATGCAACTTTAATTCTGGATTCCTGTGCTAACCATAATACTCAATCATATATCACTTCTAATCTGTTCTTTCCCTCATCTGTTTCAATACAATATACATAATTTATCCAGTGTTTTCTGTCATACCCCCACCCTGATATCAGACCCATTCTACAACAGTGGCACCAGACAGGTTTGTTTTTAATAAAATTAAACCACTATTGAATGTGAAATACAGTCAATCAGTGGACAACAGAGTATGAACTTCAGGTCTACTTAAACTCTGGTTTTTTAATCCTATTCCTCTTGCAAAGATTAACCTAGAAATGTTGGCTTTGTGATGGAATGTAAAATGCACTTAACCCTTCAACAACAGGGGTTTGAACTTCAGAGCCACTACTGCTCTCTTCTTATGCTAAGATTTTTGTGTCCTATTGTGTTGAAACTTTCATTCAACTTTAAGTGAATATTCACAACATTTGAGCTCACTGTAGTAGCAATAAGAAAATCTAATGTCCGTGGAACTGTGCAAACCCTTGTTTAAGTGTTTACTGTAAATTATATACAGATTTTTTACTCTGGAAGTTCAGTGCTTCCTCCTCTGACTCATAGTCATATATATGACTCGTAGTCATATATACGACTTGTAGTCATATATACGACTCGTAGTCATATATACTTGTAATAAGTCATGGCTTTTGTTTTGTTCAATAGGGCATTCTACTTCAGACAAAGTTGAGCTGAAGGTAAGCAATTGACTAAAGCAAATAAAGACTCAAGTGTTTCAAAGTAAGGCTTAACTCACTATTTGTCTCTTAATTTATATAATGCTTTATATTTTTACAGGTAATGGTCAAATTACCTACTTACCTCTAGGTGAAGAATTTGAACCTTAGAAAAGGTTAAGTGACTTACCTGAGTTTACCAATTAAGGAAGGAGAAAAGCTTGAAACTTAAGCAGGGTCTATTGGACCCAACTCTTGGGCTTTTCCTGCTGTGTCAGCACTGTCCTTGCCTATTTTCAACTTAGTAGAATTGCCCTGAAAATTCTATTTGAACACCAACATTGTTTATAAAATGGGCACATTTTTTCAGAGTTATTGAAAAGGATTTATAATATTTAACCTGCTCTTATATTGCAGTGCTTTTAGTTTTCATCATACCTTGTCAAACAGATCTTGTTGGGTATGGATAAGCCTATGTAGATGTGGAGGAATCTTAGACATTAGTGATTCAAGGTTTAGGGTATAAGAATGGTAAGAGTGGACCATGGGTTTAGTCATGCTTTGGAAAGAGTATGGGTATGAACATTTAAGGCAATGATTATGGTCAGTGCAGACATTTAGGTAATCTAGGCTAAGTTGGTTTAAGAAAGAACTGATAGGGTAAATTCATGACATGTTATTTTAGAGTTAGTGGATAAAGTAAAGAAAGGCAGTGAGTCTTGATATATAAACTGTTATTTGATAAGCAAGCTGTTTGCCCTAGTGAGTAAATGTGCCCTGATACGAGAATGGTTTGCCCAAATGAACAAATTGTTTAGATAAAACTCACTTGAAAAAATTTCCTGTAGCTAACACTGACTGACTCATTTATAGCCTTATGTGCTTGAGCAAGAATTTTTTCAAAACATTGTTATTTTAACATAGGTGCTTTTAATTCTTGTTCTTGTAATGTGGTAGTGAGACCAGTACTGACTCTTCAGCAGGTTTTCAGAGCTTGTTAATTACACAAGAAGAGATTATTCATTTTCCCCCCTGAAGAGCAGCTGGTGGGTTTGAACTACATACCTGTGGATTGGAAATGCAACTCCTTACCAGTTGGCCACCAGAGCTCTCTTTCTGTTCTTAAACCTGATAATTAAGCCTTGTGAGTGCAGATTATTTCAATCTTGAAAACAATTTGGCAGAATATGAACTGCATTTTTAAGAAATAAAAAAAGAAATTTTCTATTTTAAACTATTGCTTTTTCCTCATTTATTTCAGTTATATTTGCATGTGTATATTGGATCAAGACAGCAAAATAATATTTTGAGAGTTCTGACCAAAAATATTAGACATTTTTAAATTAGATTTTATTTGCATTTGTAACTGGTTCTAATAAATTACCATAAGAACAGACTTTTTTGTTATATTTTCAGGTGGCACAAAAACACAGATACTTTAAAAAATATCTAATTGGTATTGTTAAAAATTAGCATGTACTAGAAATATGATGGTAAAGTTTTATATTCTTCGAGGAAGAGAAATATAGTTCTTTAATAGATAAATATTAGTTTAATATATAAATATATTTTATTATATAAATTAATATATAAATATAGTTCTTGGAATATATAGTTCTTTATGTATCTGTGAAGTATTTTAAAATTAAAAGATAGGGTAGTAAAAAATAAAAATGTTTCTTTCCTTCTAACAGTATAGTACTTTATCACCAATAAATATCCAGCATGCATGAGTTTCTTGTTTCCATGTATACTCATATTCTGTACGTAATATTAACAATTGATATTATTTTTTTAAAAATCTGCTAATCTAGGTGTGAAAGTAGCTTACAAGGCTAATATATTTCTGTTTTTCCCTAACTTCATGCTGTGTTCTAGAATATAGTTTCAAGAATCACTCAGAATTCCTTTGGAGTTTGTTTTTGTTGCTGTCTTATTTATTTTTCCCTACAAAATAGTCTTTACCTTTCTAAAAGCTTTGAAACCCATCTTCTAAAGCATAATATTTTTCCCCCTAGTGTCTTTCAGGCCAGCCATCAATTTTCCATGTCATTATTACTATATGACTATAATGCACTTCTTTTTTTCTCCACTCACAGAATGTAGAAACAACTCGTAGAAGTTTAAGGAAAAGAGTAATAGGTATGTATTCCTTTTTAAAGTAAGTTGTTTTTTGTTGGTTTGGTGTTTTTGGGTTTTTTTTAGAGTAAGTGTTTTAAAAGATAACATCTAATTAAATGGTTAAGTAGTCAGCTGTTAAGGCTGCTTAATATTACATCAACTCTCGGCAGTAGTGAGAGTTCAGGAAAACAGACGAGGACAGAAAAGGCAGAAAGAAAAGGACAGTTGTAACTATTCATTCCCTTGATTGGGGCCATTGCCATATTTTATATAAATAGGAAGTTCCCACTGAGTGTCAGTGTCAGCCTTTCTTAGGTACCTTAACACTACATTAAATTAGACATTATTAGGCATATTTGACAAATGAACTGAGTAAGCACCAGATAGTTTACGTAACTTGCTTTGGTATAATCATGAGCAGGTAATGATAAAATCAGAATTGGAACTCTTACTTCAAAGCCCACATGTAACTCCATAATATTTTTCTGTCAAGCTGTCAGATAGTCCCAGGTTTTTCTTTCCCCCCACAGTTCCAAGTTCTCTTTCGGAGAGTGAAAGTGAATATTCTGCTTCCAACTCAGAGGATGATGAAGGAGTTGCACAGGAATATGAAAACACTAACGAAGTCATACTGAGTTCAAAAATTCAAGACCAGAACAGAATAGTTCCATCTGTTTGCAAAGAAACACATTCTAAGAAAATAAAGGGAGATAAAACAGTAAGTAGGATATTTTTAACCTAACATAAAAATTTATTACAGGAAGTTTAAGAAGAAAAGTAATTTATAATCCAGTCTTTCTAAATATCTCATCATTTTTCTTATTTTCTCTCAGTCTTTTAAACAAATGTGTACATTTATATTTAAAATAAAAATCCTAGTGAACAATTAAATTTGCATCTTTTGTAAACTTCTATTTCCCATATTTTTATATAGTCATTTTTACTATTTTTAATGCATTTTATTGTTATTTTAACAAGTTTTCAGAAAAGTTGGATTTTTATTCGTTCATTGTTGCAAAATTTTCTCGCTCATCCCTCAGTACACGTTACAATGCACCTCTTATTCCAAATTGTTGTCAAACATATAATGCATAATCATGTATTCCTTTTAAACAGTTCTTTCCCTCAGCTGTTATGCAATATTTGACCTTTTGCAAGTGAGATATTTTACTCAGCATAATGTCATCTCATTATGCTGTGGGAGGATATCAAGACTATCAACTATGAAGAATGCAAAAGATCATTACAAAGACAGCAGAAGAAGAAAAGACCAAAATGGATGTCAGACGGGACCCCGTATGTTGCACCAGAGCACCGAGAAGCCAAAGCAAAGGAAAGAATATGTAAATGAACTGAACAGAACATTTCAAAGGGGAGCATGAGAAGACAAAGCAAAATATTATCATGAAATGTATAAAGAGCTAGAGTGGAAAATAAAAAGGGACGAGCTTGCTCAGCATTTTTTAAGCTGAAGTTACTGAACAGAGTCAAGCCTCGAGTTGCAGTATTTAAGGATTCTGTGGGCAGAATGCTGAATGACCCAGGAAGCATCAAAAGAAGAAGGAAGGAAATAAAATAGGTTGAAGGAGTACAAGGAATCAATATGCCAGAAAGAATTGGCTGAGGACAAAGTTCAAGCTGCTCTGAAGGAATTGGCAAAAAACAAGGCCCCAGCAATTGATGGTTTACCACTTGATATATTTCAACAAATAGATGCTGCCCTGGATGTGCTCACAAGGCTGTGCCAAGAAATCTGGAGGACAGCCACCTGACTAATTGCCTGAAAGAGATCCATATTTATTCCCATTCTGAAGATAGGTGACCAGGCAGTGTGGAAATTATCACACAATATCACTAATATCACATATATTTCAACAAACAGATGCTGCCCTGGATGCGCTCACAAGGTTGCCAAGAAATCTGGAGGACAGCCAACTGACCAACTGCCTGAAAGAGATCCATATTTATTCCCATTCTGATAAAAGGTGACCAGACAGTGTAGAAATTATCAAACAATATCACTAATACCACATACAAGCAAGATTCTGCTGAAAATGATTCAAATAGTAACACATCAACAGATAACTGCCAGATGTGTAGGTTGGGTTTAGAAGAGGTCATGGCCCTGGAGACATTATAGCCAATGTTAGACAGGAGGACTGACTGTGTTTCATTGACTATACAAAGGTATTTGACTGTATGAATCATAACAAACTGGCTAACTCTGAGAAGGATTGGAATCTCAGAACACTTGATAGTGCTTATGTGAAACCTATACCAGAGCAAGGAAGCACTTCATGGATGAAAATCAGGAAAGGTGTACACCAGGGATGCATATTCTCTCCATACCTTTTCAATCTATATGTGGACTAGATCATCTGGAACGCTTGTCTTAATAAGGAGGAATGTGTCATCAGGATTGGAGGAAGATTCCGCAACTATCTGCGATATGTAGATGACACAACCTAGCTTGTCAAAACTGAGGAAGCAGTTGCTGCAGAAGGTCAAAAACTGCAGCTGTAGTATGGATTGAAGCTCAACATCAAGAATACAAAGATTCTCACCACTAGGCCATTTGGAAGCATCATCATAGACAGTGAAGAGTTTAAGATTGTTAACAAACAGCTTCAGCTTGCTTGGCTCCACAAACAGCACTCTTAATACCAGCAGCCAGGAAATTAAAAGACAAGTGTATTTGTTTTTTGTCATGGTTTTGATTCCTAAACTCAGGTATTGCTGTTGATTTGTAGACTGTTGTGGGAAATGAACATGTCTTAGAGAAAAGGATAGAAAAATTTCATCTCACATGCTTTGAGCATGTTTTCACAAGGGGTCAGTGTCTGGAACAGGACATCATGCTTGAGAGTCAAGGAGAGAAGACCCTCAATGGGACAGATTGAAGTAGTGACCACAACGAGTTCACAGCCGAATTATGAGCATAAGATGATAGTAGGTGTTGTTTCATTCTTGTACAGCGAGTCATTATGAATAAGAGTTGACTTGACAGAACCTAAAAACAACAACAGTATAAACTGTGGTACTCCTGTCCTAGACAGACGTTGACGGTGCTATGCGACATTTAAGTCTTTGTTAATTATGAATGATGTAGCCACAGACCTATGTTGACTTATTTAGAAGAACATTGATAAAAGGTATATTTTATTAGTGCTTTGTGAAGAGGTTCAGAGAAGATTTAGGAAGCTTACTGCCTGAATCCCATCCTTTCCCTACCACCCTGAAAATTAATCTTTGCTGTAGATGAAAGAATAAGTACTGAGTAATTTTACTGCAGTAGTAGGCAAGTCTTTTTTATTTTACTATTAACTTCTTCCACATTTTCAGTTTTTACAAGTGTATGAATTTTCTCAGACTATTTCAGGAGCAACCATAAGTCCAGATATGTTTTTAAAAGTCTTTTAAAATTGTCTCTCAGTGGAGATTATACTTTGGTACTTAGGAATCATGTTTAGAAGAAGACTACTACTTCAATCTAATTGTTTCATCACTTCTATGACCCTATTTCTTAAACTTAAAAATACCATATATCAAAGAACTTCATATGTTCTATTTTGTATTGCTGTTGTTGTCTATTTTTGTTATAAAACAGCTACTAAGAACTGACTTTGGTCTTTCCACTTTCAGAGTGACTTAGTAGAAGAATATTTTGAAGCTCACAGCAGTTCAAAAGTTTTAACCTCTGATAGAACACTGCAGAAATTAAAAAGAGCTAAACTGGATCAGGTATGTTACAAGGATTAACACATTCAAGGCAAAATTTTATTGTAAGCTGGAAAAATATGCTACATAAGCAGTAGATTTGAAAAGTAGTTCTACAGAAGCACAATTCTTGTCCTAATCAAATGGACCTTAATTAATATGAAAACATTATACATTTACTTTGTTGACTAAATCATAAATAGCTTTCTACCTTTGAACTCTTTTTGACATAGAAGAATGATGATACCGCTTTTCTCTTACTATTTTACCTATTCTCCTGGGTCCCTAATCATCAGTGATAATTTCCTTGATATCTGTGTTTTATTAATCTCTTGTTTGTTTAACTCATTCGTTCATTTTCAACACACATCATAAAACAAAGACTGTGGCCTGACTTCTTGGTTATAAACTGCAAAAAGTGGAGCATATTGTAAACAAATCAGTATAAAATAAAATAAAAAAGAAGCATATTTGGTTTTACATTGTTCTATAAACCTGTCAGTTGTGGTAAAGCAGTGAGGTTACTATATCTGTAGTTCCAGGAGCTCATTATACTAAAAAGACCACATAATTAACCTAATTGAGATTTTGGCTGATACTTCCATAAAAGAGGAAATAGTTCACTAGAACATAGAGGATAGATTTTATTATTCTCTGCAGTTCAGAATTACATATGGTTTCTTAAGGTGCTCATGGCTTTTGCAATAGAAGCTGTGATTTGAGACCAGCTGTAGAAAAAAGAGGGGGGTATCAGTAAGCTTCCATGACCTGGGTAGTATGGTGCATAATTATACATAATCAGAGACTAGCTAAAAAATTACAAGAAAGCAAGTTTATTCCAAGAAAGATATAATGCTAACATCTTATTACATAACATTTTTCTAGAACTGCAACAGTATAGGATAAATGAATCATAGTAGGTAAAAGATCTATGTAGGACATAGCAGCTAAAAGATCTTCAAGAGGGTGAAAGAAACACTTCATGATAATAAGAGAAGGCTGTCCTTCCACTAATTTTAGGAAAAGCTCACAGAGATAATCTCAGAAATGTGTAGCAGTGAGCATTTATTTCTCATGTTTGCTTCACTTGTGTATCTTTTTAAATCAGTGGACTTAGTTATATTCTTAAGACAGTGGCAGAATCCTAAGAGATCAGATTGAAAGACACAAGACCTCTTAAAGCCTATCCTCAAAACAAGCCTGATAGATAACATGACTGCCTCATCTAATGGTCACACCAGGTGATGCGGCTGAACACAAAGTTAAAAAGACAGTGAACTAACTGTACTTTATCTCTTTAATGACAAGCGTGTGTTTTGTACTTGAAGTATGGTTAAGTAAGAACTGTACAGGTCAGAATGCCTAGAATGGTAATTGGAAATATAGTCTTCAGAATTAAGATACATTACTTTAAAAGTAGAGTCGTTACAGTAGTTGCAGGTTTAAAACTTTGGCCACTCTTAGATAAAAAGTTTGTCAAATCTTTCAGAAGAACGCTTCAGTGATACAAGTTTATTTTCCTAGTGATAATGATAAATTATGGAAAAAAACCTCTATTTTCCGAGAATTCATGTTGTATTGTTGTTTTAAGCTTTTACATTTTTTTAAATCTGTAGGTTTTTTAAAAGTTTCTGGATTTGTTGTTTAAAGCTGGGAGGCAGATTTAATCATCTCCTTATGTTAATGATCTATTTTGTAATTAAAGTCTTATATTTGGAATTTATAGTGGTATAAATCCTAGATTAATAGATTCTTCACTGTTACTATTTATTTATACTATTAGCAAGATTGTTAAAAAACTGTTTTAAAAACTTTAAGATACATGAATGTGTGGATTCAACTAATATATTCATTGCTGAGCCAGATTAAAAAATATTTCTACTAATGACTTCTAACTTGTACCTCTACAGAAATTCTGCTTGGATTGGCTTGATATATGTGTTTTGAGAATGATTTTTATTCGTTTTCTTTCTTTTGAAGCAAACTTTGCGTAACTTACTGTGCAAGGTTTCTCCTTCTTTTTCCACTGAACTTAAACAACTTAATCAACAGTATGAACAGTTATTTCATAAGTGGATGTTGCAGTTACAGTAAGTATTCCAATCATTGCAGATTCTTATAAAACAAAAGATCCATAAATATCTTAATTTTAAAAGGGAAACAATGTAACAATTCATTTTCCCTATATATATTTAAATTTACTACTTTCCAAATTTTTACTCAGAAGTAGAAATGTCACTTAATTTTATGACTCTTCTCAGGATTCTGTAGTTTTAACAACTTTGTTTTCTAAGTTTATAGGGAAGGATTTTTATCAGTTCTTTTATAAGGTCACTATAAGTTGAAGGTGACTTGAGAACACTTAGAAACAAGTTTGTTAAAATGACAGCTCATTTGTAGATTAAATAGTCTTTTCATAAATTGCTACTCATAAAAGTATTTAAACCCACTAATACATCAAGACTGGTAAATACATCAATTAAGTTTTGATCCAGTTTTTCACATTAGAGTTCCTAAAGTGAAAAGTATATTTTTCTTTTAATTTCACTCTATATTTATAGACTTCACAATTTTATGAGAGCATTATTTACCATTTTAAAAATTATTTCCTAAATGTTTCTGTTTTGGTTTTTTGTGTGTGTTTTTTTAATATTAATTTCAGTAAAAATTTACAGAGGCTTTGGATTTCCATTCATTCATTGTTGCACTTTTCTCCCCTCCCAAACTTCCCCCTAGTACACTACCCTCTTATAAAAGTAAGACAAAAATTCTTTCATTGTTTTACAATCCCTCCCCCAGGTCCACTCCATCATGTAACCTTCGCTCTAGACACCTGTCATTACAATAATACCTAATCGCATACCCTTTGAAACAGTTTTCTCCCTCATCTGTTTCAATGCAGTATACGTTATTGAACCCATCTTTCTCAGTCTCCCAACCCTGATGTCAGTCCTGTTTTACAACAGTGGCATCATGCAGTATTTGTCCTTTGTGATTGAGATACTTCACGTAGCATAATGTCCTCCAGGGTCACCCATTTTGAATAATATTGCATGAGTTCCTTGTTTTTCAATGCAGCATAGTATTCCATTGTGTGAATATACCACAGCTTTCCTATCCATTTGTTTGTTGATGGGCGCTTCGATTGTTCCCAACTACTTGCAATAAACATGGGTGTGCATATATCTGCTTGGATGTCAGTTATGGTCTCTTTAGGGTATATTCCCAATAGTGGAGTTGCTGGGTCAAATGGTATCTCTATTTGCAACCTTTTGAGAAAACGCCACACCACTTTCCACAGTGGTTGCACCATTTTACACTCCCACCAACAGTGAATAAGAGTTCCAGTTTCTCTACAACTTCGCCAGCATTTGTGCTTGCTGTTCTGTTAAATTTTGCTATTCTGACTGGGGTAAGATGATATCTCATAGTTGTTTTATTTGTTTTTGTTTTTATGTTTGGTTTTTTCCATTTGTAGATGTCTCCGGTTAAATTTACATTTCTGTTAAAACCTCAGAGAATAAATAAAATCAAAACAGTGTTTTTATTACTATAGTTCCTTACATATTTAAAATTAAAAGGATCTTTGTATAAGGAAGTACTTAAGATTTATACTAATGTGACTATGCACACACAGTTATATAGTGTCACTGCAGTGAAAAACAAGACAGGCCACCAAGCATTATGAATGGAGGAATTGCCCCCTGTCAACGTTGGTTTGTCTTTTGTCAATGGCTTGGAAGTGAATTACTGTCTTCCTTGCAAGCTAAGTCAGCTTCATTCAAAAATGGTTTATGCTTCTTTGCTTTATAAGCTTCTAAAGCAGTTCTTCATTCTAATCGCATTGTTTCTCCTAGTGAGTATGTCATATCACAAATAAATTGATTTGCTTTGGTGTTCACCCTAGATCTCAAAATCCGCTATTATGGTTATCTCTTTTCTGCTCTTTTATTTCCTTGTGTATAGTCGAGTCAGATCCAAGTGGCACAGAAGCAGATTGCTCTTCCTTCTCCAGCAGAACATCTGGTGGATTCAAATTGCATGTCTTTGGGATTGCAGCAAAGCTTCTTGCCACTAGGCCACCAGAGCTCCCTTCTTTTCTGCTCTCATTTCTTGTTTGTCCTGTATAACTAGAGAAGATCACATAAATATTGTGTACCAGTGACTTCCAGCTAGACCTCTATGACTTGATGATTTGGATGGTCTCGTTCATTTTCTAGATTCAGTTTTTTATGTGCTGAGTGACTCCATTAACTGTATCTCTAACCCAACCTTTGTCTCAGAAGCACTTGAGGATTTCTGAGAGTATATTGAAGATTTCCACTTGGGTATGTTTGAAATGATTCAGTGTGCATAAAATGTAACATCATACACCCTTTATTTCCATCTAAGCCACTGTCCAGCACAATGAACATCCCATTCACAGAGCTACCTGTGCCCAAAAATGGAGTTATTCTTAATTTTTACTATCCACTGCTAATCAATATCCAAATAATGGTTATTTGACCTAAAAAGCTTTTGATACCTTGTGATTCCCCCCCCCTTAACTCACATTATCATCATCTTGTGTTTAGATTGCGGAAACTTTCTAATTGCTTCTAGTTTTGTCCCTCTTTTTGGTCATTCTCATAGTGTGATCTTTCTTTCTAAGTAGATTGTTTTCTTTTCCTACTTAAGATCTTTCAGTTGATTCCTTAGTAGTTATTTGTAAAAATGCTCATTGTAAAAAAAAAATTCTCATTGTCTTTGGAATAAAGTCAGCTACATCTTTAATATATAGTTTATATAGTTTATTGAGACCTTTGGCACTGTTAATTTAAAATCTCTTTCTGCCTGGGAGACTTTCACTGCCTTATCCTTGTCATATTCTTTTTTGCCATCGGGCAACTGTCACTTGAAAAATAATAGAAGCTGGAGAGAAAGTCGCTGAAGAAATTGATATGATGAGCTTAGTGTTGTTATTGTTGTTAGGTGCTATTGAGTCAAGTACGAATCATAGCAACCCTGTGAAAAATCTGAACTCTGTTCTATGCTGTGCCATCCTCACACTTTCTGAAACACAAGAGCCCATTGCAGCAGTCACCATGTCAGTCCACTTGGTTGAGGGTCTTCCTCTTCTTCGCCAGCCCTCAACCCTTCCCACCATCATGTCCTTCTCCAAGGAATAGCACCCCCAGCAACATGCCCATGGTATATGAGGTGAAGCCTCATCATTCTTGTCTCCAAAGAGCACTCCAGCTGCACCCTCTCAAAGACATGTCTGTTCATTCTCTTGGCTGTCCATGGGATGTTCAGTGCTCAAGGTGTCAGTTCTTTTTCTGTCATCTTTATTCATTATTGAGCTCTCAGATGCATAGCAAATAATCAGAAAGACTGACCTGAATCAGACCCACCTTAGTCCTCAAACTGACATTATTACTCCTTAGTAATTTGGAGAGGTCCCTAACTGCAGATTTTCCCGGTGCTGTGTGTACTCCTTATTTCCTGATTGTTGGTACCAAGGGTGTTGATTGTGAATTCCAGCAAGATGAAGTTTTTGACAGTTTCATTCTTCTCTCCCTGCATCATGACGTTGCCTATCAGTCCAGTAGTAAGAATCTTTGTTTTCTTGACATTGAGATACAATCCATACCAAAGGCTGCATTCCTTGATTTTCTGCAACAAGTACTTCATGTTCTCACTTTCAGCAACCAAGGTTGTGTTATCTACATAATGCAGGTTATTGATGAATCTCCCTCCAATTCTGATGCCACACTCCTCTTCATAGAGTCCAGCTTCTTGGATAATTTACTGAGCATACAGAATAGGTATGGAGAGGTTGCAACCCTGACGCACTCTCTCTCAGTTTTGAATCATACAGCGTTCCCATTCTGTTTGCAGCAGCCTCCTTATGGAGGTATAGGTTCATCATGAGCACAATTAAGTGCTCTGTGATCCCCATTCTTCTCAATGTCAGCCACAACTTTCTATGATCCACATAGTCAAATGCCTTGACATAGTCAATAAAGCACAAATAGACATTCTTTTGGTATTCCTTATTTTCAGCAAGAATCCATGTCACTTGTCCTTTTACCATGTATTTTGGAATCAATATAGTTTATTAATTTACACCAATTCTTCTCTATTTTTTGTAACCTTAAGTTAAGGAAATGGATTAATTATCAAATTAGTAGTAGAAGATACTGAATTTTAATTTTTATAAATTGTCTCTTAACAGCTTAGGATTCAACATTGTACTTTATGGATTGGGATCTAAGAGAGATTTACTAGAAAGATTTCGAACTACCATGCTGCAGGATTCCGTTCATGTTGTCATCAATGGCTTTTTTCCTGGAATCAGTGTGAAATCAGTAAGTATTTTTAATACATAACAAGGAATACAATTATATCCCATGATAATGCATATCCCATTATTAATGGAGTTGCTAGTACTCATTCTGGAGCATTCATTCATATTGATAGTACTGAATAGTGCTTGAAATCATGTTGTTAGAATTCAAGCTTCAAATCCCCATCTTCAGATTTCCTATTTTATAACTAACACATGCTATACTCTAGGGAAATAATAACTTTGTTATATATGCCCACACCAGCTTTAACTGTGTTACAATTTTATGTGTTTTTGGTAATATACATACAGCAGTTGTTTAAGTACTTGGTTTTTGTTTTACAGTGCATTTATCTTAGATAGTTTTTATTCTAAATGTTCATATTTCTTCATCTGAAAATGAATTTATAGCTCTTTAGTGCTATATATTAAATAATGTAATCGTCCTTTTTAAGTGTTTTTAGTATTTTTTACTGTTAGAGTAATTGATGTTTATCTAATATTTCTTATAATGTTATAAAATACTTGCTGCAGAAGATCAAAGGCTATAACCATCAGTATGAAAGTAGCTAAGAGAATACGCCGTGCCCTTTTCCTTATGACTCAGGGTGAAGTCTCTCTCAGGGAGGAGTGATAGGGAATGGCAAAGGATACACTGACAAAGAAGATTGATCAGAACTGGCTTTGACAAGCACTGTGGCATTTGGACAAGAACAAACTGGGAGGAGGGTAGAGAGAATAGTGCAACAATGAGTGGAAGCCCAAAATCTCTGTAAATGTTTATGAAAATTAATAAAATATAATTATAGAAAAGGGAAAAAAAAAAAAAAGTTAAAGGAAAAAAAAAAAAAAAAGAATACAGAAATCCTCACCACTGGACCAGTAGATAATATGATAGGTGGAGAAAAGATTGAAGTTGTCACTGATTTAATTTTCCTTGGATTCACAGTCCATACCCATCGTTACAACAATCGAGAAATCAAAAGACATGTTGCATTGGGAAAATCTATTGTCAAGGACGTCTCCAAAGTGCTTAAGAGCAGTGATATCAGTTGAAAGACCAAGGTGCACCTGATCCAGGGCATGGTCTTTTCAGTTACTTCCTATGCATCTGAAAGTTGTTATAAGAATGAGAGAAGAATCACTGCCTTTGAATTGTGTATTGGAGAAGAGTGCTGAGTATAGGTCTGTCTTGGAGGAAGTACAACCAGGGTGTTCCTAGAGGCAAGGATGGTGAAACGTTGTCTTAAATATTTTGGGCATGTTATCAAGAGCAGCCTGTCCTTGGAAGAAGATATCATGCTAGAAAGGTGGAGGCTCAGGGAAAGAGAGTAAGACCTCAACAAAATGGACTAACAATGGGCTGGAACTTGTCAGATAATGAGGATGGCACCAATAGGGCAAGCTTTATCTCTTTTGTTCATAGGATCACTGTAAGTCACAGTCAGCTTGATGGCACATGACAACAACACAATAGCCTTTTAAAAATCAAACAGTAGTGTAGCTTATGTAGTCAAGATTATCTACCTTGAACATCATTCTTGTTCAAATTATTTCTTTTTTTTTTCTTTTTTTTTTTTTTTTACTTTCATGACGTTACTTTAATGATCAGGTTCTTTGAAGTCCTACAAACCAAATTGCAGTTCTCATACTGATAAAGCTGTGGATAAGTAGAGAGAGCCAGTTTTCAATACAATGACATACAGAGATTGAATAACTTGGGTGGAGTATTATAAAATACTCCACAGTAATTGTTTTTCAGATATATAACACATTATTTTTTATGCAATTTGAAGCAACTTACAGAGTTTTATTTTTAGAGTGTCCTCTTTGATGATTTTTTAAAATGATTTATTTAGGCATATCCCACTCTATAAAACTTTGTCCCAAAACATCCAATTCCCTACTTTATCTGAGACATAGAAATTTACAGTTGTGCTCAAAAGGGAAAAGCAGTCTTTCTCAAACACCTTCAGGGATTTATTAGTAACATGTAACTGATTCTTTGTCAGTCTGAGGTCTTCTTCCATACTAAAAAATCAACTATATAATTAAGGGATAATATGTGCAAATGTGTATATACCAAAAAATTGCAAAATGTTAATCAAAGTCTACTTTCAGTTTGTTAAATAATTCCTTGAGTGGCCCCTGAAGGAAACAAAGCATCTTTGTAGCCCAATCACAAATCTCTTCTAATTCTTAGAAAGGCAGTTGTGGTGCAACAATGAATGAATGGAAATACAAAGTCTCTGTAAATTTTCATTAAAATTAATAATTTTAAAATATTTAATTTTTTTTTTAAAAAAAAAAAAAGACAGTTCTGATTATATTGATCCAAGTAATGCAGTGGCAGCAGGTTGGGCAAGGCAACACTTCTGGTTTCTCCAAAGGCGGTCTCGCTTGACTTAGGAGGGCCCGGGACCATCCACAAGTTATCTTCCAGAGAATTTCTCCCATAGGAGTTGTGTTCCGTAAAGTGTGTCCCATGGCTGGGGATGGCTCTTTCATTGCCTGTCCATTACTGGAGAACTGCTTTCTCTGACAGTGCCTTTGTGTATTCCGGTAAGGGAGAAGCTGTGGTGTGAGGCAGAGCTTTTCCATTTGGTGAGGAAGGGCATGTCTTTTGTATGTTGCAGTAAAATTCATCAAGTGCCGTTTTGTGCTGTCTCTCCCAAGGTCGTCGGTGTGCCTTGCTTGAGCACAGGCTTTCCTGGCTGCAGCTGGGGATTTCCGTTTCCTCAGCAGTTCAGCTTGGACTTCGGTCACAAGATGTAAATGCGACATTTCCCTCCCCAACTCCCAGTATGCATGCTGCATGCTATCCCTTAAAATGCTGAATGCTTGGAGATTTCTGCTCCTCAGATTATCTTCGCCAGAGAGATTTGTTTGCTTGGATCTCTGCAGCTCTGTCCGAGGTTGTTACAATTTTTCCTCATCTGTTCCAGCTCTTGCTCCAAAACATGGATCTTTCAACTTCTCCACCTCCCAGCTTGAGGAAGGTGGATTCAGATTCCTCATCACCTTCTGAGTCTCCACCTCTGTCCTTAGCTGCAGAAGTTCTACTTATTTAGACTGTAGACTGTTCATTCAGTACTTAGAAAGATTCAGAATTGCCTTTATTCATCTTATCCAATTGGCTCTTCAGATTATCCCTATCAATGCAGACCTCTTTCTATGTGTGATAAACCTTATTTACTTGCTCTCGCCCCACAGAGGCAGCTTCTTCATCTGATCGACCTTCTAAAAGCTTTTCTTCCAAAAATCATATTGTTTTCTTTAACAAAGAATTAATTCTCTTTCTCTGAGTCCTTCAGTTGGTTTTTGATGTCTTCATATGCCGTGATGAGGGCAAAATGCGAAGCAACATACTTATCTCCCCAGTATATGGAGACCAGAATCACTCTGTCTCTCTCGTGAGCTTTCTCGTGGTTCAGAATGCAGATGTCATCTTCCATCAGTATAGCTGTGATAGTGCGGAGCCCTGCGAGGTGGGACCGCCTCCCTGGCCCACGACTTTCAATTCCCCAGGGTTTGCAAATGGATCCAAATCAAACCCGAGTTGCCAGGGGTCACTGTGGGCTTCCGGTTTCCTCAATGATGACGACGACAACGACGCCACCATTTCACCAGCTAAGGCAGCTGCTTGGGGAGCACCAAAACAGGGCGTCAATGTCTCCCACCTTGCCTGCACCAGGGGGCCGGGGAGGAGGTGGACTGCGGGCGTGGCCAGAGGACGCTCCCTGGCAGGCCACGCACCTCAGATTCTTTGTGTAGTCAAATTGAAAAAAACAACTTAAAAGATTAGATAGGAACTGTATGGAACAATGAGTATTATGTCAATGAGATAGCTCAGAAAAGAAGGGTGAAAATGATTGCAGAACTTGAATGTGATCATTGTCACTGAATTCTCCATGGAGAAACTGGAATTGTATTGTTATAGCTGTATATATTCTTAACAATAAAAATAAAGCATAATTAGCATAATGTATATATCTACTTACATTCTCATGACATTTTTAAAATGTCATTAAAAAATTTAAAATAGGTTGTTACTTGTTAAGGGTATTGTTTATCCTGCATAACAGAAAAAGTTCTAATTGACATAGATGCCTTTTGTGTTTTTGTAACTTAGATCCTGAATTCTGTCACAGAAGAAGTCCTTGATTATGAAGGTACTTTCCGCAGTATTTTGGATCAAGTAGACTGGATAATAAACAGATTTAAAGAAGGTAACATAAAGTAGATGCTTAATGTAGTTTGTTGTTACATGCTGTGGAGATGGAACCCACTCCTAGCTGGCCCTCCAGCTGTAGCATGGGAAGAGTGTCTGTTTCCTCCTGAAGAGCAATTGGTGGGTTCTAATCACCTGTCTTTGGATTGGCAACACAGCTCTTTACCCACTAGGTAGGCTACTAGAGTTCCCTCTTACAGTTTAGGCTGATGTTAAATAGACATTCTACTTATTCATATATTTGCATATACAGAAATGAGGATTATTTTAATAACTACACTAGTGTAGTATGACTGATTTGGATTGTTTTAAATTTATATGTCTCTATGAAATATTTTGGTAATACTTAACTGAAAGAAGAGAGTTTGTTTCTACACCTTTATATGTACATAACTCTGTTAGATTAAAAAAAAATAAGAGTTGAGGACAAGAGAGAAAAATAAAGAAGCTGGTCCCACGTAGGGAATAGGCCTTTATTAGTGGACCTGAGAGGGACGCCAAGTGACCGCTCACAAAGAGGATGAGAGAGGAACGCAGGCAGACAGTTTCCTTTTATACGGGCTTTCAAGGATACCCAGAGAGATGTTAGCTTACTCCAGAATTTTAGGGATTGGGTCCTGCCAATGTGTGACGAGACCCAGGGCCTTACCAGGATCCAGGCACCTAGTCACCTTACCAGGGTATGTAACTGAGCAGGTTTTTTCAAGGGATAGGCCTGGGTGTTAGGTCTAAGGATAGCTGTGACATTCGTCTTTCACGCTGTGGTTCTTACTGCAGATTCTTTTTTTAGCATCCAAGCTTTTATTAATATTTTTAAAAACAGGTGTCATTTCAGAATACTTTTAGATGTTGGCAATTGTAGAATAACTCCAATTGATCAGTATATTTTTATATTAATTATTATAAATCTTTTTTGTTCTGAAAGTTTACAGAGCAGATTGATAATACATTAAACCAGTTGTAGATCTTTTGAGTGAAACTGATAATAACCGCACATTGTGTTAGCGTCCCTCCCACGATTTCTCCGCTTCTTGTTTCCATTCATCCCTCCACCCTCTTCCTTTCTGAACTTTACCAGTTGCTCGCCTCCTTCCTCTGAGCCTTATCCCCAGGCGCATACTGCCCTTGTGCTCTTTTATTTTTTTTTTAATTATTATTGGGAAAAACATATTGGGGGTACAAGGAGGTGAGGGTTGGGGGCAAAAGGGTGAGGATGGGCCAGGATGCAGCTGCAGAGCTGCACTGTTTGGTCGGTGGGGGAAGCAGGTGAAGGAAATGATGAGGGTCCAGTGGGGACCAGATGCTACAGAAGAGTGACAAGCATTTTCCAATGGTAATTAAACCAACTGTCTTATTGATTTGGGAATTGGATGCC
>NW_006399825.1:6316854-6317430 GCF_000299155.1 Elephantulus edwardii | reverse complement strand
TTGAATTCCTGTTGTTGAGCCTCGATCTTCACTGAGGGCCAGTCATCAGCTGTGTAAGTGTTCAATTATCAATAAGCCAAAGTCTGTGGAAGGCCATAATGGCCCTGCTTTAAGTGGTTTGCTGCTCCCGCAGCTCACCACACTGTCTTTGCCTCCACCGCCACCTTGGATCTCCGCCCTTGTGCTCTTCTTTGGCTGATGTTTTAAGGACTAAGTACCACCCTAGTTTCACTGGCCACCTTAATTGGTCTGTTGTTTGGCTGCATATTGTGCCATGTTGTTGATGTTGTTATGTGCCGTCAAGTCGTTTACGATTCATAGCGACCCTATGCACAACAACTCTAAACCCTGCTCTATCCTGTGCCAACCACACTGCCTATGACACACCCATCCCTATTACCCCAGTCACCGAATCAATCCATCTCATAGAGGGTCTTCCCCACCTGCACCATCCCTCCACCCTCCCAAGCATGATGTCCCTCTCCAAGGACCCGTCCCTCCTAGCAACATGTCCAAAGTATGTCAGACGAAACCCCAGAAGCCTTGCCTCCAAGGAGTAGCTTGGTTTAATCCTCT
>NW_006399825.1:6314625-6316569 GCF_000299155.1 Elephantulus edwardii | reverse complement strand
GTCCTTGACCCTCCGCAGCAAGTGCATGAGGTCCTCCTCAGTTTCAGCAAGCAGGGTTGTGTCATCTGCATAACGCAGATTGTTAATAAATCTTCCACCAATCCTGATGCCACAATATTGTGCCATAGGAGTGAATTTGATTCTAGTCTCAAAGAGTGGCTAAAGACAGGATTCCCAGGGCAGGAGTCTGAGGGGGTTCCACTTGGAAGGCTGGCCATTATTGTGATTTTGAGTTCTCCATTTCTCTTCCACTGTATCCAGAACTGTGTTGGAATCCCTTTCAGAGCAATTAGCAGTGAGAGCAAAGTACCATCCATCTAGTTTTCTGATCATAAGTCATGAAAGTTGACATTCTTAAGAACTGTCAGCTCTGTGGACTAATTGTTTCCACATATCACTGATTTCTTCACTCTGCTTCAGACAGTGAAAGGACTTAGCTGGCTGCTTGAAATCTTTTAAATCTTCAGCTACTCACCGAGGAATAGTGCACAGTATTGTCCTTGTGAACTGTATTATTCCAGTTGACCTGCATGTCATCTGGCACAGTCATCCTGAGGCCACATGAACAACTGATTGAGTCCCTCAGGTATTTGGTTATGGTAATTTTGCCCCCTCTTGACTCTCCTGTATACATGGATTTATGTGTAGCATATACAGATACTCAGGTTACATTGTGATTGCATGCTGAGCTGTCATTGCCAAAACTGTACTAATCTTGCTTATGCCCTCTTTCACTGGCATGGGCCAGCCTGTTCATTTTGTCTATCTGCCTATGTATATATTTGTGGGATGGTGTTGTTATTACTAGTAATGCAGGATTGTGTTTATAATGGCCTTTGATTATCTAGAACTCTTATGTACTTCTTTGTGTCTTCCTTTTCTTTAGTGATTGATACACCCTTATTTTATGCAACCTGTCCCTCATCTAACTTCATATATATCTATTATCTAATTACTAGATTTTCTTCCCTATCTTATCTTTCCATTCTTGATAACCATCAAACAGTATTTTGTATTTTTTGTATTAATATTTTTATAATGTTGTTATGCATCTTTGAGTTGGAACTAACTTGTAGTTGACCCTCCAGTGGGTTGTAGAGGCTATAAATTACACAGAAGGAAAGAGTATCTTGCTTCCTCAGAGCATCTGGTGAACTCAGACAGCTTGTCTTTGAGTTGGCAGTGCAACTCTTTAACCATCAGAGCTCCCTCCTCCTTCCCCTTTTTTATTGTTATTCTTGTGTGCTGTCGAGTCAGAACTAACTCATAACGGACCCTCCAGCAGGTTTTCAGAGGCAGTAAATGTATCGTCTTACAGTACCTAAGTCTTTGAAAATACATACGTAGTTTTCTGTACCTTTAACTGTGATGAACATGGATGTTTTCAAATTCAACAAGCTGTATTTTTTTTCTTATTACTCATTTTAATGAAAGTTTACAGAGACTTAGGGTTTCCAGTCATTCATTGTTGCACTTTTCTCCCTGCCCTCTCTCCTCCCCAATTCACTCTTCTTGAAAAGTAAAAGAAAAACTCCTTCATTGTTATGCATCCCTACCCCCAAGTCCACTCCACTGTGCAGCCTTCATTCTGGACTTCTATAATGACAATAATACCCAATCATATATCCCTTCTAAGCAGTTCTCTCCCTCATCCCCTCATCTGTTTCAATGCAGTATGTATCATTCCTCCCCTCTCTTCCTGTCTTCCCTCAACCCCGATGTCAGTCCCATTTTACAATAGTGGCCCTATGCAATATTTATGCTTTTGTGACGGAGGTAGTTCACTCAGCATAATGTCCTCCAGGTTCATCCAGTTTGCATAATATTTCATGAATTCCTTGTTTTTCAGTGCTATAAAATATTCCATTGTGTAAATATACCAGAGCTTCTCTATCCATTTGTTTGGGGTTTTTTTGTTTTTTTTTCTCTATAATTATATTTTAT
>NW_006399825.1:6309059-6310349 GCF_000299155.1 Elephantulus edwardii | reverse complement strand
TGACCAAGGAGGATAGAAGGAGAATTGATGCCTTTGAGCTGTGGTGCTGGAGAATAGTATTGAGGGTACCATGGACTGCTAGGAAAACAAACATTCATCCGGGAGAGGGTTAAACCGGGCGGCTCCTTGGAGGTAAGGATTCTGAGGCTTCGTCTGACATACTTTGGACATGTTGTAAGGAGGGACCGGTCCTTGGAGAGAGACATCATGCTTGGTAGAGGGGAGGGACAGCGCAGGAGGGGAAGACCCTCTATGAGATGGCTAGAATTAGTGATTGGGGTAATCGGGATGGGTGTGTCAAAGGCGGTGTGATTGGCACAGGACAGAGCAGGGTTTAGGGCTGTTGCACATAGATGCACTGTAAGTCACAAGTGACTCAGCGGCACGTTACAACAACAGCATCTTAGAATCTTTGTCACTGTATTCTCTGTCTGGTATCCACAACCTCAGTGGTGGAAGAAAAGTTTATTCTCCTTGTAAGGTCTTTCCTTAATCTTAGGTGCCAAAGAGTCCCATTTTTTTTACCAGTTTTAAGACATTTACGTTTGTTTTTTGGCTTTGTTTTTTTTTTTCTTTCTTCTTTTTTCTTATTGTGTATCATCTAATCGTATCTGACTGTCATAGAAGGACATTACTCCTCCTTCTCCAGCAGAGCACCTGGTGGATTCAAACCCCATGCCTTCAGGATTGTAGTGCAGCTTCTTTCCCCAAGCCATTAGAGTTCCTGGTATATTTGGCTTTTAAATATGTATTGATCTCTTTTCATTTTAAGGGGAAAAAATTCTTATGTACTTCATAACTGTTTTATTTCCCCTTTCCATAAGGTGTCAGATCTTTTACGCTCATTTGTACCTTATTTATTTATTTTAAATTTTTTTCTTAATTTTGTGTGAGTGTACCGTCAAATCAGATCTGACTGGTACAGGAGGAGATTGTCCCTCCTTCCCCGGCAGAGCATCTGGTAGATTAGAACCGTTTGCCTCTGGGATTATAGTTGCAGCTCCTTGCCACTAGGCCACCAGAGCTCCCTTGTACCTTATTTATTAAAATAAATTTCTTGTTTTTTTTTTGGGGGGAGTTTTCATTCATTCATTGTTGCACTGTTTTCCCTAGCCTCCTCCCCAGTTCGTTCTTCTCCCCCTTCCCCCTTGGATGTCTGTTTTAATTGTCCAATTGCCACAGTGTTTGAAAGGGGATGGCATATTCGCTTAGCTACTTCCTGCTTAAAAGGGACGCTATAGGTTTCAGGGTGAAGATCTTCTCTCACTACTCTAAAGGGCCCCTTTGGCA
>NW_006399825.1:6303266-6308247 GCF_000299155.1 Elephantulus edwardii | reverse complement strand
CCTTTATTACCTTTGGGTGGCACTGTTTATGACTAAGACTTCCTTTTCCTGACACAGGCCCTAAACTGGCGGCAATAACTGCCCCAATAATTTTGGCCATTCTCTGGTCTTTTCTCTTCCCTCTAGATCCCAGTTGTTAAAAGAGGGAAAAATTTAAACAAATATATAACAAATAATTTTGAACAATATAATCTTTTACTTTTAAGACTAGGAATATTAACAACATGATCATTTCCAATCCAGAGATACATGTTCCAATGCAGTTCCTATTTTCCATAAATGGTTTTGATAAGAAGAATATCGTAAATGTGGATACAGTTCCACTATTCCTCCTCCATGCTACAATATAGTGTTATTAGCATGAACAGTTATAAATCCATTGCCGTCCTTACTCTTAAAATTTTTTTTAAATTTAAGTTTATTATTAATTTCCGTAAAAATCTACAGAGCCTTTCGATTTCCATTGTTGCAAGAATCTTTGTTTTCTTGATGTTGAACTTCAGTCCATATTGAAGACTACTGTCCTTCACCTTCTGCAGCAAGTGCTTCAGGTTCTCCTCAGTTTCAGCAAGCAAGGTTGTGTAATGTAGGTTGTTGATAAGTCTTCCTCCAATCCTGATGCCACATTCCTCCTCATAAAGCCCAGCCTCCTGGATGATCTGTTCTGCATAATGGATTGAAAAGGTCTGGAGACAGGAGGCATCCCTGACACATTTCTTTCCTGATTTTGAACCATGCAGTGTTTCTCTGCTCTGTTCCAAGGACTGCTTCCTGGTTTGAGTATAGGTTTTGCATGAGCACAATTAAGTGTTCTGGGTTTCCTGTTCTCCTCAAGGTTGGTCATAATTTGTTGTAATCCACACAGTATGCCTTTGCATAGGAAGGAGTATACAGAGCCACTGTACGAAAAAGAATTGGTTGACACGGAAGTATTGCATGAAACCATGTGTGATCAAAAGGCAATGGTAATGAAGGAGGACGTGCAGGCCACTCTGAGGGACTTAGCAAAAAATGAGGCACCAGGAATTAATGGAATACCAATTGACATATTTCAACAAACATCCTAGATATGCTCACCAGATTGTACTAAGAAATCTGGGGGAGCTCTGGTGGCCTAGTGGCAAGAAGCTGTACTGCAATCCCAGAGATAGAAGGTTCGAATCCACCAGATGCTCTGCCGGAAAAGGAGGAGCAATCTCCTCCTGTACCTGTCGGATCTGATTTGATAGTACAGACACACACAAAATAATAAAATTTAAAAAATAAATAAATCTGGAGGGCAGCTACTTGGCCAACTGACTGGAAAAAGTCCATATTCCCATTAAAAAACAAAAAAAATGACCCAACAGAATGTGGAAATTTTCAAACAATATCACTAATATGACACAAAAGCAAAACCCTGCTGAAGATTATCCAAAATCGACTGGAACAGTACATCAACAGAGAACTGCCAGAAGTACAAGCTAGGTTTAGAAGAGGTTGTGGCAGTAGAGATATTATCTCCAATGTCAGATGTATCTTGGTAGAGTACCAGAGGAATGTCTTATCTGTGTTTCATTGACTATGGAAAGTCATTTAACTATATGGATCATAGCAAATTGTGGCTAACTATAGATTACAGACAAGAAAACCCTCAGGGCAGATCTTTTCTGCAACTATGGGATAATAAAACATAAATAGGAAAAGAAAAAGCTATGTTCTTTTTAAGATCTGGTTAAAACTAAGCTCTAGTAAGGATCTGAATGATATACTAACCATTCCAGTTCAGTCTCTAACCACTCCAGTCCTATTCATATTCCTGAGTTCATTTCTTTTTTCCTTAAAGCTTTAATAATAAGGCTTAGCTTTTTGTATGAGTATTTGGCAGACCTTACCAAATAAATTACATATCCTTGTTGTTGTTATGTGCAGTTAAGTAAAACCCATAGAGACCCTATGAACCATGGATATGAATCCTGTCCTTTCCTGTGCCAACCTCACAGTCTGTGACATATTGATCCCATTACTGCAGTCCACCTAGTTTAGAGTCTTCCGCTCCTCCTCCATACTTCCACCTTTCCAAGCATGATGTCCTCCATAGCCTCTCCTAGAAACATGCTTAAGAGGATGTGAGACGAAGCTTTACCATCCTTCCTTCTAGGAGCACTCTGGCTGTGCTTTCTCCAAGACATGTTCTTTTGGCAGTCCATGGGATATTCAGTACTCTTTCTTCAACACTGTAGTTCAAAGACATCAGTTTTTCTCTATTATCCTTAATCATTGTCTTAAGCAATATTTCAAGAACTTCGTGATATTGTAGGTTAAGTTTTCAGCTGCTAACTGAAAGTTTGGTAGATTAAGCCCACCAGTTGTTGTCCATAAGAAAGATTAAGCAGTCTGCTTCTATTAATTTATAACCTTATGATTGTGATGTTGGTCACCATTAATTGGAATCAACTTGACACAGTGCATTTAGGGGTTTTTTTTTGAGGCACAATTTATACTACTTTGATGTATTCCTTTATACAAAGACATTGTGTGTAGTAGGAATGTCACAAATACTCTTTGAAAATAATAATCAAAATCTCTTTCCTTTTAGATACTTCTTTACAACTCTTTCTGCTCATCCACAATTTGGATAGCCAGATGTTGAGAGGAGAGAGAAGTCAGCAAATTATCGGGCAGTTGTCATCTTTGCATAATATATACCTTATCGCTTCTATTGATCACCTCAATGCTCCCCTTAGTAAGTTAAATATTCCTCTTGTTTTTTTTTAGATACCATCTTACACAACTAGTTTTCTTAATGTCATAAATTGGAATATTTTTTCTTGTTTTACAATACACTTTTCCTCTTACAGATATTTGAAGACAGCTTACCAAAAAGATAGGTGTCCTCAGTTTAATTTCTCATATAATTATTTGAATAAAATGTCAAATACCAAAAATGGTACTTTACATCTAAAATTACATGAAAGGGAGCACTGGTGGCCTAATGACAAGAAGCTGCGCTCCAATCCTGAAGGCGCATGGTTCGAATCCACCAGATGCAGTGCTACAGGAGGAACAGTCTTCTCCTGTGTCAGTTGGATCTGATTTGATGGTACACACAAGGAAAAAAAAATGAGTAGGAAGGTAACCAAATTATTGGTCCCTTTCCATTCTTTGTGATACTCAGTATTTATTAATTTAATTCATAGAGTTTTATACTTAACCTATAAATAAATACTCAGATGTTGATTGCCAGTGAAATAGATTGTGAGTTACTGATTTAGGTGGGGAAAGAGCAAAAAATTTAAAATTTCATAATTTTTTTAAATTAGTTATTTTAAATGTAATACTTCTTTTTCTTTCCTTGAATAAAATTTAGTAACATAAAAAAAATTTAGTAACATGATTATGAAAATAATTTGTAATTCCTTATTATTTTGACCATGTACTCTAGTGTGGGATCATGCAAAGCAAAGTCTTTTTAACTGGCTCTGGTATGAAACTACTACATATATTCCATATACTGAAGAAACTTCCTATGAGAATTCTCTTTTGGTTAAACAATCTGGATCGCTACCACTTAGTTCTCTAATTCATGTCTTACGAAGCCTTACTCCTAATGCAAGGTAAGAGCAAAAATCTTATTTTTTTTCCTTAAAACTGTATTGAAGAAACCCATTTCTAGGGTTATTTTTGGAAGGGGAGATATGTAAGTGTTTTATTTCCAACTTTGGCTGTAAAATAAACACATGGGGGGGCTTCTCAAGCTTTGTAATTTGGAATACATAAAAAAATAACTAATTATGGATACTTTTTGACACTGAATCATGCTTGCCTTCTGATTTTGAAAAATGCTACATAACTTGAGAAAGACTGGAGAGTATTATGCTTAGTGAACTCAGTCTCATAAGGACAAATACTGCATAAGACTATTATTGTAAAAATAGAAGGATAACTAGGGAGAAACGTGTCTAAGTGTTCAAGGAGGGGGAAAGGGTGGGGGCAGAGGAGTGAGGATGGGTAGAGGGGAAATCACATTTCTGGGTTTTAATGTTGGGTGCCAAGATTGCAGCATAGTTTGGAGGACTAAGAAAAATAGTAAGTAATAGTTTCCAGTACTACATTATAATCAGAAGACCACTCCAGTCTACCAGGCTGCCCACCAGCAAAGCAGGAGTACCAAGATTATTTTTTTAATAGCTTATTATTGATTCTACTTGAATTTTATAAGCTTTTTGGTTGTTGTTATGTACAAGTATATATTAAATATTGTGGTCCAAATACTGGGTTCTTTTCGTGAAGTAGCTCATTTGATTGAATTAGATCTTTTTATTTTATTTTATTTTATTAATTTTAATGAACACTTACAGAGATTTTGGATTTTCATTCATTTATTGTTGCACTTTTTTCTTTACCCCCATCCCCCCAATTCGCTCCTTTCTTTGAAAAGCAAAAGATAAACTTCTTTATTGGTATTCAATCGCACTGACCCTGACCCCCCCACCCCCGCCCCAAATGCACTCCACTATGCAACCTTAATTCTGGATTCCTGTGATAATCATAATATTCTATCATATATCACTTTTAAACTGTTCTCTCCCTCATCTGTTTTAATTCAGTATACATACTCTATCCAGTTTTTCCCAGTCTTACAAATTAAATCTTTTTAATTAATTTGTTCTATTTCTGTTACTACTCTTGAGACTGTCTACAGCAGACCACATACCAAGTCAGCAGTTTCTACAGGTGCGGTTCAGTGACATTGATTGTCTTCAAGTTGTACAACCATTCTCCCCCCTTTTTCCAAGTTGTTCCTCCCCATTAACATAAACTCTTAGTCCCATTAGTTTTATATCTTCCCAATTTTTTTTTAATTTAGGTTGTTTATTTTTCATTTCAATGAACATCTACAGATTTTGGGATTCCATTCATTCATTGTTGCACCCTTCTCCCCGCACAAACCCCTCCCCCCTCCCCCCCCATTTGCTCCTCTCCTTGAAAAGCAAAAGAA
>NW_006399825.1:6282808-6301021 GCF_000299155.1 Elephantulus edwardii | reverse complement strand
CCAATATTTTATTCAAGATTTTTGCATCTATGTTCATAAGAGATATTGGCCTATAGTTTTCTATTTTGGTGGTGTCCTTTCCTGGCTTTGGTATCTATCTTCCCAATTTTTGTTGTCACTTTGATCCCCTGTGAGTAGATCTTTAAAAACCACAATGCTCAAGGCAGGCATTCTTATTAAGCTAAATTGTTAATTTAGACTTCAGGAGATAGTTTTTGTTATAGGGTTTAGAGATTATTTCAGGGGCAGTATTTACAAGGATTTATTCAGGATCTGGAAAATCTGGATTCCAAAAGAATTTGAAATTCTGTTCTGTGTTTCCCCTCTTTGATCATGATTCTTCTATAAAATCTAAATAAAATCTTTAAAATCTTTAATCAAAATATAGAGTAATAATTGCTGAGCATCATTCATTTCTTTCATGGGAGTTGTTTACAGAGTCATACATTCTATTTCCTTCTCCTATTCCTGACTCTCCTTCTCTGTTTTTTCAGTTACGTAAAGAAATGTTTTCTCCATTCATTTGATCTTCATAACCACTGTTAGTTAAATGGTAAATGCCATACCTTAATCCAAATGTGAAAATTGTTTTTCATTTCTGAATAGCATTTCATTATATATTCTTACTTTATCCTTTCTACTCTTGATGGACGTTTGAATTATTTCTTGCTTAGAATATTTCACACAAGATTGTTGGAAACATTTTGTTGTGGTCATCCACAACAAAAGTTTATCTGAAATATATTCTTGAGAGTGGAATAAATACATCCTCAGATCATACCTGTACCTTGTCTAGAGATGTTTTCAAATTATTTTCCTTGTATACATGGACAAAAAAACATTCTTATTATGCATCTGTGCTATAGTATTGTCAGGGTTTTTTCAAACTTAATCTAGTAAGTATAAAAATAATTCACTATGGCTCTAATTTACTCTTCAGAAGTTACAAAATAAATGGATCTCTCTGTTTTTTAAACTATGAACCCAGAACTCATTGCCATCAAGTTACAGCTCTTATCAACCCTGTGTTGTTAGGTACTGTTCAGTCTAGTACAACTCAGACCCTATGAACAGCAGATATGAACCCTTTGCTAGCCTGTGCCATCCTTATCGTATCTGACGTACTGAGCCCGTTGCTGTAGTTAGTCCATCTCATTGAGAGTCTTTCTCTCAGTACTCTAATTATTTATAACTATTTACCATAATAAATAAGGAACTGACTAATGCAAATGTCTTCTAGCTTTGCCTGCCTAAAATATCTCTGTACTAGCTATTAACAAATTTTAAAACATTTAAACTACCATTACATTTTGTTTGATTCTTCAAACTATCATATAGCCTTTACCTGGTATAAATACAAGGTAAATAAAAAGTCTTAACTAAAATTCAGTGCTAGGGTCATAGGGTAATGCTTAATTATAAGGTGGTCATGACCCACAATTTACATACAATACTTGCTTTTTATGTTACCATGAAAATGCAAAGGTTTAAAATTTTTTGAGCATGTGCAAAGATTCTTGTGTATTTAACTTGGTATGACAGCCCAACCACTTATTTCCCATGGAAAAATTCAGACATGAAAAAATATGTACCGTTTTATTTAATATAGAATTGTTTTTCATAATCTAAAACTGAAAATAATGTAAAATTCCAAACCAGTAGGGAATTGGAAGTCTGTGATATACAATATGATAGAAAGAATATTTTTTTCAGATTGTATGCTTGCTTTACTTTTGCTGCATTTTTTCTTTTGCTTTTTTTTCCATTTCTTTTTTTAATGAAATTTTATTTTAATTGTTATTTTAACGAGCATTTACAGAGAAGTTAGATTTTCATTCACTCATTATTGCACATTTTAGCCCCTCTCCTTTCCTTCCCCCTCTCCCAGTTCACTCTTTTTTTTTAATATTCATTCATTGTTGCACAATTACCTATCTCTCTCCGCACCTGCAGTCCTCTTTGCAATGATATACCTTTTATTCTAGGCTGTTGGCATACATATAATGCCTAATTATATATTCATTTTAAACAGAGAATTTTTAAAGACATAGAAATAACAGTATGTGAAAATGCAATATATAAAGTGGTGCCTGTGGTATATAAATTATAACCACATTCTATAACCTCATTTTATCTATAAAGACTTCAGATAACAGCATACACAATATGATCTCAGCTCAAAACATTGTTTTAGGGCTTTGGATTGATATTTTCTTCATTATCCTTTAAAAAAAAATTTCTAATTTTTCTGAAGATAATTAACTGTCATCAGAAATATCAGATACTCCTAGATTTTCCTTAAAAGGAAATTTTAAAACCAGTTCTCTTTAAATAGGCTAAGATAAAGAAATGTATTTCCTGTGTTCTTTGATATGATTATGTATGGGGCTATGCCTTTCTCTTTGGAAAAAGAAGCATAATAAATATATTATCTGTATGTGTTCCACACTAACCTAGTCTTACCATTTCTAAATTTGATTATTTTTTTTTCTCTCTTAGGGGGATTTTCAGACTACTAATAAAACATCAGCTGGATAACCAGGATAACCCATCTTATATTGGTATCCAGTATTTATTTGTAATATTGTATGACCTTCTTACCTCACAGATTCCTTTTTCTGAAAGCTAATAGCAGCACTCCAGTTTTTCACAGCAGAGAATGTGTGGTGTACACATTTCAGTAATGAACTTGCTAGTGACAGTGTTATGTGAAAAGCATAGCTCCCTTTTGAAGTTCCGTATGGTGATTACTAATGTAATTAGGGAGCTCTAATTAGCTCTGTAATGAGGGTGGTCTAACCCTTAGGAGCTGCTCCGTATTGGAGTCCATTGGGCGTTGTACTGCTAACCCATAGGCAACATCTCTCCGTTGGTTCGAGTCTGCTCCAGAGGAGAAAGATGAGCACTCTCCTCCTGTGCCATCTGCGGTCTCTGAAAACCCACGAAAGGGCCAGCCATGCGTTGGTTCCAGCTCAACAGCAGAAGAGAATTAAGATGTGTGACCACCACTTTTTGTTTTCTTAGGACATTTTCTTTCCCTAAGCAAAACAAATGTTTTAATTTAACCAAACATGTTAATATTTGTTTCTTATAACTTCTTAGTTTTCTCTTTAAAAGTAACTTTATCCATGCTATTTGAAACTGTCCACAGGATTAGTTGGTTCCCATGGATTACTTTCAACCAATTGATTCTTTTAAAAAATAAGTCACACACACAAGAAAAGTCACATGGATAGCATGTTGGTATTTTCTAGTTTTTGTTCTTTTAAAGATACATACTTTTTAAAAAAAAACAACAACCTAACAGTGGCATTTATTGACTGTTGTATCATACCATGCAAATAGCACCTTTGTCTGTAAAGATAGAGAGAGAGAGAGAGAGATATAAAGTGGTGTCTTAAATTCTGGCTTAAGGTAAAATTCTTTTTCTTTAACTCTTTAGGACTTTCTTTTCAAGATTTTTACCAGCAGTGTCGGGAGGCATTCCTTGTCAACAGTGATCTGACACTTCGGGCACAGTTAACTGAATTTAGGGACCATAAGCTCATAAGGACAAAGAAGGTGAGACTCTAATATTGTGGGAGTATATATCAGGGAGTGTATCTCACTTACATAAAGATAAGTTATACACCTTTGACTCTGACTCAGGCATGAAGCTGAATTCCATGGTGGGTCACAGGGATCCACTTAAGCAGTTCACCATTTGAATTCTTTGGAAAGTGATGCTAGTAGGGCTCTGCTTCAGAGAGAGCATTACATTCCTTCTTAGTCAGTAGTAATGGACCATTGAAGTTACAGAAGTCAGTAATTTTATTATTTCTTGCTCTCTTCCCACCATCCCATTCACTATTTAAGTATACATTTAAGACACTGTATTAAGTACCAAGGAGCTCTGGTGACATAGTCCATAGGAAGGTGCTCTACTAACCCAAAGGCAGTTCTCTGTGGTGATTTGGATTCACTAATGCCTCCATAGGAGAAAGGTGGACAGTATTCTCCGTGGGATATAGAATCTCCTCAAAACTCTTAGACCTGCACCAGGAAGCACCAGAAAAGAGCAAGGGAACACTACATGGTTTAAAATTAAGAAGGGTGTGTGTCAGGGTTCTATTCTCTCTTCATACCTATTCAGTCTGTATGCTGAACAAATCATTCGAGAAGCTGGACTTGTGTAGGAATTTGGCATCATGATTGGAGAGAGCTTCATCAATAAACTGCGTTAGGCAGATGACACAACCTTGCTTGCTGTAAGTGAGAAGAACTTGAAGCACTTGCTGCAGAAGATCAAAGAATACAGCCTTCAATATGGATTGCATCTCATTGTCAAGAAAGAAACATTCTTACCACTGGACCAATAGGCAACATCATGATAGATGGAGAAAAGATTGAGACTGCCAACAATTTCATCTTGCTGGGATCCACAATTAGCACCCTTGATACCAGCAGTCAGGAAATCAGGTGATGTATTGCACTGGGAAAGTCTGCAGTTACGGACTTCTTCAAATTATTGAGGAGTAATAATGTCAGTTTGAGGACTAAGGTATGGCTGATTCAGGCCATGATCTTTCCAATTACTTGCTCTGCATCTGAGCACTGGACAGTGAATAAGGATGACAGACGAATTGATGCATTTGAACTTTGTTGTTGGAGAGGACCACAGAACATCCCAAGGATGGTAAAAAGAACACCGTGGAGAAGGTGCAGCCAGAGTGCTCTTTGGAGACAAAGATAATGAGATAATCTCAAATACTTCAGACATGTTACAAGAGGTGCTATTCCCTGGAGAGGGACATGATGCTTAGAAAGGTGGAGGGTTGGCGAAGGAGAGGAAGACCCTCAACCAGGTGGATTGAAACGGTTACTACCACAGGGGCTCTGATGTGTCAGGAAGAGTGAGGGTGGTGCAGGATAGAATAGGGTTTAGGTCTATGGTTCATATGGTCCCTATGGCTTGTACTCAATGGTACCTACAACAACAGCAACAAAAAAACCTCCCAAGATAGTAACTATGCGTCCATTCTAATCTGATAACAATGAAATAAAAGATTATGTACATTATAAATACAGTAGTAAGCAAAAACAGCTCTTTTTATAGTTATGTAATACTTTCAGTGGGCTAGCATGTGCACTAACTAATTTAACCCTCATAAGAGAACTTCTTGTGTACTGTAAAGTCAGAACCGACCCATAGCTGACCCTCTTATGGGTTTTCGGAGGCAATTAATCACACAGGAGGAGATTGCCCATCCTCCTTCTGTGAAGCAATTGGTGGCCTCGAACCATGTGCTTCAGGATTGCAGTGCAGCTTCTTGCCACTAGGCCACCAGAGCTCCGAAATAATAATTGTTTTAAGTTCTGTGACCAGAAGAGCACATGAGAGCACAGGTAGATGTGTCTTAATTGTAGATACCAAAGGAGAGCTAAAAGGAAGACTAGAAGGTAATAGTTAAAGTGATAAGGGAAGAATATTCAGCAAGTAGCATCTAGAGAGACCCTGGGGCAAAAAAACCCCTGATACGTTAAAAAAGTAAAAATGAGGTCAGATGTCACAGAATGACTTTGAAGCACTAATGATTTCAGAGCTAGACCGGTCAGGTCTATTAGGCGAACATTAGGATTTTAATCTTTTTTGTAAAAGTCAAGTCATTAAAAGATTTCTTTGACTCTGAGGTGTAGAGCATAATTAGATAGTAAGAAGTTGATGCACACAGACAAGCTAAAAAGGTTTCATTGCAGCAGTCAGGGCGAGATGATGGTAACTAGGGAGAAGAGGGAAAAGTGCCTGGATTCAGAATAGAGCTTGGAGGGAAAATGGAGACAATTATTGACTAGATAAGAGACAAATGAAAGGAAAGTGTCAAGGGTGAATTGTTGACTAGATAAGAGATAAAGGAAAGTGTCAAGGGTGATGCCTGGCTTCTGCCTTGATAGTCTTTTGCCTTTATTTTTATCACATTGGCTCTGGTGGCATAGCGTATAATGTGCTAGACTACTAATCCAGAGGTCAGTGGTTCCAATCCACCACCCATTCCACAGGAGAAAGATGGGCAGTCTCCTCCTGTAAAGATTTATAGCCTTGAAAACTCAGTGGAAATTCATTTTAACTTGACAACAGATGGCGCATTTGGTTCTATTATCAAGTTAATTATCAGAACCAACAAGACAGCATTTAACAACAAACAAGTATTACACCAACTACTGTGTTAAGGAAATCCATTTATCTTATGAATAACTAATATTTGGGGTGTTCTTACCTCTTTTAGGGAACTGATGGAGTGGAGTATTTATTAATTCCTGTTGATAATGGAACATTGACTGATTTCCTGGACAAGGAAGAAGAGGAGGCTTGAGGATTATCCTTCCTCTTGGACCTTCTGTAGAAGAGTGTTGTACTCCAGCTACCAACACCTTCAGTCAGAGGTGTTGTGTTTACGCCATCATTATTTTTCCAGTGTACAGGATTTAAAATTGGGAGTAGGAGAATTTCATTTTCATCAGTTAGAACTTTTGACCAGCATGTCCGTTGTACCATCTTTAGCACTATGCAGCTGTCCTCAAGTTGGAGAAAATGTGCCTTTCATTCATTACCTCTCTGGAGACTTCTGGTGAGAATGAACAGTGTGCTCAGGGACTGTTTGGAACTGGATGTTTTTAAATTATTTTATACTAGAAATAATAACAATAGTCTTAATTTTTTGAGGGCCTTTTAACACTCTCAAGCTGATTGTTTGTAAGCATGCCTGTTCCAGAGTTTGGAAAGTACTGGGAGACGTAAGCATCATCTATTAATATTTGCTGTTGTGTATCTAAACTGGTAAGTGCTGTAAACAGTTCATCTCTTCGTGGTCCTGACATGCTAAATGATTATGTGGACTAGGAAGAAGTAGACAATCCATCTGTCTCGGTTTGGATTTAGGCTTCACATTTCGGGGGCTAAGGAAAGCAGCAACACTCTCCAGTGGGATAATAGGAAATGAATGAGTTGACTGGGTATGCACCAAGTCTAGGAAGCACCTGAACAATACATGAAGATCTTCTGAACAAAGTCTGTGCCATCACCTTCATAGGAGATACTAAGTGAGAAAGAGAAAAAAAATCTTAAATTGCAATTTAGTAACAGTTTTTATGACAAAAAGCATTTTTATTATTCTTGTCTATTGACATAACTTTTCTTGAATAACATGCAGGTAACTAACATAGTGACTGGCTGGCTTTGAAGATTTCACTGTCAAATAGACCCAAAGATCTCACTGTAAGATACTTCAATTTTTTTTTTCCCTAAAGTGATGATTTTTAAACCTCCTAAAGATTTTATATGAGCCTGTTTTCTTAGTAATGAAAAAAAGGTAACTTTGGCCATTGTTGTCAGCTTCAAGTCTTCATACTCCCAGAAATATTTCATACTTGGAAATTAAATTCTTCATTAAAATATTGTAATAAAGTATGTACCACATCAGGATTTTTCACTCATTTCTTAAATCACAAACCTCATTTACAGAATTATTTCTCAAAACACTTGGAATATTTTCAGTAATTTATTTGTGGTAGGATTAGATTAATTAGATTTATCTAATTAAGTGAAATTAACATGTATTAAAGTTATAGCCTCAAATATATCACCAAGGCAATTTCCTCCCAGTTACAGCCCCAGAAACTCAGTGGAGGAGGACAGTGATGAGTCACTTCCAGCTCAGCAGCAGTAAGCTTTGAGTTTGACTTGTAATACGTGTAGAATTTATTTTTTTTTATTTTATTTTTTTTTATTATTTTGTGTGCGTGTACCGTCAAATCAGATCTGACTGGTACAGGAGGATATTGCGCCTCCTTCTCCGGCAGAGCATCTGGTGGATTCGAACCGTGTTCCTCTGGGATTGCAGTGCAGCTTCTTGCCAGTAGGCCACCAGAGCTCCCCTTACGTGTAGAATTTATACATGAACATGAAGCATCTTTAATATTTATACAATTAAAAAAAGACCTAGTACCAAAGGATATTAAATGAAAATGAGATTTCCTCTCATTCCATGATTCCTTAGGAAAAACTGATTGTGCTTTCTCAACTATTCTTCCAGAGGTCATTAAGGTATATGTAATACCTGTCTACATACCTGTCTGCTCCCAAGGTCTTTTAAGATAAAGAATGTAAGTACTAGGAGATGGAGAATCTTAAAACACAATGGGAGAGTACAGTACTTAGTGATTTGCACCTTGATTTTTTTGAACGTCCGTGTTTATAAATGACACAGAAAACTTGTAATGGCCTAATGTACAACTTTTGCCTTTACTCTTAAATATCTAGTGATTCTCATTTTTATGTTCACTATTTGGAAACAGTGCATGTCAATAGTATTTATTATTAATAAATGAAAAGCCAATTTCAGTAGAAACCTTTAAGTTCCTCCATGTTCTTAAGGTCTTCCAGTTCTGTTTTCAATATGAAAACTAATTTCTTATCCTGTGTTATTTCTGAAAAGTCTGATTGGCTCTTTTAAACCATGACAGATTGATCTGAGTACTCTGAATACAGTGATGATGTTATTCTAGTACAATGCATAGCACCCCTATGGCCAAGGTATGTAAGATGAAGCTTTTCATCCTTGCCTCTAATACAATGAGAGGCTCCAGAAAAGTGGAAGGGATGTATGCAGGCTGGACATTTTTTAATTAATGTGATAAGATATGAAGGCCTTGAATGGGGTATGCTAGGTTAGTTATTGTAATACTCCAAGAACTGGTCTTAGGATAATGCTTGTTGAATATAGGAACATTTCATGCATGTAAAGACACAGTAGGTTAGAGATGGTTGCTAATTACTGGTGGGAAAGTTACTATGTGATCCATGTGATTGGCAAACTTGTCATTTTATTTCTTTTTTAAAAATCAAGAACATTAGGGAGCTTTGGTGGCCTAGTAGCAAGACTCTGCACTGCAATCCCAGAGGTGCACGGTTCAAATCCACCAGATGTTCTGCTGGTAAAGGAGGGACAATCTTCTCCTGTACCAGTCAGATTCGATTTGATGGTACATGCACAAAAAAATAAAAAAATTTTAAAAAATCAAGAACATTGAAAGAAATAAGTATTACTTTTACTTTCTTGAAAAGATTTAGTAACAATTCTGGAGAGTCTCTTTCCAGTTCATTTAAGTGTGAATCCAGCAGTGGCATTGCTCAGAATGTATTTTCCTAGGAGATGAGATGACTTCCAGCTTAGTCCTGAGCAGCCATCATATGACAGTGAGTCACTGCATTCTGCTTTACCACAGATTGTGTGGCTCTTAAAAACCAAGGGATTAGTAAACTGTTATGTAAATGACTTTGTCTGAGGGGGTGGAGGTTGGAATTTTATTCTCACAGGAATAACTCCTACATTTTTACTTTTCAGACAGCTTTTAAACTGTTAATGCATTTACAACACAGGTTTTTCACTAGACGAGTTGGAAGACTTGAAGATGAAATTCTCATCTCTTGTATTTTAATAACATTAAATACATGGAGTATTAAAAACACTGTAGTACATTTAATCTGTTGAACAAAATTTGAGATTATTTAGTGGTGTTGTAGAAAATGAAATATTACAGTCAGTGTAACATAAAGCTCATTACCAATTTATGAGACGATTTGGTATTTATCACTTGCTTTAAGACTGCCCATATATTTTGCTCCTCATTTTTACCACTCAGTGTGGGGCTCAAAATGGCAGCATCAGCACCTCCTAAGACCCTGTCCCAAGCCTGCTAGAGCAGTCTGCATTTTAATAAATCCCTAGATGTTCACATGTGTACTATAGTTGGAAAAACAAAACTGTCTTTAATTGTGCAGTCAACATCCTAAAAATTAAGAATACATTTTAGGAAAAAACCTTTAGTGGTATGATTACGTAAGTCCTGGTCATTAGTTCAAATCCACAACATGAAGCGATCTGCTTCCATAAAGAAAAAAGTCTTGGAATATCTGTAGGAGTTCAGTTCTTCCTGTAAGAAGCTCTGGTGGCTTAGTCCGTAGAGTGGCTCTGGGGTAAACATGAATAAATGAACAGCTCCATGGGGGTAAAGATGGGCAGTCTCCGTGTGATTTATACCCTCTGAAGACCTGGATGGTCAGCTAGCAATGAGTTTTGGATTCTTCATTGCTTCCCATAGGGTCACTGTGAATCAGAATCTATAGCAACAGGGTTTTCTGTACACTTTAGAGAAAGGAGGCATTTCTGAAAGCATGATGAATCTTCAGTGAAGCTTTATTTTTTAAAAAAAAACTATAAAGGATGCTGTGTGGTTATTTTTGTTTATATAAATACAAGATGCTGGCGAGCTCTGGTGGCCTAATGGCAGGAAACTGCACTGCAATCCTAGAGGTGCGCGGTTCAAATCCACCAGATGCACTGCTGAAGAAGGAGGAACAATCGCCTCCTGTACCAGTCAGATCTGATTTGACGGTACACACACATACATAAATAAATAAAAAAATTAAAAATAAATAAATACAAGATGCTGAGAAAAAAACTGATGTAGCAGTAAATTTGAGCATAAATTCTTTGATCTCAGCCCCTTCTATAATTTTTTTAAAAAACTATGTAGCGGGGCACTCTGGTGGTATAGTGACAAGAAGCTGCACAGCAATCCCCAAGGTGTACAGTTCAAATCCACCAGATACCCTGCTGGAGGAGGGGACAATCTCCTGTGCCAGTTGGATCTGATTCAGTGGCACACAAGGAAAGCAAAAAATACAAAAAACAGACATGTATGTAGCAGTAAGTTTGAGCATAAATTCTTTGATCTCTTAAACACTTCCAGAATTATGTCCAACGAAATTCATTCACCTTAATAGAAATATCAAGTGTGCGTTCTGTATGAAGTAAATGTTTTACAGCAAAACCACGTCATGTGAGGTCCTCATTGCCAGCTAATCACCATTTCAGATGAAATTATTGCATACTTTACATTCTCCGATGAGGGGGAGGCTTGAGCCCAGGCTATTTCTGGAGCAGCATCTTGGACCGTTCTTGCCTTTCTTGATTCAGGCTTTCTACCTTAGCAGTCAACTAATTACTTAGGCTTTTCCTGCATACTAACTCAAGTTTCTTGCCACTGCACTTATCCAGCCTGTCGGTCCTGGCTAAATTGATCTCCTTTTTTGTATAAAACTTCCCCTATATTTCATGCATATCCGTAGCATAGTTATTTAAGATATGTGTGATAATCCAGTTTTGTTCTGTACTTCCTACATTTCTTTTGGTCCATTAACAGAAAATAAATTACTGAACCAAATCCTGTTGGTCTCACATTCTGCCTCCTTTCTCATTCTCTCTATTCTGACTCTGACATCTTACCCTTTAAAGCCTTCTCCTTAGCTGTTGAGACTTGATAATTCTCTAAATTCCTCACTGAATTACCATGATGCCAAGCACTTAGGGTCTTAGTCCATGTAGAGACTGCTAACCTAGAGTCTCTGCTGCTCTGGCAGTCCACGTCTATCAGCAGCTTATGGGGAGAAAGAGGGTGTAGGGTCAAGGGTTGATGACTTTCCTAGCCATGGACTTGGACTTTGACCATGTGAGTGAGAGGGAACGTAAAATAGGCTTTGTATAAACCAATCATCATTGGTTTGTTCAGTTTTTCCCATAGCACCAAAAAAAATGATTAGATTTAGCAGTGAATGTAGGAATCTAACTGCCAGGAAGGAAGAGGGAGTGCAGTACATACTTTCAGGACCAGAGATTTCCTGTGCCAGTCGGACCAGGACCTATGTGAGGGGAGAATCTGACACCAACATGAGACAGTGGATTGGGACTGCTGTTTTGCAGAAGCAGAGACAAGGCCTTTCACTCAAGGGTGCTGGAGGACTGGGGGAAGACACCATAATTAGCAGGACTGAGAGAACTTTGTAACACTGGCCTAAGCCATGAGGCTGAAGGTCAGAAAGAGCCTGTGACCACACGTGAGATGTCTGATAGAGGAATTCTTTTTGACAACCTGAATTATAACCTGTTTACTACCATAATCACCCCCATAATTGTGAGAATGGTTCTGCGAGACCTGTGTAACTATTGCCATAGATTTTGGACCTAGTAGAGCCATGAAGTTGGTAGAATTAGTAGAAGTAGGTGCAGGAGCACAAGAGACCAGTCTTTTCTTATAGCAATTGGTTTGTTGATGGGGACAGTTCCCCTTTATGGCGTCAGTAGGAGTTAGATACGACTATCCCCATAATCCTCTCACTCTACAGATGGGCAGCCAGCTCCCCTGTGATTTATGGATTCAGAAACCCACTCGGTCAGCTATGAGTCAGCCCTGTCTTGACAGCAATGAGAAGAGAGCAGCACTTGGGTCGGGGAGACAGATGACACACCAAGGCGCTCAGCTTGTCTTTTCTGGCTGCACAAAACCAGTTTTACAAGCTAAGGAAGATTCAGCACACGTTCTTCTGTGCCCTAGGTAGAATTTCTTTTCCATGGTTAGGGGCTAGGCAGAAAAGGAGCCTCACCTCTCAACTACACTTTCCCACCTAAGGTGCTGTCAAGTCAACTACAACTCACAGTGATCTGACCTGTTTTCCCCATGATCTGTCACGCTCAAGCTAATTACTGTAGTCACTGCATCAGTCCATCTTGTTAAGGGTCTTCCTCTCTTTCATTGACCTTTCCCAGCATGCTATCTCTAAGGACTGTTTCCTCCTGAAAATACGCCAACGTAAGTTCTTAGGCATTCTTGCCTCTAAGGAACGCTGATTGCATTTCCTTCAAGACCTACTCATTTGTTTTTTCGGCAGTTCATGGATATTCAGTATTTTTCATAATTCAGAGGCATCAATTCCTCTTTTGGTGTAACGGATTTCAGAGCTTCAGTGATAGGCAGTTGTGGGATGAGAAACACGGGGATCCTTCCTGACTGGGATCCTTCCTGCTCCTCCCAGGAAGAAGTCCTCCAGTCACAGGCTGAGCAGGGAGCCCTGCACTCTGTATGGCAGGTGGGAATGGGCAGGTGGGGAGGAAGAAGAATTATCGATTCATATACCTTGTTCTCTTGCCTTTCTTAGATTTTCTTGAGCAGATATTTGTTAATTTTCTGTTCACCTTTAGAACCATTTCCAGAGGCTTTAAATACACAGGTTGTTTCACTGAGAGCAGGTCAACAGGGCATTACTATCATGTCAAAAGTTTATCTTACACACGTACACTCATTCTAGTGGAAGAGTACATGTCAGGGCTACTAACTGAAAGGTGGATGGTTTGAATCCACCATGGAATCAAGACGGGTAGCGCCCTCCTGGAAAGATTTACAGCTTTGGAAACCTAATGGGTCAGACTTGATGAGAGTGTGGGTGTTTTTTATTTCAACTGTTTTAGGTGAAGGTTTATAGATTTTTTTAGTCAATAGTTCATATATTGGTTGAGTCTCCTGTGACCCATAATGACCCTATGCACAGCAGCTCTGTTCGCTTCCCTGTCCTGAGTCAGTCTCACTAATTCTGACACACCAACTCCCATCGCCCCAGTGACTGAATCAATCCATCTCCTCTGGGGTCTCCCTCTCCTGCGCTGTCCATCCACCCTTCCGAGCATGATGTCCTTCTCCAGAGACCAATCTCTCCTGGCCACGTACACAAAGTGAGGTGGAGCTTAAAATCCTAGCCTCCAAGCAGAGACTTGGTTTCACCCTCTCCAAGACAGACTAATTTGTTTTCTTGGCAGTCCATGGTATGTTCAAGACTTCTCCAGCACCACAACTCGAAGGCATCTATTCTTCTTCTGTCATCCTTAGTCATTGTCCAACTCTATGAACCATAACAAGTAATTGAGAAGACGATGGCCTGGATTAGGTGCACCTTTGTATCTAAACTGACATCGTTCTTCTTCAGCACTCTGGAGAGGTCCATGGCAGCAGATTTTCCCAGTGCAATTCATCTTTTGATTTTCTGACTGCTGGTATTAAGAGTGTTGATTATGGACCCAAGCAAGCTATAATAGCTAACAATCTTAATCTCTTCTCCATCGATTATGGTGCTGCCAGTTGAAGGTAACTCAACCAATAACATACTTGACAGGTTTAGAAGGAGTGTCAGAGAGTTCCTAAACAGCATGCCTCCAGAAACTATAAACTTTGATAAATGTCGACAGTTGTAGAGGGGCTTCAGGCCTTTTGTTCATAGGGTTGCTATGAGTCATGCTCAACTCAAACACACATACACTGCTTCATGGCATCGTTTACAATCCCTGCAATGTGCCAGTGTGCCCTATTCCTCTCTAGGTTCTGTTTCATCAAGTTTCTGTCTCTCCCTGGATTTTCATCTTTGGTTTTGGGCAAATGTTGCTCTTTGGGTTTAATGATACTGTTTTAAGGAGCACTTTCTTCACGGATGTTACTGTTTTATAGTCTTATTTGGTGAAGACTGGTTTCTCCTTATAAGGTTGTGTCGCTCAGGGCAGTAGTCTCAGGGGTCCCACAGTTTCTTTAAGGTTGTTAAGTCTGGTCTTTCTTTTGTTGCTTTTCTACATTTTTCACCCATTCTATCCTGAACCCTCTATCATAATCTCTAAGTGGTCAGCATTTAGTTCTCTGGTCTGAGGTTAGCGGACTGTGGTTCATGTGGAGATACTTAGTCCTTTGGATTAACTGCTGCTTTGAATCTTTGGTTTTCTTCATTCTTCATTAAATCTTGGTGGGAACAGGTGCTTCTTAGATCACTGCTTGCAAGGTTTTAAGAGCCCAGAACTTAGTCCCTAGACTAGGATGTAGAACATTACCTTTATGAACTGTTGTTTTGTCAACTGACCTAGATTTCCCCTGAAACTATGGTCCTTAGCATTCTAGGCCAGTTGTTCTTCCCCACTATCTAAGCAGTTTCTGTAGCTGCACCCTGTATGTGCCTCATTATACATGTGTATATGCAGCATTTACAAACATGTATGTGGTGCTAGAGAAGAGTCTTGAATATACCATGGACAGCAAAGAAAACAAGTAACTGTCTTGGAGAGGGTGAAACCAAGTTTCTCCTTAAAGACTAGGATTTTGAAGCTCTGTCTGACACTTTGGACATGTGACCAAGAGGGACTGGTCCTTGGAAAAAGACATCATGCTTGGAAGGGTGTAGGGACAGTGTAGGAGAGGAAGACCCTGAATGAGATGGACTGACAGAGTAACTGGGGTAATGGAAGTAGGTGTGTCAGAGTTAAGTGAGACTGGCTCAGGACAGGGCAGACTTCAGAGTTGTTGTACACAAGGTCGCTATGAGTCACAGGTGACTTGACAGACCATAACACCAACACACACATAGAAATACCCACACATACCAATACGTGTCCATATATGAGTGTACTATACAACCACCTTCGCCTAGTTAGCATTCACATTTGCCTCGGGGGCAACACACAGATTGTTTACCATTACTGCTATTGCAGGACTGCATATGTTGTAACATTTATCATAGTTGTTCTTTATTCTTGCATTAGTCAATCTTTCCTAGAATGTATAATGAATATTTACTCTTTGATATCATAGTCCATTTTCTTTCACCTTAAGAGCCATAGGACATTCGGTGAACAAGATTAGTATACCAGCAAAGAAAATGCACAGTCTGAGACATTCTGGAAAGATACAAGCTCACTGACTGGTTACATAATTGAGTTTGCACTTGATCTACTATCTCCATATTCATTATACCACATGAAGAGGATCCTTGTCTGTTTCTGACAGGATAATATTGATCTTATTCTCCAAGTGAACACCAAGCATATCCCGAAGGTCAGAAAGGAAGCCTCGTTCAGTGTTGCTGTGCTCACAGAGGATGACATTTATTCCTTGGGAAGCTGCATCCAGAACATCATGATGGGACATCTCACCTGCCAACAAAAGAAAGATGTAATACGTGAGACACAGAATCTGTGAATGCTGAACAACAGAAATTCAAAATTTATATTCTGTATGAAATAAATGTAGTATGTTGTCGTCGTTGTTGTACATCAAGCCAGAACCCACCCACAGCTGACCCACCAGCAGGTTCTCAGAGGCAGTAAATCGCACAAGAAAAGACTGCCCATTCTTCCCCCGCAGAGCATCTAAACTAAAATACACAGAAATCTAGAAAGTTGTGTATAATCTCACCATTTCCTCAAGTCAGAGAGACCACGTGTATGTACAAACCTGTAAGTCCTATCAATAATTCCAACTTCTTTTTAAAAATTTTTTTATTATTAATTTCAATGAAAATTTACAGAAACTTTGGGTTTCCATTCATTTATTGTTGCACTTTTCCCCCCTCTCAACCCTCCCCCCTAGAACACTCCCCTCTTAGAAAAGTAAGAGAAAAATTCTTTCATTGTTTTACAATCCCTCTCCCCCAGGTGTCATGACAAAAATACCTAATCACATATGCCTTTTAAACAGTTTTCTCCTTCATGTGTTTCAGTGCAGTATACATTCTTGAACCCATCTTTCTCAGTCTCTCCTCAACCCCGATGTCAGTCCTGTTTTACAACAGTGGCATGCAGTATTTGTCCTTTTGTGAATGAGATACTTCACTCAGCATAATGTCCTCCAGGCTCACCCATTTTGAATACTGCCTGAGTTCTTTGTTTTTCAATGCAGCATAGTATTCTATTGTGTGAATATACCACAGCTTCTCTATCCATTCGTTTGTTGGTAGGCACCTGGGTTGTTTCCAACTCCTTGGTATTGTGAACAAAGCCACGATAAACGTGGGTGTGTACACATCTGCTTGGGTGGCAGTTATGGTCTCTTCAGGGTATATTTCCAGTAGTGGAATTGCTGGGTCAAATGGTATCTCTATTTGCAACTTTTTGAGAAAGTGCCATACTGCCTTCCACAGTGGTTGCACCATTTTACACTCCCACCAACAGTGAAAAAGGGTTCCAGTTTTTCCACAACCTCGCCAGCATTTGTTGCTTGCTGTTCTGTTAAATTTTGCTATTCTGACTGGGGTGAGATGATATCTCATAGTTCTTTTGATTTGCATCTCTCTTAGAACTAGAGATTTTGAACATTTCTTCATGGCTTGTTAACAATCTGAACGAAATCTCTGGGGAAATGTCTGTACATATCCTGTGCCCACTTTTCAGTTGGATTATTTACCTTTCTTTATCTTGTGGTGCTATTGGTCCAGTTGTAAAGATTTTTGTTTTCTTGATGTTCATATTAAAAAATAGTCTTTACGGTTGTCCAGCAAGTGCTTCAAGTCCTCTTCATTTTCCACAAATAAAATTGTATCATCTGCATAATAGAGGTGGTTGGTGAGTCTTCTCCTATTCCTGATACTCCATTCTTTTTATAGTTCAGCTTCTTGGGTTGTTTGCTTAGCAAACAGGTTGAGTGGGTATGGTTAAAGGATATAATCCATATCCTGACGTACACTTTTTCTAATTTTAAACCATGAGGTGTCCCTTTATTCTGCTCGAATGACTGCTTCTTGCACAATTAAATGTTCTGAAACTCCCCATTCTCAATGTTATCCATAATTTATCATGGTCTACAGAGTCTACTGCCTAAAACAGCTATAGCAGTAAAGGTAAATAAAAAGAGGAAAGACTAAGGCAGTAGTAGGTGGCCTGGTTAGAACACCTCAGGAAGGAAAAATCGAGATGCTGTTAAATGGACTAGCTGAGAGGGTATGGAAGTGGGGAAATATGTGAAGACATTGCAATAGTAGCTAGAGGCAAAGGAATGGCTCAGGATGGCAGATGAGGGAGAGGAAAAGCAAATGCGAGAGCACAAGACACTCACATGAGCAAGAATAGGGCATTTGCAAGGAGTAAGCACCCCACCTGCTGGTCTTTATGTGGTATTTCCATTAATGATCTGATACAAGAACAAGGCCTCTGGTGAACTTGATCATGGACCTATAATTGCTAACGGCAATTTTAGAGTCAGAAAAAGAACTAATATTGAAATGCTAATGTGAATGATATTCTTTTCCATTTAACAGTTTTATGTTCCCTGCATTTGGGAACTGTTCCACATGATCATATAAGATAATGTCCTTGAACTTTGGATATAAATACCAAAGTATTTAGAAGTGAAAGGTCCTCACATCAACAAGGCAAAGAACAAGAACCATATGGTCCTATCAATTGATGCAGAAAAAGCCTTTCATAAAATCCAACACCCATTCATGATTAAAGCACTCAACAAAATAGGATTAGAGGGGAATTTCTTCAACATAGTAAAAAGTATCTATGAAAACCCAAGAGCCAACATTGTTCTTAA
>NW_006399825.1:6274642-6280313 GCF_000299155.1 Elephantulus edwardii | reverse complement strand
AAAAAAAAAAAAGAAGTGAAAGGTCCTGATATCTGCAATCTACACCAATTTGGTTTGGAGAAATTTTCCATAAGCCCACACGAATGATGTACGAATGAGCAGAGATGTGGCAAATCTAGGGAAAGACACTGTAGTATTACTTGCAAATTTTTTATAAGATTGAAGTTTCTTCAGAATAAAATATTAAAACTCAGAAAAAAAATAATGTTAAAATTCTTTTTTACATTTTTTTTGCTGTGAACCGTTGAATCGGATCTGACTGGTACAGGAGGAGACTGCCCCTCCTTCTCCAGCAGAGCATTTGGTGGAAAATTATTAAATAGCCACATGTAATGGTTTAAGATACTCTCTCAAATTGCTTCTATACTCAAAATGTCTTTTAATCATGTACATTTTCACCTTATTAGTTCAGAGCAATTCCATTAGTCTGGCTCAGATGGTGTATCCAGAACGTTACAATGCTTTCAAGAATGGGTGGGAGGGGTGGCCAGTGCCATGTCTGGCCACAAAGGTGGTAAGAAGAAGCCCCTGAAACAGCCCCAGATGGACAATGAAGACAAGGCTTTCAAGGAGATGGACAATGAAGACAAGATTTTCAAACAGAAACAAAAAATAGAAGAAACTCAAGAAGCTAAAAGTGAAGGCCATGGGCAAAGGTCTGCTGGCCACAGGTGGAATTAAGAAATAAGACAGAGGCAATGATGAACCTTACTTCTGTTCTTTTTTAAAACATCTGGATTCTCTGCTATAGCATCTCTTGCCACCTGTAGTTAAAATGAAGCTTTGTCTTGGTGCCTGTTGTACATTTAAGCAGAAACTTTTGTAAAACAATGAAGAAAAAGAAACCATGTGATGGTCCATCTCTTCAGTCCTCACTCAGCCGCTCCAATCTTAACTGCACAAAGTAAATGCAATCCAGAATCCTGCCAGAATCTCCTCTTCATTCTTTGTTATGCCCAGAATTCTACACCACCTGGAATTAACTAATTTGAATTTTTAAAAAAAATGGTGTGGGGATGACCAGAATGTGTATGGGAGGCAGCAGAGGCCCAGCAATGCAGAGGCACAGAAGGAGTCTAGGAGCTGACCAAAGGGTGTTCTGACCCTGAAGAGTGGCCCTCAATGTGGGAATGTGAATTCTGTCATTCTCTCCTAACACTAGGGAAGAGAAAAAGTGGAAATAGAGTTGGTAGCATTAAATGGGCAAAGTGGCAAGAAGCTGCACTCCAATCTCAGAGGTGTGCGATTCAAATCCACCACATGCTTTGCTGGAGAAGGAGGGACAATCTCCTCCTGTGCCAGTCAGATCAAATTTGACGGTACACACACACAAAATAATAATTTTTTAAAAATGTGCAAAGTGGAGACCCTAGAAAATGCTTTGAGATGCTTTGAAGATATGATAGATTGGTCACATTCTGTAACTGGCTTGAATAATTCAATAAAAATTCAATCAGCACCTAAAAGGTCTTATACTCGAGAATTAGAGTATAAAGCCTATGGGGCCAAAACTTAAATAATTACTGCTCAACAGAAATACATACTGGGACCTAAGGACAACACTAGGAATCTAAGAGGAATGTATGACCATCAGGGCATGACCGGTACACAACCAATCAAACCAAACTGCAGTCAATTCTGACTCATCGTGAACCTATAAGACAGCATAGATCTGCTTCATAGAACTTCCCATTCTGTAATCTACAAAAGCCAAGTGCAAAACCTTCCCCCCCCCCGCCAGTGGATTTAAACTGCTGACCATTTGATTAGCAACCAAGCAATCAGTACAGTATGGTACGAACTCCTTCTTGATGGAGAGTGTCAGAAAAAGTTCCTCAGAGGACATGATCATTGAGCTGATCACTAGAAGCAGAAAGAAAGGGACAAGGGAAAGGCATTCTAGGCAGAAAATAACAGAAGCAAAGACTATACTAAAGAGGAAACCATTTTTAGCTTGTATTAGTATAGGTGAGAGAAATTACTTAAGGGTGGTTTTAGCTGAGAGCAGCTACCACCAAGTCTGTACAGTTCAAAGTCAAATTTAGAGGAGTTAGTGGACGACGAGTAGGATTAAAATTTTAATGCAGTACCTCTGATGCCTGGATAGAGGTAAGTGCTCTTGAAAGATTTTAAAGCTAACACTGATAACTGACTGAAATTGGACTGAGCAAGAAAGAAGAATCAGTTTCTAACTAACATGACATCTGAGCAAAGTCAGGTTTAGGAGGAAAGCTGTGGGCTCTCTAGCTGGTTCCAGCTTACAGCAACCTACTGGACAGGACAGACCTTCCTTTGAGGGCTACCTAGGCTGTAATCTTGAGAAGCAGATGAGCAGGAGCTCTGTCCTGCAGAGCAAGCAGCACGTGTGGGCTGGGACACTGCACAGCTTAACGCTGTTTCCCTGCCTACACCACCAGGGCTCCCCAGGGAGAAGGCTCTCGGTAGGTGTTGCTGAGCAATTTCCAACTCACAGCTGATTCTATGTATAACAAAATTAATGACCCAGTCCTGCATCATCCTCACAACCACTGCCATGTTTGGCCCAAAGACTTCCTTCAGCTCTGTCAATCCGTCTTCTTAAGGGTCTTTTCTTTTGCCATGAGGTGTGTTTTATTTTCATTTATCATACAAATCATTTTCTAGAATATCCCAGGGTAAACCGGAGACTTCGGTGGTCCCTTCGGTGACCCGCAGGCCGGTGGCGGGGCACGGCATGCCCGAGTTCACAGTGCAGCTCGTGCCCCATCCTCCAAATCACGACTAGGGTGTCGCACATGACGCGGGCGGAGGCCCTGCAGGATCCTAGGACATCTCACTCCGCTTCTCCTGCTCGATGGTCTCACTGGTCAGCAGCGTATACTCCTGAGTCTCGGTCTTCTTCAGCTTGGCCTTTACGAAGCTGGCGATTTCCCCCATGTCTGGCTTGTGTGCCAATTTCGTAAAACAATCAGAGGGTCCCCGTTCAGCCAGTGCCCTGGCACTCCCAATCTTGTTGCTGCAGCGAGAGACCATCTTTTCCCTTTTTATGCTGACAAAAGTCTGATGTGTATCTCTAGGTTCCTTCTTATAATAGGTCAAAGCTTCATAAGACTATCCCATACTTTTTAAAAAATTTTTTCTCATATTTATTTATTTTTCCTTTTTAAATTGCTATTTTAACGGAAGTTTACAGAAAACTTGGATTTCCACTGATTCATTGCTGCACATTTTCCTCCCTAACCCCACTCCGGTTCACTTTTCTCTTTAAAAAGATTATTTCATTGTTGCACAATTTCCTCCCTCTCCGTCCCCTAGCACCTCTTATTCTGGACTGTTGTCATGCAGATAATACTGAATCATATATTCCTTTTAAATAAATCTTTCCCTCATCTGTTTCAATGCAGTGTTCATTATTTATCCTCTTTTCTTAGTTGTTCTCTAACCCTATTATCAGTCCTGTTTTATAACAGTGGCATAATGCAGTATTTGTTCTTTTATGATGGAAATATTTCACTCAGCATAATGTCCTCTAGGGTCACCTATTTTGTTTATTTTATGAGTTCCTTGTTTTTCAGTATTGCATAGTATTCCGTTGTGTGACTATACCACAGTTTCTCTATCAATTAATTTGTTGATGGGCACTTGAGTTGCTTCCATCTCTTTGCGACTGTGAACAATGCAGCAATAAACATGGGTGTCCATAAATCTGCTCGGTTGGCAGTTCTGGCTTCTTTAGGGTATATTCCCAGTAGTGCAATTGCTGGGTCAAATGGTGTTTCTATTTCCAACATTTTGAAAAGTGCCATACTGCCTTCCAGAGTGGTTGCACATATTTACTTCTAAGGAACATCCTGAATGCACTTCCGTCAAAACAGATTTGTTCATTCTTCTGGCAGTCTGTGGTAAATTCAATATTCTTTGCTAATATCATAATTAAAAAACACTCCAGGACTAAGTCTTCCCTGGTCTTCCGTATTCATTTGCCCAGCTTTCGCATACTTATGAGGTGAACAGGAATATCATAGGTTGAGGTCAAGTGCACCTTACTCCTCAAAGTGACATTATTTGTTTTTTTAAGTACTTTAAGGAGGTATTTTGCAGCATATTCGGCCAATGCAATATGCCATTTGATTTGACTTCTGCTAGCATGGGTGTTTACTATTGATCCAGGTAAAACACAATAATTAATAACTTGAATCTTATCGATGAAATTGCTTACATGGTGAAGATTTTGGTATTTTCTTGATGTTGTGGTATAATCCACATAGACAGCTGCAGTCTTCGATCTCCATAAATTAGGTGCTGCTATTCCTATACAGAGGTAACTCATGGTTGCTGTGATGCTGAAGACCGTGACAGTGATGTGCCAATCGTGGTAATGGGTACCCATGGTGGACAGTGTTGGCTGGAGCTTCCCGACCAAATCAAGCCTGGAAGCAGGAGCGGCATCCACTTCCAAAATGGCTTGCCTCCGGAAACTCTATGCATGAACAGTGCTCAGGCCGTTTGTTCATAGGGTCGCTATGAGTCGTCTAAGTCTCGACGGCATCAAACAACAATAACAATGACGACGACAAACAGAGAGCTATGTTGGCCTAGTGGAAAGGAAGCTATGTTACCAAGCCAAAGGTAGGTGATTTTCATCTGTGGCCCTCGGCCAGGTTCAAATTGTCTTCCTGTCAAACATTCTTCTAGGTGGTATAGCACTGGTCTGTGTGTTGCTGTACAGAGGTAACTCGTGGTTGCTGTGACGCTGAAGACTGTGACACTGATGTGCCAATCGTGGTAATGGGTACCCATGGTGGACAGTGTTGGCTGGAGCTTCCCGACTAAATCAAGCCTGGAAGCAGGAACGCCATCCACTTCCTAAATGGCTTGCCTCTGAAAACTCTATGTACGAACAGTGCTCAGGCCATTCGTTCATAGGGTCGCTATGAGTCGTCTACGACTCGACGGCATCAAACAACAACAACATTCTCTTCACTATTACAGAGCAAGGTTCTACCATCTGCACACTGCAGGTTAGTCAGTCCTCCTCCAGTCCTGCGGCCACATTCTTCACACAGTCTGGCTTCCTGAATGATTTCCTCAGCATACAGACAGAGCAATATGGTGAACAATACAACCCTGCTGCACACAGTTCCTGATTTTAACTATGTCCACTTGTCCTGCCTCTTGGTCTACACAAGCTGCACATGAGCACCATGAATTGTTTTAGAATTCCCATTCTTTAAAGTGTTACTCATAATTTATTATGATCTATATAATAAAATATCTTTGCACAGTCAATACAACATAAATACACGTCCTTCTGGTATTCTCTGCTTTCAGCCAAGATCCATCAGATAATATCAAATATTATCTCTCTTTTTATGTGCTCTTATAAACCTATCTTGAATTTCTGGCAGTGCGCAGCTGATTCATTACTGTGCTTTCTAATTATCATTAGCAAAATTTTGCGTGTATATGATAATAATGATATTTCATGGTTTCCATATTCTTTTAGATCACTTTAGCTTATTAAAAATTTTCCATTATATGGTGAGCTATGGTGGCTTAGTGGCAAGAAGCTGCACTGCAATCCCAGAGGTACGCGGTTCAAATCCACCAGATGCTCTGCTGAAGAAGGAGGAACAACCGCCTCCTGACCCAGTCAGATCTGATTTGATTGTACACACATAAAAATAAAATT
>NW_006399825.1:6271160-6273912 GCF_000299155.1 Elephantulus edwardii | reverse complement strand
AAAAGAACGAACTGGGGAGGAGGGTTAGAGAAAACAGTGCAACAATGAATGAATGAAAACCCCAAATCTCTGTAAATGTTCATTAAAATTAATAAAATTTAATAAAAAACAAACAAACAAAAAAAAAAAAGAAAAGAGTACCAGAGGAATTTCTATTTGTGTTTCATTGACAATGCAAAGGTATTTGCCTGTGTAGATCACAATAAACTGTGGCTGACTCTGAGAAGAATGGGAATCCCAGAACATTTGATTGTGCTTACACGAAGCCTATACTTGGACCGGAGGCAGTCATCAGAAAAGAGCAAGGAGACCCTGCATGGTTAAAAATCAGAAAGGGTGTCCACCAGAGATATATTCTGTCTCTAGACCTTGCCAATCTATTTGCAGAACAAATCATCTGGGAGGCTGGGCTCTATGAGGAGGGATATGGCATCAGGACTGGAGGAAGACTCATCATCAGCCAACATTATGCAGATGATACAACCTTGCTTGTTGAAACTGAGGAGGACCGGAAGTGCTTGCTGCAGAAGGTCAAGGACTGCAGCCTTCAGTATAGACTGAAGCTCAACATCAAGAAAATAAAGATTCTCACCACTGATTGAGATTATTAACAGCATTAGTTTGCTTGGCTCCACAATCAACACTCTTGGTACCAGCAGCCAGAAAATCAAGAGACAAATTGCATTGGGAAAGTCAGCTGTCAGGGACCTCTCCAAAGTCCTGAAGAGCAATGACATCAATCTGGGGACTAAGGTGCACCTGATCCAGGCCAATTGCTTGCTATGTGTCAGAGAGCTAGACAATGACTAGGGATGTTAGAAAGAGAATTGATGCCCTTGAGCTGTGGTGCTGGAGCAGAGTGTTGAATATACCATGGTCTGCCAGGAGAACAAATAGGATAATCCTAGAGAGGGTAAAGCCAGCCTGCTCCTTGGAGGCAAGGATCTGAGGCTTAGTCTGACATACTTAGGGCAAGGTGCAAGGGTGGACCAGTCCTTGGAGAGGAACGCCATGCTTTGAGGGGTGGAGAGACAGAGAAAGAGAGGGAGACCATCGATGAGATGGACTGATACAGTGACTGGGGTAAGGATGGTAGGTGTGTCAGATATAGTAAAGCTGGCGCAGGATAGAGCAGGTTTCAGAGCTGTTGTACATAGGGTTGCTATGAGTCATAAGCAACTCAACACCACATAACAACAACGCCTATGATATAGATCTTCAAATGTTGAATTTCAGGATGAAGGTAGTTTAAATAAATGCTGGGTATCCATTTTAGCCATAATCTAACAATAAATTAAGTGATTCCATTTCTCCATAAAGAATGCTAAGTGTCCACAAATTCTGTGATGTTGCTTATTAGGTCAAGTTCAACAAAAATGTATTAGATATCCTCCATGTGTCAAGTGCCATCCTAAAATCTACTACAAACCATGGGGAGAAAAGGGTACATTAAAAAGCAGTAACAGAGGTACAAAGACTATCTTACCTGTAAGGTAAAGGTCGGCCTCCACACCCTGCAGAACACTGCTCCCAGAACCAGCACACAGGGCCACAACTCTGACTTGGGACTCTTCAAAGTAATGGAGAAGAAGACCATGTCTTAAAATTCTCTTATAATATTTTAATTTGTACACAGAATCCAGAATGAAACGCAGATTACATTCCTAGTCACATGACCAGTATGTGAATTTGCTAATTTTTAAACATTTTTAAATGTGGGTATCTTTGGTATTACATTAACTGTCCCAAAGCAGCATTAGTATTCCTCTGGACAAGGCTACACAGATCCACATCAGGCAGCCAGTGAGCAGTGCTAATGCCTCAGCTCTTAGGCTTTATTGTCATACTGTTGCTGAGCGAAGTAACTCAACCTGGGGTCCAGACAACAGAGCCAGGCTGCTACTGTCTAGTCTCAGGGGAGGAACATGAGGAACACAAAACATGCATCAGAAAGAGGACTACTAGGACATGATTTAGCACATAATTTTTAATCGAATATTTATCCTCAAAGAGGCTCTTCTGAAGAGTGACAGAAGTTAACAGAAAATTCAAGCCAAAATCCAACAAGGCCTCAGCATGTAGGTTTCTTGGATGCCCTTCATGAGTGCTCACTCCACTTTTACACCCTGGTACTTCAAAAAAAAGGAGGACCTGCGCCGCGACCCCCGCACCCTGCGCACATGGCGCTGCGAGCCTCGCGGAGTGTGCGTGCGCTCTCGGCGTCCAGCGCGCCCTGCCCGGCGCGGCGCTGGGGACCCGGGCCGGGCGCTCTGCTCGCAGTGCGTAAGTTCACAGACAAACATGAATGGGTGACGACAGAAAATGGTGTTGGAACAGTGGGAATCAGCAATTTTGCACAGGAAGCTTTGGGAGATGTTGTTTACAGTAGTCTTCCTGAAGTTGGGACAAAGTTGAACAAAGAAGATGAGTTTGGTGCTCTGGAAAGTGTGAAAGCTGCTAGTGAACTCTATTCTCCTTTATCAGGAGAAGTGACAGAGGTTAATGAAGCTCTTTCCGAAAACCCAGGACTTGTTAATAAGTCTTGTTAAGAAGATGGTTGGCTGATCAAGATGACACTGAGTAATCCTTCAGAACTTGATGAACTAATGAGTGAAGAAGCCTATGAAAAATACATAAAATCCATTGAAGAGTGAAAACAAAACCACTAAAAGTAGTCATCTAAAACAACTTATTCCAGCATTGCTGTCCTAAATTAGTAGGGGTTGAATTAAAGCAGCTTTTAGCAAAACAT
>NW_006399825.1:6231316-6270940 GCF_000299155.1 Elephantulus edwardii | reverse complement strand
ACCTAGATGTGGGTCAGAATACTTAGCAAACTCTCCACTAGAAATGATAAGTTTTTGTTAGCTGTCCACTGTCAGCTAAAGAACAATACTGTCTTAATTTTGCCATATACTGCCTTTGCTGGTGCTATTTTTTTACAATGAAGCAACAGCCTTGCAGCAAAATAAAAAATTTAATAAAACATTCAACATTTTTAAAAAAAAGGAGGAGACAAGGCTATCGAGTTGGATCAGAAACCAAATCCCACCTTGTCCATTCATTTTCTCTGGAAACTAATTCCCATAATTGTGGGCTTTTAGAGAAGTTAGTTGAGCTAGCTGCACCCTCATTTCTTCCCCTATAGAGTGAGGATTCCCCTTCCCATCTGAGTAACAATGGGTGCCATTTACTGTCACAAATGTGCACAAATCACTACCTGAGTATGTCACATGAGGTTTCAGCATCAATGCAGTTTTATAAAGGAGGTAACTGAGGCACAGAAAGATTAGATAGTATGTCCAAAGTTATAAATCAAATAAACCTGGTAGATAAGGATGAAGCCGGATCTCTGGAATTCAGAGCTTCAGCGTTCATAATCACTATGTCCCACCTGCCTTTGAAGTGAGAGCTCACATATTTAGGGCACTTGGCACAGTGCTTGGATCCCTGCAGAAGTAAGTATTCTGTCTACTCTATTTGTTCCCCAAAGTAATTGAAAACAAAAAGGGAAAGGCTAGAAAAAAGATAGTGTCTGTGAGAGTCAGAAACGACAAAGGACCAGATCCCTTAATAGTGCTTTACTAGCCAGTACAGTCAGTACTGAAAGTTTAAGATTTATGCTATAATTGTAGCAATCAAGATTTCCAGCTCTCTTTCTGACATATGATAAGACTGCCCTCAGACCTTCCTAGGTTGTGCTGGGCAACTTCCTAATTCTGGGTGCTAAGTTGGATCAATTATGGACTGGAGTTTTCAACTGATGGCTTAACATCCTCCACTGTTCCTTCTCCTGCAACAGCAACCCATTTGTAGACTTATTTACAATAAGCAGACTTCTTCAGCAGACTTGAGAGGAACATGCTGTGTGACTAAGAAAGAGACCCAGTAGTTGACAAAGTAAGCCAGTGATCTTTCATGAGATAACAGAAGTCTATCACTTACACTAATACAAACAAGAGTTTCACTTTGGCCTACTCAGTGGATATGCTGGTGAGAGAGAAAAAAAGTATTTATTTACCTAAGGTCTTCCCTACTCCAAGACTAAGGCGAACATGTGGTAGTTTTAGGTGACTCTTGATTCGCTCGATCATGGTGGCCAAGGAGACAGACTCATCCAGTGTACACACCCGGCCCATTCCGGTATGGAGAAGCAGAGGCTGAAGAGAAAGCACAGTCACAAATGCTGTTGGAGAATATGCACCAAATGCTGACGGATCATACATGCACTGTGAGTGGCAGGCTAATGGCTGGGGAGGCAAACCTGACAAAAATTTTCTCTGAAGGCTGACATATAAATGACTAATCTCAAACAAAGCGCTTTAACACAAGGAAGGCACAATTACTATGGTAGCACAGAGAAATGACCAAATAAATGAGCTAAGATTCGGGGGGTTGGAGAGACTAAAGGAACTGGGGATCAAAGGTTTCACAAGGACTGGCACAGCCCATCGAAAGCAATGCCACTAGCCAAAAGACTGCGACGGCACTGTGAATCTACCAGGCACTCTGTGCAAGAAAGATGCACAATCTCCCCCTGGACAATGTATAGTCTCCAAGAACCTGCTACAGGGTAGCTATGAGTTGGTTCCAACTCAACAGCAACGAATTTAACTTTTTTAACTTGAGGGTCTTGAATCACATAGGAGTTCAAAACAGAATGACATTAATGTAGTGTGGTAGGGTAGAAATAGGGCAAGAATGTGAAAAGCATTTTATGCAGACCAGCAGCCAGGAAATCAAGACATATTGCAATGGGAAAGCCTGATGTTAGGGACCTCTCCAAAGTACTGAAGAGCGATGGTGTCTCTATGGAGACCAAGGAGCACCTGATACAGTCCATGGTCTTTGCAATCACTTGTTATGCATCAGAGAACTGGACAATGACTAGGAATGATAGGAGGAGAATTGATGCCTTTGAGCTGTAGTGCTAGAGAAGAGTATTGAATATACTGTGGACTGCTAAATGAACAGGTTCATTCTGGAGAGGGTTAGATGAGGCTGCTCCTTGGAGGCAAGGATTCTGAAGCTTTGTCTGACATACTTTGGACATGTTGCAAGGAGGGACCAATCCTTGGAGAGATATGTCATGCTTGGGACAGTGGAGGGACAGCACAGGAGAGGAAGAAGACCCTTGATGAGGTGGATTGATTCAGTGACTGGGTTAATTAGAGTAGGTGTGTCAGAGGCAGTGAGATTGGCACAGGCTAGAGAAGGGTTTAGGGCTGTTGTACAAAGGGTCACTATGAGTCGCAGGCGACTTGATGGTACATAACAACAACAACAACAACATGTACAAAGGAGGCAGAGGTGTTGGGAGTACAGTAGAAGAATGGGTTCAAAGATGACAGCATGGCTGGACGCCAAGGGTGTGACTAGGGAGAGCAGCGAGAGGCCCAGGCTGCAGCCAGATCCTGGAGGGCTTGGTATATGGTGCAAAACAGCCTGAGTGTCTCCTACAGTGTTAAGAGAGAGAATTTTCCAAGGAAGGGAAGATGATTTCAGCTAGTGAGAAATGAGGCACATTGTAATAGATCTAGAGACATAATTAGGAGAGCTTTGATTTCCTCTCTGACACTGCTCCCAGGGAATCACCAGCTAGGTGGCTAAAGGACTTGGTGGGAGCCTCTGGTTTCTTCATATTCAATCTGTGCAAATAAACTGAAAATTCAGATCACCTTTTCATTAAACACTGAACAGCTTTAAACAAGGAGAGAACATTATCCTATGTTTACCTAATGTCTTTTAAAAGAATGTTACTAAAAAGTAATGTTGGTTAGACTTGCAGGAGAAACATTATAGAAGCTTAAAAAATTAGGTAGATGATTATGCCACCAATCAAACAGAAAATATAAAAAGAAAATATTTAAAGGCCAGGGAGAGGGTCTAAACAATGAAGTCAATTTTTCAATATATTGGATTTGAGATTCTTGTGAGATATTTAAGTAGAAAATGTCCATAAAATAGTTGGAAACGGGTTTGTTTGCATTATAAGAACATTCTGAACCACAGGGTAAATACACAGATCTATATGGTTGCCAAGTTAAAGGAATGAATAGAAAAGTCCACGCAGAGGGTCCAAGACAAACATGCAAGTCTGCAAGCCTGAAGAAAGACCACCACTTCCTATTCCTGCATGTCTCCTTCCCTCCATATGTTTTCTGAGGCTTATTATGCCTTCCTTCTGCTTCTTAGCTAATAACAATGGCCTGTTGGCCTAACAATTTACAAGTGAATTTACTAAACAAAAATGTACAGTAATTTAAGAGGTAACAGATTTTTTTTTACCTTCTCTAGAGAGAGAATTTCGGTCTTCTGATAAAGTTGTCTGTGTTGGGAGAGAAAAGCCACCACTTGAAGCAGACCCTCCTGGGTACAATTCAGACTGATCCGCGTGTGTTCTTCATCACCAAACCTAGGGGGTGAAATTCCGCCTTGCTTTATGATAGATACAAAGAAAGTATGTTTTACATAATCCAGATTATAAACCTACTATCACAGGAATTAGGTTTATACAAAGCTAGAGATTTGCAACAAAATTCACTCAATCACAAACTAATTGTCTTCGGCTCAGAACTTACTCACAGTTGACCCTTCACTAGACTTCTGAGGCTGTAAATCCCACTGGAGCAGATTGCTCACCTTTCTCCCTTGACGTGTTAATGAATATGAACCACCAGAGAGGCCTGGACTTCAGCTTAACAGCACAACTCCCTATGAACTAAGGCACCAGGACTCCTATTTCTAGAACAGTGCTTGATTCTCAAACATTTAATATGAAAGTCTTGGGAAACTTTCAAGAATGAAGATTCTCAGGCAAATGCTATTCTAATTAGATAGGTCAAGAATGAAGCCAAAACCTACACTTCTAATAAGCACTCAGTTAAGAACTACATGGGAGTCTCCCAAGAAGCAGTGATGGAGAGACTCTCTGAAAGGACAGGTATCAAAATCATTTAACCATGGAACTCCTGAGTCTACAGCCCTTACTCACTCTTGAAACCTGGCATAAAACTCACTCCAGTGGCTCAAGTTTCAGCCAAACAACCTAAAAGGTGAACAGCGATACCTAAGAGCACTCACTCCTTGGAATAACCAACCATACAAGGGCAATAGGACAGAATCTGCCCAAGGATAAAGCCAAGCATGCAGGGAAGGACAGGACAAAAGTATGAGTGGACAGGAGAAGCACAGTAAAGAGGTAGGAAGAGTGTGCTGTGGGAAACAGAATTAATGTTATCAAATGAAATGTGTGTATCTGTCAATTTTGTTATGTTGACGTTCCATTAGCAGTACATCTCTTCCATTCGTTTTTGTATGCTTTATATGCAAATGAAAAATATATTTCATAAAACCAGGTATGAGGAAAAGAATTTGAAACCTAACTACCAAGATTACAGAATTTGTAAAGACCCTTTTAGAAAGAGAGGGGAGGTCTGGTGGTGTAGTCAGTAGGGAGGTGCACCGCTCACTCAAAGGCCGTGCCCTCTCTAGTGGTTCAAATCCACAAGGGCTCCTCGGAGAAAGGCAACCAATCCCTCTGCGTGTGATTTACAGCCTTGCAAGCCTGCTGGAGGGTGGGCTATGAGTCGGTTCCAACTCGACAGCAATGAGCTTGACTTGTGAGTTTTCACACAAAGGAAAATATACCACACCTAGCAGAAAAAGAGGTGACAGAGACATCTGCCATCCCTTTCAATGCAGACATGACTTTCTCCAGGTCCTGGGAGTGACCGACGTTGAATTCTACTCGATGCGTTCCCTCTGTAGGGTAGCTGGCAGCTTTGGAAGGATTTATGGGGCGAGAAGTACAAGCTCCTAGAGTTATTAAAAAAAAAGTAAAAACATAGTTTTGTCAATTTGGGTTTTCCCCCCCTTAAGATAAAGATAAAACGTTCACTAGACATAAAAGATTCACTGTACTTAGCAACACCTTTTTTTTTAAATTTCTGTATCATTTACAAGGTTGTACAATATAAGCTGATATAAGTCTTTTGCAGTGCAAGAGAATAAATGTTTATAAATGCATTTTTTAAAAATGTAAGGTAAAAAAAATGTAAGGTAAACTGTTATGGACAAAATTTGTTTTAAGAATGTCATTTGCTTATGTACTAATATACATCCTGACAGATAAATATCCACTAATAATCTGCATATTCTAGGGATATGTATGAATATATGAAATGAAATATATTTTCAAAAAGGATCTATAATATAAAAAACAATAAGAAAAAAGAATGACTCATGGAATTTTAAATTATATACAGAATTGTTTATTGCTGGCTTGCTACATCAACTCATGTAAACCATGATTCAGGCTGTAAAGGCTCATAATGTGTTTGGTCACATTAATACAGAACACATCATCATAAAAGCTTCTGGGGAAAAAAATGAATAAATGAAAAAAAAGTTTCTTCAAATCAAGTTAGAGGAAAAAAAGAATCAAATTAGAACACAAATGCTGAATTTCCTCACTGTGTTGGATGTGTATTCAGTAAGACTCTAACATCTATTTAATTGCCATAGGAAACATATTTTGGAGGCTTCAGCTTTCAATGCAAATTAAGAAGCATTTTTAAAGTGCCTAGGCTTTAGGCACCTTACCACATGAATGAGAAATTACCAGCACTCAAGACTTGCAATGCTTTCCTTATTCACTACAGAGGAAAAAAGTTTCACTTTTCAAATGCAACTTAATTATAAATTTTAGCAGCACCCTTTTATCAAACAATTTTAAAATACATTATGTAAACATAGAATAATGCCCTTCACCACCACCCACTTCCAACTAAAGTGGTTCAAAGCTTCCCAGAAAGATATTCTCAGTTTTCAAATTATTTGCACAGATTGAATGTGAAGACCCAGAGGCTCTCACCAAGCCCTTTGGCCAGCCAGTTGTTGACTCCCTGCGGGGCAGCATCATAGGCCGTGTGAGGAGAGTAGATACCGACTCTGTTCTCCAGAGCCCGGATCACCAGGCGCTCCTTCCAGGTTTTCCAGGTTATGCGTTTCATGGGTCGGAAAATGGGCGGATGGTAGGAGAGAATGAGATCGGCCTTCTTTTGCAGTGCCTCCTCCATCACTTCTTCGGTCAAGTCATTGGTCAGGAAAAGTGTGTTTACAGTGTGTGGTGGACTGGGCTCTACCAGTAACCCAACATTGTCCCAACTCTCAGCAAAGGAGAGGGGTGCAAAGTCATTAAAGGACGAAAGGAGAGTTTTCAAATCCATGAAGGAACGGGAAGAAGTACAGACCAGGGAATGGACGACTGGGACCTTCCTGGACACGAGTCGGAAACCAGATGACAACATACAGAAATCAGGTAAAGCGGAGTGTCTGATAGGACAAAACAAAGCACAATAAGACATGGACACATTAGGCCTAGGCCTCTTGAGGCAGTAAAGCACATGAGCTGCATGCAGTCAGACAGACCTCAGGTCAGGTACACTGGCCCGGCCACTTACCAGTTAAACAGTTCTTGGGCAAGTCCTCTCCTAGCTTTTTCTTTCATCTGCAAAATGGGGATATATAACCTCCCTCACAAGCCAATGGAGAACTAAATGAGTCAATATGTTGATTCATATGTTAATAATAAAACAATTAGCATAGTATATAATACACAAATGTTTGGCAGCCCCCCTACTTTTGCTCTCCTCACCCCTGCCCTCAAGCACCCTTTTCCACTTCCCTAAGTATTTTCTTCCAAGTCCACTTCAACTTCCAACATAAAACTTTTCCTAACAAGTCTTCCTTTTCAGTTCTTCTCTTCTGTACTCTCAATGTTATATTCCTGTTGGCTCCTCCGGTATTGCTAATGCTACCTGAAAGAAAAATCTGTGTGCTAAGTCACAGTCTTCCCTATGTGTCATTTTAGACTGACAGTCTCCTTCTCCCTTAAAGAATTTACTGTTGAGGTGGTATATACTGGCAAAGGGCTTTACCAAGTAATACTGGGTAAAAAATAGAGAAGTTCAAAACAACTAAGATACCATTTCATCACAGTAACAATAGCAAAATCCAGCAGAGCAGCAAACAACAAATGCTGAAGAGGTTGTGGAAAAACTGACCCTTATTCACTGTTGGTGGGAATGTAAGATGGTGCAACCACTCTGGAAGGTAGTATGGCACTTTCTCAAAAAGTTGCAAATAGAAATACCATTTGACCCAGCAATTCCACTACTCTAAAGAAACCAGAACTGGGGGGAGGGATGGGTGGGGAGAGAAGTGCAGCAATGAATGAATGGAAATCCAAAATCTCTGTAAATGCTCATTAAAATTATTTTAAAAAAAACCAAAAACCAGAACGGCTACCCAAGCAGACATATGCACACTCATGTTTATTGCTGCTTTGTTCACAATAGTAAAGAGTTAGAAACAACCCATCAACAAACGAATGGCTAGAGAAGCTATGGTATATTCACACAATGGAATATTGTGCAGCACTGAAAAACAATGAACTAATGAAATATTCTACAAAATGGGTGACCACAGAGGACATTATTCTTAGTGAAATGTCTCAGTCACAAAAGGACAAATATTGCATAATGCCACTGTTTTAAAACACGATTGACATGGGAGTTGGGGGAAACTAAGAATAGAGGGGATAAATAATGTACATGGCATTTAAACAGATGAGGGAGAGAAGTGTATAGAAGGAATATATGATTAGGTATTATTGGCATGACGAGAGTCCAGAATAAGAGCTGCAGAGTAAAGTGGACTGGGGGTGGGGGGAGACTGTATTAACAATGAAAACTTTTTTTTTTCCTAAAGAGAAAAGCGAACTGGGGAAACAGGGGGTTAGGAAGGAAAATGTATTAACAACGAATGGATGGAAATCCAAGTTCTCTATAAACTTCCATTAAAATGTTGATTTTAAAAAAATAGAGATTTATTTAGCAACTAAAATCATGGGATATATTAATGTTTTGCTGCAAAAATATGAGCAGGGTCATGGTCTACAAAAAGTAGGAACTCTTGCCCCTGAACTACTAACACCTTCTACACACAGCCATACTCAGGAGATGGAACAGCTGAAGGTGTATGGTTCTGTTATTGATTTTGTACCCCTACACACCTCCCCAGAGTATGTTCAGTTTGGCCAGGCAATGATTCTGTTTTAAATGTAATGATATAACGTGGCAGTAATGTGATGATCTTTCATGATATAAACTCAAATAATAAAACAATCAATTATAAAATGATTAAGGGTATCATGTACCATCCTTAATCCCATCTCAGATCTAATACAACATAACAGGACCTTTCCCGAGTTGTAGCTGGTAACACCTTTTATCTTACTACAAGAGAAAGGAGAGAGAATTGAGAGGCTGAGGACAACTGCTGAGGACAGAGGAAAGGGAAGTGGAAATCTCAGTGCCACCAAAAAAGCAGAGCCGGGATCAGAAGTATCCTTTGAGGGGAGCTCTGGTGGCCTAGTGGAAAGAAGCTGTACTGCAATCCCAAAGGTATATGGTTCGAATTCACCAGATGCTCTGCTGGAGAAGGAGGGACAATTTCCTCCTGTACCAGTCAGATCTGATTTGACAGTACATGCACAAAAAATAATAAAATAAAATTTTTAAAAAAATTTATTAAAAAAAAGTATCCTTTGGATCCTGCTTTCTGCATGGTGAATATTTAGTATTCAAGAAAAGATTGATGCCAAGACAAATCCACCAGATGCTCTGCCGGGAAAGGAGGGACAATCTCCTCCTGTACCAGTCAGATCTGATTTGACGGTACACTCACACACACACACACACAAAAAATAATAAAAAAATTAAAAAAAAAAAAAGATTGATGCCAAAATACATGGTTATCTCCAAGTCACCAACCCTACAGATGCTGCTAGGAGACAGGCCCCTTCTCAAGAACCAACAGAGAAAATTATCCCCTAAAATCAACATCTTCAATTCAGACTTTTAGGCCCCCAAACCACTGGAATATATTTGTTTATTAAAAGCATCCGTTTGCCATATTTCTGTTGTAGTAGCACTAGATAAAAAGGCAAGTTCCTAGGCTCTGGTCATCTAGCTGCAAGAAGATGTGCTGCAATCCCAAAGGCACATGGTTCAAATCCTTGAATCCACCAGATGCTCCTCTGGAGAAGGGCGATCTCCTCCCAAGCAACTTACAGCCTCTGAAAACCAGCTATGGGCTGGTTCAGACTCAACCACCTTGCAACATCTCTAAGGTCTGTAAGCCTTCGACACACCTACATCTAACAGAAACTAGAAAGGCTGTCCAAAGAAAAAAGAATGGTGGAGGACTAACATAAAAATGTGGAGCTGGAAAAAAAAAAAAAAAAAAAAAAAAAAATGTGGAGCTGGAAAAATATGTGCTAGCTCTAAAATATGAGTAAATAAAATTAAAATCAGTAAACGTTTAGCCTGTCGAAATATCAGGCCTATTCTTAAGTTTGTTGCTGCTATTAAGTGCTATCAGGTCAGTCTAGACACGTGACAACCCAATTTAACAAGATGAAAATGTTCTTTTTAAGTTTGTTGTTGTGGCTGTTGGGTACCATGGAGTCTACTACAATTCATATGGACCCTATGAACAATGGATCAGAACCTTGCTTTATCCTAGGCCATCCTCACATCTACAGGAAACTTGAGGCTACTGTTGCAAGTCCCTTGTTGAGGGTTTTGGGTTTTTTCTCTTCTTTAAAAATTTATTATTAATTTCAATGAAAATTTACATAGACTTTCGATTTCCATTCATTCATTGTTGCACTTTTCTCCCCTCCCAACTCTCCTACTCTCTTGGAAAAGTAAAAGAAAAATTCTTTCATTGTTTTACAAAACCTTCCCCAGGTCCACTCCACTATACAGCCTTTGCTCTGGACTCCCATCATGACAAAAATACCTAATCACATATCCCTTTTAAACAGTTTTCTCCCTCATCTGTTTCAATGCAGTATACATTATTGAACCCATCTTCCTCAGTCTCCGCGCAACCCCAAGGTGAGTCCTATTTTACAACAGTGGCACCATGCAGTATTTGTCATTTTGTGACTGAAAATACTTCACTCAGCATAATTTCCTCCAGGATCACCCATTTTGCATAATACTACATGAGTTCCTTGTTTTTCAATGCAGCATAGTATTCCATTGTGTGAATATACCAGAGTTTCTCTATCCATTCGTTTGCTGATAGACGCTTGGGTTGTTTCCAACTCCTTGTTATTGTGAACAAAGCCGCGATAAACATGGTTGTTCATATATCTGCTTGGATGTCAGTTATGGTCTCTTTAGGGTATATTCCCAATAGTGGAATTGATAGGTCAAATGGTATCTCTATTTGCAACTTTTTGGGAAAGCGCCATACTGCCTTCCACAGTGGTTGCACCATTTTACACTCCCACCAACAGTGAATAAGGGTTCCAGTCTCTCCACAACTTCGCCAGCATTTTTACTTGCTGTTCTGTTAAATTTTGCTATTCTGACTGGGGTTAGATGAGATCTCATAGTTGCTTTACTTATTTTTTTTTCTCTTTTGCTGACCAACTTTCACAACATTATGTTTTCCCCTCAAGGACTAACATAGTTGCTGTTGTTATTAAGTGCCAGAGTCATAGGTGACTCACAGCAACCCTATGAAAGACCTGAACACTTTTATAACTTTCATTTCTCCAAGTTCATAGAGTTTCCAGAGGCAAGTTATTTAGTACTCACAAAAATTTTTAGGGCTTTTTTTCTCTCAGAAAAGTGCACAATCATTAACCAGTATGCATTTAAAACAAAAACAAACATTGCCTGTCTAGTTGTTTCTAAAACCCAGAAGAAAAAGTAAAACTGCCCCATAGAGTTTCCAAGGTTGTAATCCTTATGGAAGCCAACTGACACATCTTTCGCCCATGGTTGTTTTTATGTGCCATCAAGTCACCTGCGACTCATAGTGACCCTATGTACAAAAGCCCTAAACCCTGCTGTATCCTGTGCCAATCTTACTGTCTCCAACACACCTATACTCATTACCCTAGTCACTGAATCAATTTGAGGGTCTTCCTTTCCTGTGCTATCCATCCACCCTCTCAAGCATGATGTCCCTTTCCAAGGATTGGTTCTTCCTTGCAATATGTCCCAAGTATGTCAGACGAAGCTTCGGAATCCTTGCCTTCAAGGAGCAACCTGATTTAACTCTTTCGTTAAATCTCGAACAGAACCTGTTCGTTTTCTTAGCAGTCCATGGTATATTCAATATTCTTCTCCAACGCCACAGTTCAAAGGTATAGATTCTGATAGAATCCCTAGTCATTGTTCGCCCATGGAGCAGCTAGTAAATTCTGTTAGTAGGTTAGCAGCCGAGTAATCATTGTGCCAACCAGGGTCCTTTTAACATGAAATCACAACCCAGTGACATTCAGAACGCAATTATTTCAAGCAAGCCCTTCCCCATCCTATATGCTTTCAAAAATTTAACCTTGGGATTAAAATACTTAGTACCTACATGCGGGCAGTTTTCAGTATGGTTTGAAGCAATGTGTTATTCCATTTCATAACAGCTCTATGCAAAACAAAACACTGTCCAGTCCCGAACCACCCTCACGTGTAATCTCTGAGACCATTGTCGCAAACACTCCTTAACAGAACTGAACTGGGGGGGGGGGGGAGGCCTCCAAAAACCTGGAAGATCTTCTAAAAATCCTGTTACCATTATATAAATCCCAGATTATTCTAAATCCAGAAAAACGTAAATGCGAAGATCCCAATGCTTCCGGCAGTTTTCAAAATTCGAGTCCTACTACTCACCGGCTCTAGATCCGTCCTCTCTGACGTCATTTCCGGTGCTGCGCGGAAGGTTCTCGGATTGTGGGACCGGGCGCAGGTGGTTCGTTTCGTTTAGGGCTCACATAAAGCTTCTTATGCTATTGTAATTCTTAATAGTGCTCCCATTTTCCTACAAGAGAATTCTCTAGCTCCGTATTTAGTTGATTGTGAGCCAGGGAGGCGGAGGACTGGGGCGGGAATTGAGGAAGTTAAGGTGTCTTCGCTAATGGGCCCGGCGTCCAACTTCCGGTAGTGCAGAGACCCTTTTAACTTGCAGCCCTTCTTGGGCGAACGTCACCGCTTATTTTCTGCTTTATAGCCCAGCTGTATTTAACCCATTGATTAAGTAAGTATAGACGATGTCATTATTCTTTTGATTTACATATTTATATGCCTGGTGAATGCTAGCCACTACCAAAAAGCAAACTTGGAACTCCCTGCTGTCAAGTTGCTTTCAGAGTGACTCGCCCTGCATTTCAACGGCAACAGAGAGGAGGGAACTGCAGGTGGAACCTCCTGAGAGTTGCCTTTGGCTTTGCAGCTCAAAGGGCTATGCCATCAAGACACAGGCTCGACTTAGGTCTTGGGATGATTTTGCGTGAATGTTCGGTTTGGGGGTATAGTTGGAAAGACACAATAAGGAAAAGTTCTAAATAGATGTTAGGAAACTCTGGTGGCATAGGCCCCAGGGAGCTCGGCTGCTTACCAGGCAATCTGTGGGAGAAAGACAAGTCTCCATGCAATTTACAGGCTTGGTAACTGGGTGAAATATCAGCTAAGAGTCAGTACCAATTAGACAATTTGAAAGCAGTGAGTTGGGATAGTCTGCGATCGATAATTGTGATGAAGCCCTTTGTCGGTGGGAGGGAGTGTGCCTCACTTGGAAGATCCTCGAGGAAATTCTTGAAGATGGCGTGAAAAGAACTGGGCGATGAAGTGCCCACAGTAGGCTTTTCATGTCTGCCAGATTTGTTTTATGTGGAGAATGCTATTCAAGGCTTTTTATTTTATTATTTTGTGTGTGTACCGTCAAATCGGATCTGACTGGCACAGGAGATTGCCTCTCCTCCATCAGTTGGATTCAAACCGCGTGCGTCTGGGATTGCAGTGCACCTTCTTGCCATTAGGCCACAAGAGCTTCCTTTCAAAGTTTTTTCATGTAAATATACACTAAAGATGAGCATATGTGAGTATAAGTGGGAGAATAAATTTTTTTTGTCTTTTATAAACAGACTAATTTTCTTAGAAGCACCGTGAGAAATTAAGAAACAATACTTCTTGAAACAATAAGAATGGTAAGTTTTAAAGAATTCCTATGAATGCCAATAATTACAAGTAAGTTTAGAAATTCAGTCAAGGAAAATAAAACAGCATGAAAAGTTCAACACCAGGTTAGAGAAATGATTAGGTATAGAAGCTTGTATTGTAGTTTTTATGTGTTGTCAAGTCAGAACTGACTCATAGCTGACTCTCCAGCACGTTTTCAGAGATAGTAAATTGCAAGAGTGCCTGTCATTCTCTTTCAGAGCAGGTAATGGATTGGAACCATATTCCTTTGATTAGTAGCACAGCTCTTTACCACTAGATCGTGTGAACAAAAATCTATAATGTTTTTCACTTAAAATACACAAAACTTGCCTCTTATGCAAAAAGGCTACAAAGTACAGAAAGGAAAAGTTTTGAGAGTATAACCAAGTGTGGCAATTTTAATTGGATCCTTCTGCTTTGTATCTAAAGTAGGCAACCTGTAGGAGAAAATATAAAATGAACATAATGTCCTACTCCCTCACCCCACGCCCTTTTCTCCCTCTTACATCTGAATTCTCTCCTGTTACTATGAGAAGAGGAAAAGAAAGCCTTAAAATAGTTTCCCCCTCCAGAATGAGATAACAAAGGAGTAACCAAAGCAACTGTACTAAATCTTATTTATATTGTAAATCTTATTTATATTGTATTTTGTTCTGTACATACATACCTATGGTACAGTTCAGTTTCTAATTGTGTACAAAAGCAATTATCAACAATTTTAATGGGTGGAGATAATGTACAGTGTGTCTGTGATTCACATCCTGAGCAGGATGGTGTGCTGTTTCTTTATACGCGTCATTGAACATTTCAGACTGCAGTTGATAGGCAACTGAAACCATAGAAAACCAAGTTATGGATAAGGAGGAGCTACTGTATATCTTTCAGTCTGTTTTTACTCAGATTGTTTTGCCAAGTGAAAGGCAAAGTGGTTCAAATCCACCAGGTGCCCCATGGCAAAAAGATGGACAGTTTACTTCCATGTGATTTACAACCTCTGAAAACAGGCTAAAGGGTCAGCTATGAGTTGGTTCTGACTCCATGGCAATAAACAAGAACAAATGTATATCTTTCAGTATGCTTTTTATTCAGATGACTTTTTAAAATTTTTTACTATTATTATTAATTTTAATGAAAGTTTACAGAGACTGGATTTCCATTCAGTCATTGTTGCACTTTTCTCCTGCCCACCGCTCCCCACCCCCAGTTCACTCTTCTCTTTAAAAAGTAAAAGAAAAATTCTTTCATTGTTATTAAATCCCTCCCTCAAAGTCCATTCTACTATGCAGCCTTTGTTCTGGACACCTGCCATGACAATAATACCTAATCATATATTAAAAGGATTTTATCAGAAGGAGTACACAGAGTCACTGTATCAGAAGAAATTGGCTGACACAGAAGAATTTCAAGAAATAACATATGAGCAAGAGCCTATGGTGATGAAGGAGGAAATTCAAGTTGCTCTGAAGAAATTGGCAAAAAACAAGGCTCCAGGAGTTGACAGCATACCAATTGAATTCTTTCAATAAACAGATGCTTCCCTGGATGTGCTCACTAAGTTGTGGCAAGAAATCTGGAGGATAGCCAGCTGGCCAACTGACTAGAAAAAAATCGATATTTGTTCCCATTCCAAAGAAAGGTGAACCAACAGAGTGTAGAAATTATCAAACAATATTATTAATATCACATGCAAGCAAGATTCTGCTGAAAATTATTCAAAAACATTTGGAACAGTATGTCAACAGAGAACTGCCAGATGTGCAGGCTGGATTTAGAAGAGGTTGTGGTATTAGGGATATTATAGCTAATGTTAGATGGATCTTGGCAGAAAGCAGAGAATACCAGAAGAATGCCTATCTGTGCTTCATTGACTATGCAAAAGCTTTTGACTGTGTGGATCACAATAAGCTATGGCTGACTCAGAGAAGAATGGGAATTCCAGAACATTTGATTATGCTAATGCGAAACCTTTCCAATCTGTATGCAGAACAGATCATCCAAGATTCTGGGCTGTACGAGGAGGAATGTGGCATCAGGATTGGTGGAAGAGTCATCAACAGCCTGCGTTATGCAGATGACACAACCCTGCTTGCTGAAACTGAGGAGGACCTGAAGCACTTGCTGCAGAACATCAAGGACTGCAGCCTTCAATATGGACTGAAACTCAACATCAAGAAAACAAAGATTCTCACCACTGGGCCAATTGGAAGCATCAGCATGGATGATGAGGAGATTGAGATAGTTAACAGTTTTAGTTTACTTGGTTCCACAGTCAGCACTCTTGGTAGCAGCAGCCAGGAAATCAAGAGACAAATTGCATTGTGAAAGTCAGCTGTGAGGGACCTCAAAGAGTACTGTTTGCAACGATGTCAGGCTGGAGACTAAGGTGTGCCTGATCCGGGCTATAGTCTTCACAATTATGTGCTATGCATTGGAGAGTTGAACAGTGAATGGGGATGATAGAAAGAGAATTGATGCTTTTGAGCTGTGGTGCTGGAGAAGAGTGTTGAATATACCATGGACTGCTAGGAGAACAAACAGGTTTGTCCTGGAGAGGGTGAAGCTGGAATGCTCCTTGGAGTCAAGAATTTTGAAGCTTTGCCTGACATACTTTGGGCATGTTGCAAGGAGGGACTGGTTCTTGGAGAGGGACATCATGTTTGGGAGAGTGGAGAGACGGCATAGGAGAGGAAGACCCTTGATGAGAAGGATCGATTCTGTGATTGGGGTGGTGGGAATGAGTGTGTTTGAGAAGGTAAGGTTGACACAAGATAGAACGGCGTTTAGGGCTCTTGTAGATAGGGTCACTATGAATTGCAAGCAACTCAGTGGCACATGACAACAACAACAACATATCCTTTTTAAACCGTTCTCTCCCTCATCTGTTTCAGTGCAGTATACATAATTTTTCCCATCTTTCTCAGTCTCTCCCCTCCCCGACTCTGATGTCAGTCCTGTTTTACAGCAGTGGCACTATGCAGTATTTGTCCTTTTGTGACTGTTTCACTCAGCATAATGTCCTCCAGGGTCATTCATTTTGTATAATATTTCATGAGTTCCTTGTTTTCTAGTGCTGTGTAGTATTCCATTGTGTGAATATACCACAGCTTCTCTATCCATTTTTTTGTTGATGGGCACTTAGGTTGTTTCCAGCTCTCTGCTGTTGTGAACAAAGCCACAATAAACATGGGTGTGCGTATATCTGCTTGGGTGCCAGTTCTGGTTTCTTTGGGGTATATTCCCAGTAGTGGAATTGCTGGGTCAAATGGTATTTCTGTTTGCAACTTTTTGAGAAAGCGCCATACAGCCTTCCATCGTGGTTGCACCATCAGATGTCTCTTTTTCCTGTCCAGTCAGGGAAGTAATTTAGTGCATAAAGTAACTTGAAAAAAAAAAATCTTAACAGTGCAACAATGAATGAATGAAACCCCAAAATCTCTGTAAATGTTCATTAAAACTAATAAAATTTAATAAAAAAAAAGAAAAAAATATTATTCTCTAATTGTCTTTCCCTTTTATTTAGTCTGTGACACTGCATACAGATGTAGGTGATATTAAAATAGAAGTCTTCTGTGAGAGGACGCCCAGAACCTGTGAAGTGAGTGCCATGATTTAAATATTTTTTAGTTATTACAAGGGGAGAACCATTTTGAAATTGAATCACCAAACCCTAAAACAGTAAGAACAATATAACTTTCCTGTTAAATCTGTGGTTAGGAAGAGCAAGCCTTCATGTTACATGGCTCAGTTTCCTTTTCCTAATAGCAGAGGGAGATCAAAGAAAGGAGAGGCGATTTTTCTGTAACCATAGAGGAGGAGTCTCTGTATAGTGGAAAACGGTTAAGTGCTTTACTAGCTGAAAGATCAGAACCCACACAGTGTTCAGAAGACAGCCCTGGCCATCAGCTTCTCTGAATCTCACTGCCCTGAAGACCCTGTGGAATCAACTCAGTGGCAACTAACAGCCACCGTAGAATTGCTGGCATCTTGTTATTTTGACGATTTTTTCTCAAGAAAGGTAGACATTACAATATTAGGTAAGATTCTGTTTATTATTCCACTCATTTAAATTGCAAAGATAGAAGGTATAAGAGTCATTACATACACTCATTCCATGATTATTCATGATAGGCTGTCTTTTTAGGGTCTGGGGTACAGTGCATTCAGTAGTTATATACGAAAGGCCACCTTCCCAAAGTCTGGAGATACAGTGATGCGTAAGAAACATCCCTCACCTTTGTGAAAGACAACTGGCGGGGGCGGGGGGTGGTAATTTTAGAGGATATATTGCCTTGAAGGAAAGAAAGGGTTGGGTAGAGAATACTGAAGAAGAAACTAAGAGAAGCAAGTGAGGGTAAGCCTAGCCAAAAAAAGATTACTGGAAAAGTGACATATAGCCAGGGTCCTGTAGCTAATGAAGGCATCTTCGAAGAAAGAGATTAAAAACAAACCAAAAAATGTTTTACCTCCCACTTACCAGGATCTTAAAAGCTTACGAGCAATCATCTAAGGTAAATTTATTGGTCTCTTACTGTCTTGAGCAAGTAAGAGTGAAAAAAAGTAAAGACGTGGGAAAAATTAGTCCTGAGACTAGTGGATCTCATGAACTTCAACCTCCACAGTCCTAAGAGCAGAGGAACTGGATGGTGCCTGGCTTCCACTGCCCACTGCACTGAAACAATCACAAGGATGGTCCTGGATAGAGTAGGAAATAAATATGGAACAAAACTCAGTGTCATAAAAATTGTCACTGTTAAGAGACTGGTGGAGCCCCTGAGGTTGTGTTCTGTAGTCACCCTTTTAGCCTGGAACTGAACTGTGGCACACTTACAGGCAAACAATAAGACTAAAAGTCAGCTGTTTCACCAGACAGGTACTCAATCCTTAGAGCAATCCACTGTACAGGATTAAATGGGCCATATTTGCCCTAAGATAAAGCTCAGAGGGCAGCAAGGGAGAGAATAAAAGGATGAATGGAACCAACGATCACTGGAGTGGGGAGAGTGCTGGTACAATGTGGGGATTATAGTCCATTCTTACATCAGAATATGTGGAAAGCAAGTCTGCTCTATAAATGTCACTGTGTGAAAGTAAAAAAAAAAAGATATTTCCAGAGCAAAAAGAAGAAACAGTAACAATAAAGGCTCAGAGGTGGGAAGGCCTCCTTGGGTGTGTGAAATCTCAAGAGGCTGATGGGATTAATGCAGTAGGCATCAGGGAAAGGTGCATTAACACCTAAGAAGTAAAAATGCGTCCCTATTAAGGATTTTGTATTTGATCTCAAGAGCAATAAGAATCATTAAGTTGGACCCTCCAGTGCTTCAGGAGGAGATTGCACATCTTTCTCCTGTGGAACAGCTGGTAGATTTGAACTATGAACCTTTGAGTCGGCAGCACAACTCCTTACCACTAAGCCAACACGGCTCCCTTTTAAAATTTCTTTTTAATAAATAAAATTTACTTTCTCTTAAATGTGTTTCCAATAAATTGTTTCTCATTCATTTTTATTTCCAGAATTTCTTGGCTCTTTGTGCAAGTAATTACTACAATGGTTGTATATTTCATAGAAATATCAAGGGTTTTATGGTTCAAACAGGAGATCCAACAGGTAAATTATTCCTTTCATTAATATTAAGGAGGTTGTGTATATAGCATTAAGAAGAGGGTAAAATAAAAATATAACATGGGGTTTTTGTAATCAGATTACCTTACCATCATGAGAAAATGTTAAGAGACACTATTAGCATTTAGCCTTAAAACTAGCCCTTAAGTTTTAGAAAATATAAATAAAACCCACTTTAAAAAAATTTATTCCACTAAAAATAACAGGATTTTCATTTTTACTTTAAAGAAATATAGATGATGTTAGGATTAGAACCTATGAGATAGATAGCAGATAGCTGGAGTTATTCCCATCACCTTGGAGGGAGGCATTGTTTCCTTCTATATCTGCTCTGTTCTCATGGTAGGGCAGCTTGCCTGTTGGTCTGAGGGGTGAAAAGGCAGCTTTCTCTGATAAGAAGTTAACGTGTCTTATGGAAGTGAGGCCAAGCTGCTCTCTAGGGCTTGTTGTTTTTATGTGCCGTCGAGTTGCCTGTGACTCACAGCAACCCTATGTACAACAGCTCTAAACCCTGCTCTGTCCCTTGACAATCTTATTGTCTCCAACACACCCATCCTCAATACCCCAGTGACTGAATCAATCCATCTCACCGAGGGTCTTCCTCTCCTGCGCCATTCCTCCACTGTCTCAAACATGATGTCGCTCTCCAAGGACCAGTCTCTCCTTGCAACATGCCCAAAGTATGTCAGTATGATATTGAGCTTCAGTCCATATTGAAGGCTGCAGTCCTTGACCTTCTGCAGGGGTAATAGGTTTAAATAAGAGTCATTTAAATTTCTAACCTTATCCAGAGAGCATTTTTCAGCTTACATTAGATATTTTTTTTTCTCTTTATGTTATAGGTACTGGAAGAGGAGGTAATAGTATATGGGGAAAGAAGTTTGAGGATGAATACAGTGAATATCTTAAGGTATATCCCTAGCTTTTTACTAATACATTAGTTATACTTGGAAACTTTTCATAAGTTATGTTTTTTAATATAGTAACTCCATTAGAGATGAAATTGTGTGTTTATCTATATGTCTTTATTAGCTTTTTGAGGTTTTTGCATATTTGGTAAATGATAGGAGAATATGTAAATGGCTGAGTGTTTTTGCTTTTATGTGCAATATAGTTGTCTCCAAGTCATAGAGACCCTATCTGATCATATTCCATCTTCACAGTCTGTGCTGTGCTTAAGCCTACTGTTGTAGTTACTGTGTCGATCCATCTCATTGAGTCTCCCTGGCCTTTATGGCCCTCTTTTCAAACTTGATACCTTTTCCAAGGACTGGCCTCTCCTAACATCTTCCCCAAAGTATGTGAGATGAACTTTCACCATCCTTGTGTCTAAGGAGCATTCTGGCTGTTATTGTATTTATACTAAGGCATGTACAATGGAATCTCACCACCACATAGATCTTGGTATTAAATAAATTTTTATCTCTGGGAGTTGGGGCTAGGGATAGTTTTATATTTATTGTTTCATCATAAGAAATTGTTACTTTTGTTACAGGAGTTTGGATTGGGAGCTGACTGACTTTCTTAAAAGCCATCATTTCCGTTTTTGAATTAGAAACCAACTTTTTAGGTATGAATTCATGACTACTTCCATAACACTAAGGAACCCTAGTGGCGCTTTTGTTGTTAGGTGCCATCAGGTTGAGTATGACTCATAGCACCCCTATAAAAAACAGATCTGAACTTTGTCCTATCCTGCACCATCTTCACCATCTCTGACATACTTGCTCCACTGTTATAGTGACTATGTCAGTTCACCTTCCCGAAGGGCTTACTCTTTTTTGCCAACCTTCCTTCTTTCCAAACATGATGTCCTTTTGCAAAGACTGGCCCCTCATAATAATATGCCCACAGTATGTGAGGTGAAGCTTTGCTATCTTTACCTCCAAGGAACCCTCTGATTCTACTTTGTCCAAGATAAATTGTTTGTTCTCTTGGCAGACTGTGGGATATTCTATAGTCCTCTCCAACATCATAACTCAAAGGCATTCGTTCTGTCATCCTTAATCCTTGTTCATCTTTTAGGTGCATAACAAATAATTGAAAAAAACATGGATTGAATCAGGTGCACCTTTGTCTTTAAATTAACATCATTGCTCTTTAGCACTGTGGTGAGGTCCTTGACAGCAGATTTTCCCAGTGCAGTACATCCTCTGATCTCTTGACTGCTGGTAACAAAAAGTGTTGATTTTGGATCCATTGACAACTCTTTTTTCCACCTATCATAACATTGCCTATTGGCCCAGTGATAAGGATTTCTGTTTTCTTGATGTTGAGATATAATCTATATTGGAGCTGTATTCCTTGAACTTCTGCAGCAAGTGTTTTATGTCTTTACTTCTCCAAGCAAGGTTGTGTCTTCTGCATAATGCTGGTTGTTCATGAGTCTTCCTCTGATCCTGATGCCACATTCCTCTTCATGAAATTCCAAACTCTTGAAATACTTGCTCAATGTACAAATTGAATAGATACGGAGATAGGATACAGCACTGACACACACTTTTCTTGGTTTTCAACCATGAAATGTTCACAGGCTCTGTTCACACAGCTATCTCTTGGTTTAGGTATAGGTTTCGAATGAGCACAGTCGAGTGCTCAGGGATTACCATTCTTCTCAATGTTAGTCATAATTTGTTATGATCCGTGAGGCATTGTGTGAAACATACCAAGCTGCTTCAGGAACGATGATTGTTGTATACTGTTGAGTCAGACCACCCCATAGCTGACCCTTCAGTGAGTTTTCAGAGGCAGTAAATCACATGGAAAAAGATTGCCCATCCTTCTCCTGCAGAGCCGCTGGTAGATTTGAACCATATGCCTTTGGGATTGCTGCACAGCCTTTTACTACTAGTCTACCAGACCTGTTCTAATTCACTAGCTTCTACCAGCCACTCTGCAAAGATGGCCAATCTCCTTTTGTAAAAATCTACTGCATTGAACATTAAAACTTATTCTTGCCATTTTTCTGTAAGCGTAAAATTATCATCAAGTAAAAAAGGATTTATTTTTAATATTAAAAGATCCAACATTAAAAAAAATCTACTGCCTTGTAAACTCCATGGGTATGAGTCAGCACCAACCTGATAGCAGTAGGTTTGTTTTGGTTTTGAATTTTCATATCTGCCTACAGCAGCAGCCCTGTGTACAGTAGAGACTGTGAGTCTGGCCCAGGATCAAGCAAGGTTATGTGTGTTCATGGTTATACGTAGGGTTGCTATGAGTGGGAGCTGACCCAACAGCACCTAACAAGTTTGTCCTCTTATGCCAGTGGTTTTCAACTTGGCTGTTACATAGCCCTCTGAAAGTTTTACAAACATAGAAAATCAGGTCTTATAGTACCCTATTCTGTTCCCTACAAATAGATAAAAATAATTAGTAGAATTGATTAGGATCCTATTTTAAGGTTCCTGGAGTGTTTCCCATACAGCTACAGTTAAAAACCATTACTTTATACACTGAATATAGTCACATACATTGTGACCCAGTAATTCTATTCTTAAATGTTTACCCTAGTGAAACCTGCACATGTGTACAAGGAGATAGAGAAAATTGTTTTCCTATAGTACTGTTTGTACTAGCAAAAATACGGAAACAACCTAAATGACTAGAATCCCATTGAAAACACACTGCCGTTCAAGGCAGCTCCAACTTCCAGTGACTGGCAGGTTTTTGAGGCTATAAATGTTTATGAAAAGAGACTGCCCACCTTTCTTTCTCAGAGCAACTGGTGGGTTCAAACTACCAACCTTCTAGTTAGCAGCCTGATAAGTTATATGCTAAGCCACCAGGGCTCCTTAAATGTCTATGATAGAATGGACAAATTACAGTCTATTCAATAATAAAATACTGTATCAGAAAATAAGACCTACTCCTATGGGTTTGATTCTGATTCTTAACAACCCTATAGGACAGAATATAATGTCCCAGAAGGGTCTTACTGTTGTTAGGTGTCATCGAGTCGGGTACAACCCATGGCAACCCTATGAACAAAAGATCTGAACCCTGCACCATCCTCACATTTCCTGACACACAAGAGCCCATTCCAGCAGTCACCGTGTCAGTCCACTTGGTTGAGGGTCTTTCTCTCCTTCACCGACCATCTACCCTTCCTACCATCATATCATCCTCCAAGGAATAGCCCCTCCTAGCAACAAAGTATATAAGGCGAAGCCTCATTTTTCTTGCCTCCAAAGAGCACTCCAGCTGCACCCTCTCCAAGACATATCTGTTTGTTCTCCTAGCTGCCCATGAGATAGTTAGTGCTTTTATCCATCACGACAACTCAAAGGCATCAATTCTTCTGTCATTCTTACTCATTGTCCAGCTCTCAGATGCAATTTTTCAGAAAGACTGAATCAGTTGCACCTTAGCCCTCAAACTGATATTATTACTCCTCAATAATTTAGAGAAGTCCCTAACTACAGATTTTCCCAGTAAGGGTCTTGCTAAGGCAATAAATCAACATACACATGGGTGAACATGTGACTGCTTTGGGTGGCAGTTCTGGTTTCTTTAGGGTATATTCCCAGTAGTGGAATTGCTGGGTCAAATGATATTTCTATTTCCAACTTTTTGAGAAAATGCCATACTGCCTTCCATAGTGGTTGCACCATTTTACACTCCCCACCAACAGTGAATAAGGGTTCCAGTTTCTCCGCAACCTTGCCATCATTTGTTGTTTGCTGTTCTGTTAAATTTTACTATTCTTATTGGGGTGAGATAATACCTCATAGTTGTTTTGATTTGCATGTTTCTTAGAGCTAGAGATTTTGAACATTTCTTCATGTGTTTGTTTGTTTGCCATCTGAATGTCTTCTTTGGTGAAGGTCTGTTCATATCCTGTGCCTATTTTTCAGTTGAGTTGTTTATCTTGTTGTGGTGCTCAAGTATTCTATAAATTCTAGATGTACATCCCTTATCAGACATGTCGTTACCAAATATTTTTTCCCTGTGGCTTCCCTTTTTTACTCTGTTAGAGAAGTTTTTGGATGTGCATAGGGATTTGATCTTAAAAGGTTCCATTCATCTATTTTATCCTCTCCTGGTTGTAGGTGCAATATTCTTTTTTTTTTTTTATGTTTCCAGAAATCTTTACAGTGAACCCATTTTAATGCTGAGACTTGCATTTTCACATTTTAATTGTTTTTGAGTGTCATCTCTGTAAGCTAGAAAACAAAATCATACTAAGCTGCCTAGTTTTCTAGTGATTCAGTCTTTATCTTCAGCACAACAGCAAACACAAGGTGCTCACTTGTTTGTATTCTCCATCAGGAAATAGCTAAAAGCCCCATCCTCAGACAGAGGCTACACAGAGAATCGTGAGCTATAGAAAACAGTACAAACACAAAGTGTCTGCTGAGCCACCTTCTGGAAAGCACATCAGAACTGAAGAAATAGTGAACAAAGTATATGTTTACATTCTGAAAATCTGCTCTGGAGTTTGAAAAATGCCCAGTTCTCATTAAGTGTGTGAGTGAAGAGAGGAATAAACAGATGTAGTGACATTATTTGATTTTTACCAGTATAATATCCCGCAAGATTATCTTGTGTTCACCCTTTAAAAAACAAACATACATTTTTCCATTTGTCACAGAACAAATTGACATTCATAGAAGACTGTTTAAAAGAACATTTCACTTTTTCCGCGCTACCCACACAAGGGTCCATACGGCGTTGTTCTGGTTCCCGTTGTAACTTCAAGGGGAAACTTCCACAATGTCCGGAGCCCTTGATGTCCTGCAGATGAAGGAGGAGGATGTCCTCAAATTCCTTGCAGCAGGAACACATTTGGGCGGCACCAACCTTGACTTCCAAATGGAACAGTACATCTACAAAAGGAAAAGTGATGGCATCTATATCATAAACCTGAAGAGGACCTGAGAGAAGCTGCTCTTGGCTGCTCGCGCCATTGTTGCCATTGAAAATCCAGCTGATGTCAGTGTCATTTCCTCCAGAAATACAGTCCAGAGAGCGGTTCTGAAGTTTCTGCTGCTGCTGGGGCCACTCCTATTGGCAGGCGCTTCACTCCTGGAACCTTCACTAACCAGATCCAGGCAGCCTTCCGCGAGCCTCGTCTTCTGGTGGTTACTGATCCCAGGGCTGACCACCAGCCTCTGACAGAAGTATCTTATGTTAACTTGCCCACCATTGCCCTGTGTAACACAGTCTCCTCTGTGATATGTAGACATTGCTATCCCGTGCAACAACAAGGGAGCTCACTCTGTGGGTCTGATGTGGTGGATGCTGGCCCGGGAAGTCCTGCGCATGCGTGGCACGATCTCCCGGGAGCACCCGTGGGAGGTCATGCCCGATCTGTACTGCTACAGAGATCCGGAAGAGATTGAAAAGGAAGAACAGGCTGCTGCTGGAAAGGCTGTGACAAGGAGGAGTTTCAGGGAGAATGGACCGCCCCTGCTCCTGAATTAACTGCTACTCAGCCTGAAGTGACAGACTGGTCCAAAGGCGTCCAGGTGCCCTCTGTGCTGATTCAGCAGTTCCCTACTGAAGACTGGAGTGCTCAGCCTGCAACTGAAGACTGGTCTGCAGCCCCTTCAGCTCAGGCCACTGAGTGGGTGGGTACCACCACGGAATGGTCTTAAACTGTCTTTTAAAAAGTGGAAATAAGGTTGACGGAAAATAAACAATGCGTTTCATAAAAAAAAAAACAAAAAACACATTTCAGTTCGAAGGAGGTTGGGGAGAACACTTTCCACTGCAAAATACTTCTGTGTCTCCTCACACAATTAACATCACTATTCCTCCATGATATAGATTCTTGTGGAAACTTGTTGGAAGGTTTGCCAAAACCAGAAGATGAATAATAAAGTATGTCCCAGTTAGTTAGTTACTTGGAAGCTCAGTTAACAGCTTTGGGATAGACCTATAAAATCTGGCCCCAATCTTGCTAAATATCTTCTAATTACAGAACTCCTTAGTCCTTAGCTTCAGCTCCTGCCCGGTGTCGTAATCTGTACGGGGTCCCATCCATGCCGCTTCGCCTCTAGCCCCGGTGGATGCTGGTCATCTGGGTCTGGAACGTCGTCATAGGAGTATCCCCGGTAACCTTTGGATGCTTAGTAGGTGATGCGCAGGTGCTAGAACACAGGCAGAAAAACCCCAGGATGCCCATGATTAGGACAGGAACGGCCGGTCTGCCCCCTTCTTTCCAGAGCATTTTCTTTGGGCAGTACACTGTCAGGGAGGAGATTTACAGGGTTTTCCCCTCCTGCTTACAATAAGCGAAACACAACAAAGCACCCTTTGCTGATGTAGCCTGCCAGCAGGAGGGAGCCAATGATGATGAGAAAGGTACTGATCAAAAACAGCACCGTGGTAAGGACAATGGCTTTGTCAGGGATCTTAGGTGGGCTTTTCTTTAACTTTAATAAATTGGATCTTATGACATCAGGAAAGAAGGAAGTTCCTCACTAGCTACCTTCTCCTGAAGGTCAATGTAGCCATCGTCTGTGGAGAGTCTTTGGTGCTTGAAGTTAATACTGGGAATCCCAGCAGCCTGATTGGTGCGAGAACTGCATCATAACACGTGGACAGGGCTACAGTCTGAGGCCGTGCCACCCTCCGCCCACCCACCTCGCCCGCCTGGCCACTGAGACACCGGATGCCCCTTAGCTAATTTAGCTAGTTGCCCCTAACCACCCACCCTCGGGCCCAGTCCCGCCCCGCAGTATTTGTTCCCATAGGACTGAGTTACTTCACTCAGCATAATGCTCTCCAGACTCTCCTAAGTTATGTAGTATTTTTCGAAATCATTGTTCATGAGTACTGTGTAGTATTCCATCATGTGAATGTACCACAATTTCTCAATGCATTTTGGTTGTGGTTGAATATTTGGGCTCTTTCCATGTACTTGCAATGGTGAATAATGCTGCTATGACTATTGGTGTACAAATCTCTGTTTGTCTCTCAGTTCTAATTGCCTTGAGGTATATTCCTAGCAGTGGAATACCTGGGTTATATGGTGCTTATATGTTCAGCTTTTTGACAAAACCCCAAATGGTAGCAGTAGATTTTGATAGTGATTATTTTTAATGATCCATATTCATTCCTTCAAGCTTTCACTTAGGCCCTTCTAACTCTTGTACACAGTCCTTTGTAATAACAAATAATATAAGATATGAATATGAGAGCTAGGTAAGATTTACCCAAGCCTGGGATATGAATTGACTGCCTATAAGTGAAAAAGACTTAAAGACATATTTGTTAAAAATAAAGAAAGAAAAAATTATGCCATTAGGCAAGAGATGTACTATACACTTTGCTAGTACCCACCATTCCCTATTTATCCTCTATCAGATTATTAGCTTACTACATCTGACCCTGTGAGCATTTGAATTCTGAAGAGACCTCTGAGCTAGTACCACCTCCCTTGTATTACAGATAAAGAAACTAGCAGAGTCCAGTGTATGTTGAAGAGATCATGGGGATTTTGGTTTTGTTTTCTTCCTGATCACTTCATGCCAGCATACTATTCCTTAATAGAAATGTAAGGATTATTTTTGTATACATTGGTATTGCTAAAAGTGTTTGTGGCTGTACTTCTCCAAAGTAAAAATAAACTTAGATCAGGGAATATGATTTGCTGTAGAACAAATTTACAGTGTTTAGAGGGTTCAGGTAAGCCTTTATAGTCAGAAGCTCAGTAAACATGTTCATGGTCCCTTAACCATTGATTGGCATGGTGACTGCAACAATGAGTTTAAGCACAGAAAAGATTGTTAGGATGGGACAAGATTTTGTTCTGTTGTAGAAAAGGTCTCAACAACTCAGGGCCAACTTGATGGCCCCTGACAGCAACAGCATGTACATGTGAAATCTGGGAAGTTAATAGGGAAAAACAAAGAAGAATTAATGCCTTTGAGTTATGTTAATTTGGATTAACTTTACCTTGAATAACCAAAAGAAGGAACAAATATGTCTTGAGAAAAATACAGCCAGAATGTTTGTGGGGACAAAGATGGTGAAACTGTCTTATGCACTCTGGACATGTTATCAGGAGGAAGCAGTCCCTGAAGGAACCAGTCCCTGGAGGAGGACATTGTATTTGGTAAATTAGTTATTAGTGGAAAAAACAGGAAGACTGTCAACTAAATGGATAGCTTGATTTACTGTCTATAACCGTGAGCTCGAATTTAGCAATGGTTGTGAGGATGACACAGGACTGGGTGGTGTTTGAGACTGTTGTCTATACACAGCATTGCAGGAGTGAGAGCAACTTAACAGCACATAATAAAGAGTGTATGTCTTATTTCAGTTCTGTGTCTGGAATATGTGTTTATAAACACAGTTCAATTAATCTTTTGATCTGTTGTTTGGTATTTGTTTTTAGCACAGTGTTAGAGGTGTTGTATCTATGGCTAATAATGGTCCAAATACCAATGGGTCCCAGTTCTTCATCACCTATGGCAAGCAACCACATTTGGACATGAAGTACACTGTCTTTGGAAAGTGAGTATTTTGCTTATGGTTTTCTTTAGAATTCTGATGCAAGGTACGCATATGAGTGGTTGTGATCACAGCATAACTAATATTGCAGAGACTATAATCTTGGGAAAGCTGTCACTTCTATAACACCCAATTTCCTTATTAAATGGGCTCAACTTTTTTTTTCATTGTTGTTATGCAAATGAACAGTAATCTTTGTTTTCAGTAACAACAGTACTTGGCTACAATTTATAGATCTGACTTAGAGAAAAGGGTATCAAGGACTGCTTTGGTTATTTTATGTCATCCTTTCCCAAACATGGCTTTCCTCACAAACATCTTTTGTCTATCATTAAATTCACTTCATGGTCATAATATAGTCATAATAGCTCAACTTCATTGTCTAAACAGAAAAAAGAACAAAAAGTGCTTGCTACTTGAATAAATATCCTGGAAGACTCAGTACTTGGACATGTAGCCACTTCTTATCTATATAAGCTAGGAAATATTTTTTTAAGTAGGACACATGGCCATAGCAGAAAGCTAGGTTTCTTTGAGTAAGAAGGAGAGAATGGATCTTGCAGTCCTTGGATAGAATTTGCTTGGAATATGCTTGATTGGGATTTGTATTTATGAATCAGAAGATATCATCTGTTCGCTCAATAATATTTATCTTGCTCAATTCATCAGGGCACCACTAGAATTTACTTAACAGGACTGCAAAGTTAGGTCAATTAAAAAAGAAGAGAATCTGTAAGTTGGGGGTTTTTTAATACCATATACATGCATCAAGTTTATAGATTACTAATAATAAATGAAATTAGTTAAATATTTCAGAGTATTTTAATCTTTGTGTGAATTTCCTTCCCTTTTTTCCCCCTCCTTAACCCGTCTTTCAGAATTAGTGGCCAGTAGTTAACCGGACTTACATACTTGGGGCATGCTACCAGGAAGAGCCAGTCCTTGGAAAAGGACATTGTGCTCTGGCAGATGAGAGTCTGTAAAGAGCAAGACCCTCAGTGGGATGGCTTGACACCATGGTTGCGACAGTGGGTTTAAGCACAGCAGACGTTGTGAGGATGACTCAGGACAAGCAGGATGTTCATTTGTTCCTTTAGCTATGTGCAGAGTTGTATATATGTGCATAAAGATTTTTCTGGGGAGATGTTGAAAAGTTTCCCTTACGTTCTAACATGACCCTGTGTCCAGATACTTGACTAAAGTGTCCCTGACTCAATTCTACTTGCCTTTTTTGTCTAAAATCTGTATTTCCCATACCTTCTGTTTCTCTTACTGACCTATAGCTGGAAAAGGCTTTACAATTTAGAATTTAAAGATACTAATTTGTCCTGCATTTGGAGCAAAATCAAGAGGTTTTGATGACTATTGCTGATATCCATTGTTTACTGTATTGTTTTAAAGTTGCTATTTTAGTAGGAAAAACAACAGCTATAGGTGTGTTATCTTTAAAACAATTTATTTTTTCTTTTTGTGTAATAAAATTTAATTGTGATTTTAATGAAAGTTTAAAGAAAAGTTGGATTTTTATTCTTTTACTGTTGCACATTTTCCTCCTCCCTCCTCCTATAGTTCATGAACATTTTCTTTTTTAAAATTTAGTTTTAATTTTTAAATAGAATTTAATATTATACGTAGTATGTTGTTGTCGTTTGCGACTCATAGTGACCCTATGCACAACAGCCCTAAACCCTGCTCTATCCTGCGCCAACCGCACCGCCTCTGACACACCCATCCCAATTACCCCAGTCACCGAATCAATCCATCTCATAGAGGGTTGTTGTTGTTATGTGCCATCGAGTTGCTTGCGACTCATAGTGGCCCTATGTATAAGATCCTTAAACGCCGTTCTATTCTGTGCCAACCTCACCGTCTCAAACACACGCATTCCCACCACTCCAGTCACAGAATTGATCCATCTCATCAAGGGTCTTCCTCTCCTGCGCCGTCCCTCCCCTCTCCCAAACATGATGTCCCTTTCCAAGGACCAGTCCCTCCTTGCAACATGCCCAAAGTATGTCAGACGAACCTTCAGAATCCTTGACTCAAAGGAGCATTCCGGCTTCACCTTCTCCAGGACAATGCTGTTTGTTCTCCTAGCAGTCCATTCAACACTCATTCAACATTCATTCAACACTCTTCTCCAGCACCACAGCTCAAAGGCATTAATTCTCTTTCTATCATCCTTAGTCACTGTCCAGCTCTCTAATGCATAGCATGTAATTGTAAAAACTACATCATTTAATATAAGAATTTTTTTAATTTACTTTTTAAATATTCATTTCTTGTTGCACAATTTTCTCCTTATTTTTCCTTTTATTTATTAATTGTTGTACATTTCCCCCCTCTCCCTCCCCCAGCCTACCCCACAATGCACTCCTTCCAGGTTGTTATCATACATATTATACAAAATCATGTATTTCTTCCAGAGAGTTCTTCTCATCTGTTCTAAGGCAGTTTTATCTTACTGTTTTTAAAAAACAAGTGCTTATAAATCTTGGGAATTTATTTGCTTTATACTAAGAGAATCTAAAAATCCCTATTAGGACGTATTTCTGGAGCTCTGGTGACCTAGTGGCAAGAAGCTGCACTGCAATCCCAAAGGCACGCAGTTCAAATCCACCAGATGCTCTGCTGGAGAAAGAGGGACAATCTCCTGTGCCAGTCGGATCTAATTTGATGGCACACAACAAGTAAAAAAAAACAAGAAAGAAAGAAAATCTGATTCATGTATTTTGCATATATTTTCCAAAACATGTATTTGAAGAATAGCATTCAGTAATTTTTCCTGATAAAAAAATGAAATAGGTTTGTCAAGAGGCTGGGTTAACTGACAATCTTCTATTTTAATTAATACTGCTTGTTATCCTCCAAAAGCAAAAAATAGAAATACGAAACCTTAACCAAAAAAACCATGTAAAATGATCTTCCACTTTAAGACTTGCAGTGTAATACAATACTGATAATAATATTTTCTAGATATTTTTTTCTGCATAGATTCTGTAGTAAAGAAAAAAATTAATTGACCCCATTTACAGCTATTCTAGTTTTCTTTGTGTTGTTGTTTTTTTGGGGGGAGGTTTTTTGTTGGTTTGTTGTTTGTTTCTTTTTAATTTGTTGTATGCTGTCAAATCAGATCTGACTGGCACAGGAGGAGATTGCCCATCCTTCTCCAGCAGAGCATCTGGTGGATTTGAACTGTGCACCTTCGAGATTGCAGGGCAGCTTCTTGCCACTAGGCCACCAGAGCTCCCTCATTTACAGCTATTCTGTAGAATTGTGCGAATGGGGCAGAATACACTGTTTAGTTAATCTGATGTAGTTAATGTGGGCTGCTATTATTGACCAAGAGTATAAAAGTAAATTTTTACTTAAGAATTTTAATCCATATACATGATGAAAAATCCAATCAGTATCTTCTTACACACTTAGCTAAAGAATTAAAAGAACTATAAGACACATTCTAAGACAGGCTATAAGTGCTTGAATATTGTGTTAACATGTAGGGAAATTTTAACACCTTTTTTTCTCTTTCAGGGTAATAGATGGTCTAGAGACCCTAGATGAATTGGAGAAGTTACCAGTAAATGAGAAGACGTATCGACCTCTTAATGATGTACATATTAAGGACATAACTATTCATGCCAATCCATTTGCTCAGTAACTGATAGACACTGGTAGTTATTTGGCAAGCCATTTACAAAATCTTCTGTGGTTTACCCAGTTCTAATTAGGTCAGTGATTACATCATCCTTCTGCTTGTTTACAGCTTAAGGTCTTCGACAAGGTGGTGGTTCCAAGTGGAGATGAACAGCTTTTACCTCCACTCTTAAAAATATATTCTTTATTACAGTTGTTTTCAGTGTATTTGTTCAGTATTTTTAAAAAAATCATTTTTATTACAAATAAACATTTATTTTTAAATGCTGAGCCTCTTCATTAAATCTAGGCATTTTTTAGTATCTTATCATATCTAGTCTATATCCTGAAAGTATTATGTATTCATATTGAAATGGAGTAAATGTGATTACAGAGAAACAAAATGATGGTCTCGATAGGGTAGCTAAATCAAATGCTTTTTTATTTTGTCTTTAGGTGTTTAGTAGAGGCTGTGTGAAGTCAGAGGGTATGGTAATACTCAGAACTACCCAAAGGATTTGCCAAGGGAAGGTTTTCTGATGGCATGTTGAAAACATTACAAAATCAATTTCTGTACAATATCAGTTACATCTATTGTTGTTTAGGAGCATCATTTATTTTATGGCATGTTGTTTGAAAAATAATACAAAATCAAGTTCTGTAGAATATCAGTTATATCTGTTGTTGTCCTAATCTGGATAGATAGATAGATATAGATAGAGGCAAATTAACATCTTCAGTGATGTTTTCTTATCTATAAATAATATTTCTTCATAACACTACTGTGAGAATTTATTTGGTTGAAAAAGTATGGAGATAGAATACATCCCTGACAGATCCCCTTCCCAATTTTGAACCATGCAGTACCTCCTTGCTCGACTGCCTCTTGGTCCAAATATAGGTTTTGCATAAGCACAATCAGATGTTCTGGGATTCCCATTTTTCCCAGAGTCAGCCACAGCTTGTCATGATCCACACAGTCAAAAGCCTTTGCACAGTCAATGAAGCACAGATAGACATTCCTCTGGTACGCTCTGCTTTCTGTCAAGATCCATCTAACTTTAGCTATAATATCCCTAGTACCATGACCTCTTCTAAGCCCAGCCTGCATATCTGGCAGTTCTCTGTTGACGTGTTGCTCCAGCTGTTTTTGGATAATTTTCAGCAGAATCTTGCTTGCAGGTGATATTAATGATATTGTTTGATAATTTCCGCACTCTGTTGGGTCACCTTTCTTTGGAATGGAAATATATTGATTTCTTTCAGTCAGTTGGCCAGTTGGATGTCCTCCAGATTTCTTGGCACAACTTAACACATCCAGGGCAGCATCTGTTTGTTGAAATATGTCAATTGATATGTCATCAACTCCTGGAGCCTTATTTTTGCCAATTCTTTCAGAGCTACTTTTAACTTCCTCCTTCATCACCACAGGCTCTTGCTCATACGTTATTTCATGAAATTCTTCTGTGTCAGCCAATTCCTTCTGGTACAGTGACTATATACTCTTCTGTCTTCTTTTAATGCTTTTTGGATCATTTAACACTCTACCCAAAGCATCCTTAAGTATTGCCACTTGTGGCTTGAATTTGTTTTTCACTCTGACAGAGGAGATTAATCAGAACTAGCTTTGACAAGCACTGTGGCAACTGGACAATTAAAATAGACATTCGGGGGAGGGGGGAGGAAGAAGAACGAACTGGGGAGGAGGGTAGAGAAAACAGTGCAATAATGAAGGAATGAAAACCCAAAATACCCGTAAATGTTCATTAAAACTAATAAAATTTAATAATAATAATAAAAAATCTTGGCCAATAGAATCCAACGATGATGTTGTTGTTTTTATGTGCCATTGAGTCACTTGCGACTCACAGCGACCCTATGTACAACAGCCCTAAACTCTGCTCTGTCCTGTGCCAATTGCACTGTCTCCGATACACCCATCCTGATTACCCCAGTCACTGAATCAATCCACCTCATAGAGGGCCTTCCCCTCCTGCACTGCCCCTCCACCCTCCCAAGCATGATGTCCTTCTCCAAGGACTGGTCCCTCCTTACAACATGTCCAAAGTATGTTAGAGCCTCAGAATCCTTGCCTCCAGGGAGCCACCCAGTTTAACCCTTTCCAGGATGAATCTGTTTGTTTTCCTAGTAGTCCATGGTACTCTCAATACTCTTCTCCAGCACCACAGCTCAAAGGCATCAATTATCCTTCTATCCTCCCTAGTCATTGTCCAGCTCTCTGATTCATAACAAGTGATAGCAAAGATCATGGCCTGTATCAGACACACCTTGGTCTCCAGAGAGACAACATTGCTCTTCAGTACTTTGGAGAGGTGCCTAACAGCAGACTTTGCCATGGCAATATGTCTTTTAATGATACACACACACACAAAAAAAATTTCACCATGACAAGTGGAATTCATAACAGTATGCAAAGATGGTTCAACATAAGAAAAACAATGTAATTCATCACATTAACAAAGCAAAGAACAAGAACCATATGATGCTACCAATTGATGCAGAAAAGGCCTTTGATAAAATCCAACACCCTTTCCTGATTAAAACACTCGATAAAATAGGATTAGAGGGAAATTTCTTCAACATAGTAAAAAGTATATCGGCAAACTTGAGAGCCAACATTGTTCTCAGTGGAAAGAGGTTAAAATCCCCCTTGAGAACAGGAATAGGCAAGGATGCCCACTATCACCTCTCCTATTCAATATGGTATTGGAAGTCTTAGCGATAGCAATAAGGCAAGAGAAGGAAATAAGAAGTATCCAAAATGACAGAGGAGGTAAAATTATATGCAGATGATACGATAGTAAGAAAACCCTAATAACTCAGCAAGAAAATTACTGGACATAGTTGACTAATTCTGCAAAGTGGCAGGATACAAGATCAACATACAAAAATCAATTGGATTTTTTTACAGTGACAAAGAGAATACAGAACTGGAGCTAAGAAAAACAATACCATTCACAATAGCTAATCACAAGTAAATCTAACCAGAAACACAAAGAATCTATTCAAAGAAAATGACAAAATATTACTACCAGAAACCAAGAGAGACCTGGAGAAGTGGAAGAATATCCCTTGCTCATGGATAGGAAGATGAAATATTGTGAAAATGACAATACTACCAAAGGCAATTCCCACATAGAATGCAATCCCAATACAAATACCAATTCCATTCTTCAAGGAGATGGAAAAGACAATCTCCAATTTCATTTAGAATGGAAAGAGACCCCAAATAAGCAAAGCACTCCTTAAAAAGAGAAACAAGGTAGGAGGAATCTGACTACCTGATTTCAGATCCCTCTACACTGCCTTGGTGGTCAAGACAGCATGGTAATGGTACCACAACAGACACATAGATCAGTGGAGTAGAATAGAAAATCCAGGAATCAGCCCATCTACCTATGGTCAATTGATTTTTGATGAAGAGATGAAATCAGTTAAGCGTGGAAATTACAGCCTTTCTAACAAATGGTGCTGGCAAAATTGGACAACTATCTGTAGAAAACTCAAGCAAGATCCACACCTCACTCCATACACAAAAACCAACTCAAAATGGACCACGGACCTAGGACTAAAACCAAGGACTATAAATTTCATTAAAGAAATGCTTGGAAGAACTCTAGAAGTCTTAATCCACAACATAAACAGTTTTCCAAGTATCCTGGAAAAATCTACAACCAGGAGAGGATAGAATAGATGAATGGGACCTTCTAAGAATCAAATTCCTTTGCACATCTATAAACTTCTCCAATAGAGTGAAAAGGGAAGCCACAGTCTGAGAAAATATATTTGGTAATGACATGTCAGATAAGGAACTTATATCTAGAATTTGTAAAATACTTAACCACCACAACAAGAAAAAGGTAAATAACCCAATTAAAAAATGGGCACAGAATATGAACAGAAACTTCACCAAAGAAGACATTCAGATGGCAAAGAAACACATGAAGAAATGGTCAATATCCCTAGTTCTAAAAGAGATGCAAATCAAAACAACTATAATATATCAACTCATCCCAGTAAGAATAGCAAAATTTAACAGAGCAGCAAACAACAAATGCTGGAGAGGTTGCAGAGAATCTGGAACCCTTATTTCACTGTTGGTGGGAGTGTAAAATGGTGCAACCACTGTGGAAGGCTGTATGGCGCTTTCTCAGAAAGTTGCAAATAGAAACACCATTTGACCCAGCAATTCCACTACTGGGAATATACCCCAAAGAAACCAGAACTGCCACCCAAGCAGATATACACACACCCATGTTTATTGTGGCTTTGTTCACAATTAGCAAAGAGTTGGAAATAACCCAAGTGCCCATCAGCAAACGAATGGATAGAGAAGCTGTGGTATATTCACACAATGGAATACTATGCTGCATTGAAAAACAAAGAACTTATGAAATATTATACAAAATGGATGACCCTGGAGGACATTATGCTGAGAGAAATATCTCAGTCACAAAAGGACAAATATTGCCACTGGTGTAGAACGGGACTAACATCAGGGTTGGGAGGAGGATGAAAAAGATAGGATAAGTTATATATACTGCATTGAAACAGATGAGGGAGAGAACTATTTAAAATCTATATATGATTGGTTATTATGATCATGACAAGAGTCCAGAATGAAGGCTGCATAGTGGAGTGGACTCTGGGGGGAGGGGTACTGTATACCAATGAAAGAATTTTTCCTTTACCTTTCAAAGAGAAGAACAAACTGGGAAAGGGGGTGCAGGGAGAAAAATGCAACAATGAATGAATGGAAATCCAAAGTCTCTGTAAATGTTCATTAAAATGAATAATGAAAAATATATTTGCAATTAATAAACCATTGTAAATAATAAACTAAAAAGAGATTAAACAAATTTTTCTTGGAAGAATTACAACCAGACTGTTCTTTAGAGGCAAGCATAGTGAAATGTCTTTCCACATACTTGGGATTTGTTGTCAGGAGGAACCAATCTTTGGGAAAGATAAAGGGTTGGCAAAAGAGGAAGACTCTCAACAAGATAGATTGACACAGTGGGCTTTAGCATTATGGAGATCATCAGGATGAGGCAGGATCTGTTGTTTATAGGCACCTTGCAAAATGTATACCACAAATTTTGTTTCTTTGTTTAATTTGTACAAATGTATGTGCTGTTGAGTTGACTACAACTCATAGTGACCCTGTGCTCAATAGCTCTGAACTATCAGGGCTATCCTGAGCCAATCTCAGTCTCTGACACACCTACCCTCATTGTCCCAAACTATTATATTAATCCAGCTCATCCTTAGTCTTCTCCTGTGCTGTTCCTTCTAAGCATGATATTCTTTTCCAAAGACTGACCCCTCCTGCTTGCATGCTCAAGGTATGTGAGACAGAGTCTCCAAGGAGCAGCTAGGTTTCACCTTCTCTAGTAAAGCTATGCTCTGTTTATTATATACATCTGTCACTAAACTAAGGTGTCAATTATACTAATACCCTTGAATTCTGCTTCACCCTTTATTTCATCTTTAAGGACTCTATGATTAGTATAAAGCCCTTTTCATTAGAAGTTTGTTTTGCTACTTCTTATACATAGTATCTTTCTTCCCTAAATGTTTTTCGCAACATGTTTTTTAATTCTGTGTTATTCTTTGCATCAAGTTACTCACTGCAACTTTCTCATAAGCGCAAACAACTGTGATGCTCCAATTGCCATTAAAGTAAGAACATACATACCATATTTACAACAATGGCTTACAGATTTTCACCAAAAATTGTGTATCTCTAAATTTGGTATCTTCCTGAAATGTTTTGACCAATTCTTTTTGGTAGGAATTGTGCCCTCAAGTCACCTGCGATTCATACAACTATGTATAATAGCTCTGAAGCCTGCCCTATCCTGAGCCTGTCTCACTGACTATGACACACCAACCCCCACTGCCCTAGTTACTCTATCAATCCATCTCATTAGGGTCTTCCTCTCGTGCTCTGTCCCTCCACACTTCTGAGCATGATATCCTTCTCTAAGGACCGGTGCTTCCTGGCCACATGCCCAAAGTATGTGAGATGGAGTTTCAAAATCCTTGCCTCCAAGGAGAAACTTGGTTTCTCCCTCTCCCTGACAGATGTGTTTGTTTTCTTGGCAGCCCATGGTACGTTAAGACTCTTCTCAACTCAAAGGCATCAATTCTTCTATCAACCTTGGTCATTATCCAGCTCTCTGATGCATACTACTTCCTTCCTTCCTATCTCCTTAGCTCGTATCCAAGCAATACCCCTGCTCACCGTCCTTTCTGAGCCACTTTGAACTGATTTATGGCTGACTATTTCTGCTGAACCATAATCTACCCACTGAACCTCTTTTTAGCATCTTATCTTCCTCATCTCTCCCTCTTTAGGCAATTAATTACTCTGGAAACACGCAGACTGCTGTATACCCAGACCCTCACCTGAAGGTCTAGGCCAAACAACTGAAGTTGCCCCAGGAGATGCAGCAAATGGCGTGCACCCAAACCTCTTCAACCATGCTAAGACAGATCTTACACAGTCATCCTGACAACCCCCACAGTCATAAGTACCCCCATTAACACCAACTTTTCCAGGTCAAACATGCTCCTCTCACTGAGTAAACCACCTACACCTCTCAAATGGTGAGCACTCACTACTCTTCACCTCACTCAGATTCAAAACCCTAAGTAGCTCTTCATATTGTTATTAATCGCTCCCTGCCTTTTTAAATTCTTCCTTCACAGGATAAAAGAAATTACCAACTTGACCCAGTTGCTGTGACATCCACATTCTCCCAGGACAACCCAATCCAGCCTCTGAGTCCCAGATCTTCACCCCTGGTCAGCAGGAAGTAGCTAGAATAAAGATAAGTGGCCCTTTTCCCCACTAAAGAGGCTGGTATGTCAGGCCCAGACCAAGGTCAAAGGAGGAGAATGAAGGATTTACAGAATACCAGCATGTTGATTTGGGCCTCAGGTGCTCGGCTTTCCATGGCAGGAAGGGGCCTCAGAGGCACCATGTCTGTCCGTGAAGGTGGTAAGGAGAAGCCCCTGAAACAGTCCAAGAAGCAAACCAAGAAGATGGATGAGGAACATAAGGCCTTCAAGCAGAAACAGAAACAAAAAGAACAGAAGAAACTCTTAAGAGCTAAAAGTGAAGGCTGCTGGGCAAAGTTCCCCTGGCCATGGGTGGAATTAAGAAATCTGGCAAAAAAATAAGACTGAGGCAATGATGAACCTTACTTCCATTCCTTTTTAAAACATCTGGATTCTCTTGTTATAACTTCTCTTGCCACCTGTATTTAAAATAAGGTGTTGTCCCCATCAACAAACAGATGGACAGAGCAGCTATGGTATATTCACACAGTGGAATACTATGCTGCAGCGAAAAATAAAAAAACTCATGAAATATTATTCAAAATGGATGAGCCTGGAGGACATTATGCTGAGTGAAATATCTCAGTCACAAAAGGACAATATTTCATAGTGCTACTATTGTAAAACAGGACTAAATCGGGGTTGAGGGGAGACTGAGAAAGAGGGGACAAATGTATACTGCATTGAAACAGATAAAGGAGAGAACTGTGTAAAAGGAATATGTTGTTGTTGTTATGTGCCATCGAATCGTTTCCGACTCATAG
>NW_006399825.1:6206884-6221881 GCF_000299155.1 Elephantulus edwardii | reverse complement strand
AAAAAAAAACAACAAACCCTGCCCTAATCCACTAAACTGGATTTTAAAAGTGGATTAGTGCCCTAATCCCTAAAGGGTGCGGTATTTCCCTGGTCTGTCTCTCTGCCTGTTTCTCTCTCTCTTTCTGCAAACCAGGGAATTCCACCTGGGAGACCCCTTAATAAAGTTTCTTTAGCTTCCTTTCTTTCTCTGGTCCCTTCCTTGAGTCCTCGGCCTTACGTCCAGTGCAAATACCTAACAAAAACAATCCAGAATCCTGGCAGAGTCCCCTCTTCATTCTTTGTTATGCCCAGAATTCTGTACTACCTGGAATTAAACCAACTCATTTGAAATGGGGGTGGGGTGGGGGAGGAAGAATATCAACATGTCAACAAACGAGTGAAGTGCCATGTCCACCTAGTTAAACCACAATGGAATGCCCCTTCCTTCCCTCCCAAAAGACCCTTACTATAAAAACCTGCCCAACCCACCTTAGTGTGGTTTTTCCAGGTCTGTCTCTCTGTCTCTCACTCCAGACCAAGAAATGCCCCCTGGGAGTTCCCTTAATAAAGCTTCTTTGTGTTCTCTTTCTATCTGGTCCCTTCGTTGAGACCAGTGTGAATACCTAACACGTGACAGCAGATTTACCTACTGCAATTGTTGTTGTTATTGTTCAGTGCCGTTGAGTCCTAGATCACTCATAGCGACCCTATGAATGAAAGGCCTGAGCATTGTTCATAGGGTTTCTAGAAGTAAGCCATTTTGGAAGTGGATGCCGCTCCTGCTTCCAGGCTTGTTTCAGTCGGGAAGTTCCAGTCACAGCAAGCACGAGTTATCTCTGTACAACAATGCACAGGTCAGTGCTATACTAACTAGAAGAATGTCTGACAGGAAAACAATTTGAACCTAGCCTGAGGGCCGCAGATTAAAATCACCCACCTTCAGGTTGGTAGCATAATTTTCTGTCCACTAGGCCAATGTAGTTCTCTCTCTGTCATCATTGTTATTGTTATTTGGTGCTGTCGAGTAGTAGACGACTCATTACTCATTAGCGACCCTACGAATGAAAGGCCTGAGCATTGTTCATAGGGTTTCTGAAGGCAAGCCATTTCAGAAGTGCAATTAGTTTTTTTGATTTCCTGATGGCTGGTGCCAATAGTGTTGATTGTGGATCTGAGCAAGCTGTAATTGTTAACAAACTCAATCTCTTCTCCAGCTATCATGGTGCTGCTAATTGGCCCAGTGGTGAGAATCTCTGTTTTCTTGATACTGAGCTTCAATCCATATTGAACACTATAGTCCTTGACCTTCTGCAGCAAGCGCTTCAGGTCCTCCTAACTTTCAGCAAGCAAGGTTATGTCATAAATTGTTGATAAGTTTGCTCCATTCCTGATGCTTCTTCCCCAGAAAGCCCAACTTCCATAATGATCTGTTCTGCATATATATTGAAAAGGTGTGGAGACAGGACGAATCGGTGATGCACTCCCTTCCTGATTTTGAACTATTCAGTGTTTCATTGGTGCTTCCTGGTCCTAGTATAGATTTTGCATAAGCACAATCAAGTGTTCTGGGATTCCAATTCTCCTCAGTTACTCTTATAAAAAAATCTCCCATATTAGAGAAAATGTTACATCTTCGCACTGGATGTAAGGCTAAGGACTCAAGTAAGGGACCAGAGATAGAAAGCAAGCAAGCTTAAAGCAGCTTTATTAAGGGGGCTCCTGGGCGAGATTGCTTGGTCTGGAGAAGAGATTGACCAGGGAGAACCACACCCAAGGTGGAGTGAGGCAGGTTTTTATAGCAGGGTCTTCAGGGAGGGACATTCCATTGTGGTGATGGTTCAGTGCGGTGGGTGAGGCTGTTCGTATTTTTTTAATCTTTTATTCTCCCCCTTGACTTAGGTCTGGACCTGAGAGAAAACATGTAAGCAAGATGTATAAACATCTGTTAGCACACTGACGTGACGTTTTATTCTACCCTGAATAAATTTCCTAACGGATGTGGCAATTTTGGGTGTTAGGAGGAACTGTGTTGCTTGCAAACCAGATTATTTATTTTTTTACCTTTTACAAAATCTACCAAATAAACTTTTTCTCAGTTTTCACAACTGCAGCGGTTACTGGGTTTTGCTCTTACAACAGACCCCAACTAAAATCGAAAATCCCCAAACGGCTCTTATTTAAAGCAGATGGTGGAATTTTAACGTTACTCGAAACACATGATGCTTCGTAGAGTATCTTCTTTATCGGAAACCAATATGCAATTTAAACTTTGTTTAAAATGACAAAAGAGCATAAGCAAGCTTTTCCGCTCAAGCCTGCGCAGCTCCTTATGAAAATGGAAACATATATAGAGGCGAACATGGAGACCGCCAGCTTCCTCTTCACCGAGGCCGGAGAGCCGGCCTGCGCCTGCGCACACAGGAGCTGTACGCACGCCCCGCCCACCTCTGAGGCCCGCCCCCTCCGCGCAGAGACTCAAGTACGCACGCACGCACGCACGACGTGAGGCTTGTTTTCGTTAAGAGTCGGGACGCCCGGCTGTCAGCTCCATTTTGTTGTCAGATTTTGACGCTGTCAGTTGGGACTGTCGCGGTGCAAGCTTTGTCTCCATTGTTTTGGACTCTCTGGACAGAACGGTAAGACGCCAGAAGCGGCAGACGGGGTGTCAGGGCCTTTTTTTCCTGTGTCTTAGACTCGCTGCCCTTGCTTGTCTCGCTCGCGTCGACCTACCCGTTCTTCCCCGCTCTCCTTCGGCTTCGCCAAGGCAGCACCTCTGTCTTCTCTGCTCCGCCCATCCTGTCGCCGCCTGTTTAGGCTGGATCCGCGACATCCCGGCGGGGGGAATGGCAGCTTTGCCAGATGGGACGGTGCCCTTGAATTGTCGGTCACGGGGAGGCGGGCGGCCGGGGAGGCGGCGGCGCGCGCGCCATCTTGTCTGCCCCGTTGGCTCCGCGGCCGGCTCGACCGAGCGGTAAGATGGCGGCGGCTGGAGGCGGCGCTCCCTGGTTTTGCCGGGCGTTTGTGTGGTTGCTTGGGTTTCAGTCTCGTTCTCGTAGGCCGTGGGAGGGGCCGAGCAGGGTGGCGCGTCATGGTGACGTCGAGTGTTTGCCGTCCGCGGAAACAGACCGGCTGGGGGAAGCAAAGGAAGGGCGGGCCCCGCTGACTGGAAGGGTCGCGGGGAGACTGCAGCGTGCTGCCATTTCATGGTCGCGCGCACCTCTGGCCTCCAGCTGTTGGCGGGGGGAGGAGGGTTGGTTTTTAAATTTTTAGACCCTTTTGCTTCACTTTAAATAGTAAAAAATTTTTAATGTGTGTACCGTCAAATCAGATCTGACTGGTACAGGAGGAGATTGTCCTTCCTTATCCAGCAGAGCATCTGGTGGATTTGAACCATGTGCCTCTGGGATCGCAATGCAGCTTCTTGACACTAGGACACCAGAGCTCGCCAGTAAAACATTTTTTTTTTAACAGAGGTTTTGGATTTCCATTCATTCATTGCAGCAATTTTCTCCCTGTCCACCCCTCCCCACCACCTCGCTTCCCCCTCCGAAGAGAGAAAAAAAAAGAAAAAAAGTTCCTTCATTAGTATACAATTCCCACGTCCCTTCCCCCCACCCCCACCCCAGTACACTTCTCTGTGCAACCTTGATTCTGGATTCCTGTGCTAACCATAATAATCATATATCACTTCTAATCTGTTCTTTCCCTCATCTGTTTCAATACAATATACATAATTTATCCAGTATTTTCTAAAAAAAAAAAAAAAGCAGCCCTAGCTAGAAACACAGACGTGTTAACCTAAGTCCATAGTGTGGGATACATGCAGGCAATGGTAGACTTATAACCAGGTATAGATATATAGATAGATATAGATAGATATAGACAGATATAGATAGATATAGACAGATATAGATAGATATACACATATACAGCACAGTCAAAGACATTCTGTCATGACGATTAGGGAGAGTCTGGAGGTGCTGATACACAGGCAGGGGTGGGAACCTGGGAACACGGAGAGGCCACAGCAAGTGTGTTGTGTGGACAAATCCTCCTGGTAGAAGGGCTGTCATTTAAGATTACTTCTTTTCTATTGTTTTGCCCTGTGACATAGATGAGCTTACTTTTTCAATTAAAAATGCATTTTTGTATTTCATAAAAAAAAAAAAATAATTTATCCAGTATTTTCTGTCATACCCCCACCCTGATGTCAGACCCATTCCACAACAGTGGCACCATGCAGTATTCAGACGGTTCTCTCCCTCCTCTGCTTCAGTGCAGTATACATTATTGAACCCATCTTACTCAGTGTCTCCCTAACCCCAAGGACAGTCCCATTCTACAACAGTGGCATCATGTAATATTTGTCCTTTTGTGACTGGGATATTTCACTCAGCATAATGTTCTCCAGAGTCAACCATTTTGAATAATATTGCATGAGTTCCTTGTTTTTAAATGCAGCATAGTATTCCATTGTGCGAATATACCACAGCTTCTCTAACCATTCGTTTGTTGATGGGCACTTAGGTTGTTTCCAGCTCCTTGCTATTGTGAACAAAGCTGCAATAAACATGGGTGTGCATATATCTGCTTGGGTGTCAGTTTTGGTCTCTTCTGGGTATATTCCCAGTAGTGGTGTTGCGGGGTCAAATGGTATATCTATTTGCAATTTTTTGAGAAAGCACCATACCACCTTTCACAGTGGTTGCACCATCTTACATTCCCACCAACAGTGAATAAGGGTTCCAGTTTCTCCACAACCTCGCCAGCATTTGTTGCTTGCTGTTCTGTTATATTTTGCTATTCTTACTGGGGTGAGATGATATCTCATAGTAGTTTTGGCCAGTAAAACATTTTTAAGAAAGGTTTTATTTTTGTTTTCGAAGTACAATACCCAGCACTTGGACCCCCTTTTTTTTCCGTGACAGTGGGCGTCCGCCCGCCTCTGGTGGCGGAGTCTGTAGGGAGTTTGAGCCCAAGGCGGCGTGGGGGGGGGGGGGGCGCTGTTCGAATCCAGCCGGGCGGTGTCGGCGCGATTACCACCCGGGGACGCGGCTGGAGGGTCGGCGCCGAGGGCTTGTTTGGTAACACTTGTCGGGAGCCTGTCTATTGACCTTGCCCGGCAGGAATTTCCCTGCTTGCTTCCTTACCATTGGGGGTTCCTGTGTACCCCGTGTGCCTTGGCAACGGCCAGCCGCCCCGCTGCCAGCCCTGCTTTCCGTCGTGGGGACAGGTGCATATTGCCCATCATTCTTCAGTGTAGCAGTTGGTGGGTTTGAACTGTGTGCCTTTGCAGTGGCGGTGCAAGTCCTTACACACTAGGCCGCCAGAGCTCCCGCAAGTTTTAATAGATGTTCTGAAATGCAAAGTGTGGATGGAGAAGGAAGGACATAAAGTGTGACAAACAGGTCTGCTCCAGGAGAGAAATCACACACGTCCCCAAAGCCAGTGAAATGGGACAGTCGGTTGATACCACTGAAGGCTACATTGATGAATACAGAAATGATTTCCAGAGAAACTGATCCACGTGACTGTCGGGGACGGGAGGGGAGGTCCAACCCACCTGAGACAGGAATGAAAGATGGGAACAAAAATCAGCTGAGTCTGTTTTCTTCTTTTAAAATAGCTCCCATCAGATTATGTTTTAGCCTTCAGAGAAAGGTGTAAAAAAAAAAAAAATACGGGCTGTTCTTTTTCTGGTCGCGGAAGGCTTCATAGCAGGACACCTGCCGTTCAGGAGCATTTTTATGTGAACAGTTCTGCGACGGGGAACTTCACTGCGTTTCCGCGGTTGGGCTTTGTCTTCTGTTTTTGTTACTGTTTTAAACCTTAGCAAACTCACGGGCATCTAATCAGGAACCCCTGTAAAGCCGCCCTTGGCAGAAGGGAAATAGCTGACAAATCACGTCTCTAAACGCTGATTTGGAAACCTCAGGGCGCAGATGGCTTCTGCTCGAGAGGTAGCTGTGAATCAGGGCAGGCGGTGTAAGGTTTGTCTTTTGTGGATTTCTCTCTTCTCGGTGTTTTACGTAAGTGGGATCATAAAATACTGGGCATTTTGTTTCAGGTGTGCTTTGCTCTTATTTTTAAGGTGTATGTATTATTAGAACTCAGGTTCAGTAATATTCCATCGTGTGAATGTATATGCCACATATTTTTGTTTACTTCTCTGTTTAGAATTAGATTGGGAACTAAATGACGGGTCAAGTTGAGGACTGTACAGTGGCAAATTACCATCTTCTCATTTTCAAGTCTTATGTTTCAAAACCAGAAGCTTTTTTTAAAAATTTTATTAATTTTAATGAACATTTACAGAGATTTTTTCCGTTCATTCATTGTTGCACTTTTCTCCCTGCCCACGCCCCCACGCCACGCCCCCCCCTCCCGTTCGCTACTCTCTGAAAAGTAAAAGAAAAATTCTTTCTTTGGTACACCCCTCCCCCTCCCATCACTGCCCCGAATACACTCCACTGTGCAACCTTAAAAAACCAGAAACTTTTTGAAAGGAAGATGGCTTCTTCCTCTCAACCCTGAAACGAATGTATTAAGATAACTTTTAAAATATGCTGTTTTTATTGTCCAGCCTCAAAAGTGGTACTTGGAATAAGCATTTTGTAGCTTTCTGTGAAGAAGATATCCTTGATTTTATGTATGATAAATGTCCTTTGTAGGCTGAATGTTTTACTACTTATAAGATTCCATAATAAGGGAGCTCTGGTGTCCCAAGTGGCTGTCAAGAAGCTGTACTACAATCCCAGAGGTACATGGTTCAAATCCACCAGATGCTCTAGCAGTAATCTTTATTTGTAAATGTAGTTAGCATAATTTAGTGATGAGAACATTATGATTGTCTTGCTAGAGAGTAAAATTGACTTTTTAAGAAACTGGTTTGCTTACAATCATATGTATTGTACAATTTTTTATGTAGATGAGATACTCAAGAAGAATTTACTGTCCTAATTGGGATGACAAGGGTTGGAATTGTGGAACATGGAGGAGCATCAGCGGTTACAAAAGGAAGAGATCACATAGCCGTGCTTGGGAGAATAAACGCTGCAAATATAATCACTCCAAAACATCGGATAGGTAAGGAGAGGATTAAAAGGGAATGTATTCAGTGAAGAAATACTTTCTTAATCACTTAAAATAACTAATTAGCATTTTTCCCAGTTTCTAATAGGAGACATTAAAAATACTGTTCTACAAGATTTATTGAGAATTTAAGACTTTGCTATTAGTATACAGCATTGAAATAAACTTTTTAAAATTTCTTTAGCCATTATTTGGAAAGCAGATCTATAAATGAGAAAGGTTATCATAGTCGTCGCTACATTGATGAATACAGAAATGACTACAGTCAAGGATGTGAACCTGGGCATCGCCATAGACACCATGAAAGCAGATATCAGAACCATAGTAGCAAATCTTCTGGTGGAAGTGGGAGAAGTAGTTATAAAAGCAAACACAAGATTCACCACAGTACTTCACATCATCGTTCACATGGGGTATGAGCTCTTTTAAAACAATTTTGAAAATTTTTATTTCCCATGTGGAAGAGGAAGATTTAATTTGTTTCACTATTGGGGGAAAATCTGTTTAAGATGAAGTCAACTCAGTTTCAGCATTCTTTCTGTGTTGTTTAATATTTCAAGAAATCTGTTTCAGTAAGTGGAAGATTATAGAAAAAGCCCAAGTGTTTTGGTTTTGTATAATTATGACATAAATGTTCCTTTGTTATAGCAACGCATGCTCTCTTAATTTTCCCCCCACTAAGCAACAGCAATTAATTTATAAATTGTATATTAATTTGCAGATTAGCTCAGATGACATTGGAAATACCATAGTATTACTCTTGTATGCCAGATATTTTTCCCTCAGAAAGTAGAATTTTAATTTTATTTGCTGTTCCAGTGCTTATTTTCTTAGGTTTGCTTAATCTTAATTTGGCCACAGTTTATTTTGACATGTAAATATTATCTCCTAGAGTTACCACATTAAATTAGGACACTAGAAACTTAAAATCATATTTTCAGTGAATGCTACAACTAAGCATTTTTATAATTATAATTTAAGAAAACAATTGTATTATGTTTTATTGCCTTGCCACTTTGAGTATCTTATCTGAAAATCTGTTCCTTGCCATGTTTTTCTCCTGTTAACATAAACTATGTGCCCTGTGAATTTCTGGGGACTGAATTTGAAATTGCTCCTGCCAACCGTTTGTGGCCTGGCGTGTATCTGAATGCCTGAATATCTCCCCGCTGAATGAAATTCGTATTCTGCCCTGAATTCACTCGGGTATAATGATTGGCTGGATGATCTTGGTGCCGCCCACTTGACGTTTCCAGAAGAGTCACCGAAGGAAAAGAACCAGGAGTGTAGAGGATGATGAGGAGGGTCACCTGATCTGTCAGAGTGGAGACGTACTAAGTGCAAGATGTATAGAATATTTTTCAACACTTATTAACTTTTCAGATAACATAATCTTTATATAGATTAAGATTTCAGAGATTTGGAAGGGGTTTTTTTGGTTTGTTTTGTTTGTTTGTTTTGTTCTATTTTTTAATTTTCTATTCTTTTCCCTTCTATCGTTTTTTTGTTTGCTCCCCCTTTCTTTTGTTATTTCTTCTTGGTGGGGTGGATTGATTGTGCTTTACTTTCTTTAGCAATTTAATATGTTATTCAGAACTTCCAGAGCAGGAAAGCAAGTTAATGGAATTATACCTAAAAATAATTATACGTATTTTTTGTTTTTAATGTTGTTGATCAATAAAGTAAATATCTAGTGATAGGAAATATATAGCCTCAACTAGAATCTGCATTGGTAGCATTTATTATAAGTAAAGTTTGTCTATTTCATGATGTGACTGAGGTTTATTTCTTTGTTTTAGATGAAATTGTTGGTACATTAGGTGAAGGAGCTTTCGGGAAAGTAGTAGAGTGCATCGATCATAAAGCGTAAGTTTCTTATCCTGTGTTTGCACTTGAGAAGTCTAACGTATTGAAATTTTATTTTGCCTTAGGATCTCATCTCCTTTGGTGAGGAAGGTAATAGAATAATGGAAATAATCTTTATCAATAATTTTTATCTTAACAGAGGAGATAGACGTGTCGCGGTAAAAATAGTAAAAAATGTAGACAGATACTGTGAAGCTGCTCGCTTAGAAATACAAGTTCTGGAACACTTAAATACAACAGATCCTGACAGTACATTGTAAGTATAAAAGTAGAACATGAAAAACTATGTCATATAGCTTTATATAGTGAAAAATTGTATTTAAATTATTTTTCTTGTGTTTGTAGCCACTGTGTTCGGATGTTGGAGTGGTTTGAACATCATGGACATGTTTGTATTGTGTTTGAACTATTGGGACTCAGTACATATGACTTCATTAAGGAAAATGGCTTTCTACCATTTCGAATGGATCATATCAGGAAGATGGCTTACCAGATATGCAAATCTGTGAATTGTAAGTGCTTTACATATCTTTCAGAAACTTGAGTTAATTACAACTAGTTTAAAATCAGATGGATTAGGACCTAACATAAGAATTGGAAGTTATTATAAATTCGTGTGGTTTTTATTAAGTAGTGACTCAGAGCCAGTCCTCAAGTGGATTTTCAGAGGCACCAAATTGCAGGGGAGGAGATTGCCCATCATTCTTCCAAGGAACTGCTAGTGGATTAGAACTGCGTGCCTTAGGATTGAAAGCCCAGTTCCTTATCGTTTGGCTATAAGCACTCCCCGGGCTCTTACAGTTTAAACTATCCAGAATATAGTGATACAGTCATTTTGATGAGAGATCATTTAGCCTTTTTTTTTTTTTAATAGAATACTGATTAAAAGTTAAGATATGGTGGGGTATGTGTGCTTCATAGAAGATTTTCTTCTCTGCTTAAAACTGTTAGCTTATTCACAAACTAAAATAATTTTTAAAGATTGTAAGAGACTTTTTCTAAGTTTTGATTTTCATATTGTAATATTTTAATTTTTTTTTTTGTCTCATTGTCAGTTTTACACAGCAATAAATTGACTCACACAGACTTAAAGCCTGAAAACATCTTATTTGTACAGTCGGACTACACGGAGGAATATAACCCCACAATGGTAATTTTCTATGTTGACCTTCTAGTTTCAGTGGAATTGGTTTTTCCCCCCTTTTCTGTGCTTTCATAATTGTGATTTTTTTTTTCTTCCTTTCCCAGAAACGTGATGAGCGTACCTTAATTAATCCAGATATTAAAGTGGTAGATTTTGGAAGTGCAACATATGATGATGAACATCACAGTACATTGGTGTCTACAAGACATTACAGAGCACCAGAAGTTATTTTAGGTATGTAATTATTAACCGGAAACAAAGCTTATTTTTTTATTGAAGCGGATTTAAAATTTATACTTTCTTGTTGTTACTCTTTGTGGAATTTAGATCTTTGAGAGGAAAACACATTGAAGTACTTAAAGCTTTTTCATTATCTGCTTAATGTTAAATGTTTAATTCAATCTGTTTAGTGCTGGAATAGTATAGATTACTTCCTGCAGCTAGTTTAACTGTTAAACCAGTTTAACTGTTCAGGAAATGAAGGCTGAGAGAATTCCTACCACTACCCCAAATCATTGGACCTGTAAGACCAACTTAAGAGTTGAAACTAAGAGTCTCCAAAAGCCCTATCTTTACATGATTTATAATTGAATTAAGTGCATGCTTTATGATCTTTTCAAGTTACATTTCAGATTATATACATATTTTAGATAAACATCAGGGAGATCTTTTTTTTTTTTTTTCTGTCTCCTAAAACTATGCTTGCTTTGCAGCCCTAGGATGGTCTCAGCCATGTGATGTCTGGAGTATAGGATGCATTCTTATTGAATACTACCTTGGGTTTGCTATATTTCCAGTAAGTAATAATGATCTCTTGGTCGCTTTGCCCCCCCATAAGTGCTTGTGAATGGATACTTTAACTCCAGATACATAATGAAACTTCGATACTTTCTCTCCCCCATTTATAGATTATTAATAGATGTATAAATAAGCAAACGCCATACAGTTTTAAGAAATCGTTAGTGCCCTAACCTCTTCAGACCTTAATAACTTTTTTTAATTGAGATTTTAATGTTTTATGGAGAACTTGGATTTCCATTCATTCATTGTTACACATTTTCCTCCCTGCCCACTCCCCCAGTTCACTTTTTCAAAAGAAATTTTCATTATTGCCCAGTCCCCCCTCCACCAGCATTTTTATATCAACTGCAAATAAAGTAAACCTTTTAAAATAATCTGCCTTTGAAGAAGGAAGAACCTTCTTATCTATGGACTAGAAAATGGGCAGCTGTTTTAAAGACTATATAGTTATCAAGGGGATTTGTTGTGTTTTTTTTCTCCCTCTATTAGACTCATGACAGTAAGGAACACTTGGCAATGATGGAACGAATTCTTGGACCTTTACCAAAACACATGATACAGAAAACCAGGTATGTTTTAGTTAATCCCCTCCTTAATGCCAGTTTATTCTGTGTCCTTAATAGAATTTATAAAACAATGTAAGGAAAATATTTTGTTAAATTTCATGTTGGGGATAGAAGAGTAACTAAGTAATTAAGCAAATTAAGTTATGAGCCATACAGGAAACTCGGGTAGCCTGGGTTATAAGGAGTAGTGCTGGAGCTTCACTAGAAGGAGATCCAAAGGAGAAATATGAGCAGTCTCTTACAAATGTGATTAACAGCCCCTGAAAACTCACTGGAGGATCAACATTGAGTTGGTTTCAACTTCGTGAAAATAAATGAATGAAGAAGTTATATGCTACTGAATCATTTATGCATAAATTTTGTGTCAAATGCATTGATTTTCTTTTAGGTTAAATTTTGCTTCCAAAGTAGAGGCCGTTCTATCACTGACGTTTTTAAAGCCTTCATCATAGCTTTAATGTTTTGAATGGTACTTGTAGTTTATACATAACAACTACATGTTTGAATATAAAACCTGATACTTTTAACAAAGTTTAATAGTATATAATATTAAGGTACATTTGATTTCATTGAGTTATTTATTTAGCAGTAGAATAATTGAAACTTAAAGCCCTCTTGGGGAGGTGAAACCAAGCTGCTCTTTGTAGGCAAGAATTTTGAGACTCCGTTTCACATACATTGGGCAGGTAGCCAGGAGGCACTAATCTTGAGAAAGGTACCATGCTTGGTAGGTTAGAGGAACAGCACAAGAGAAAGAAGATCCCAGATGAGCTGGATTGACACAGTAACTGGAGTAATGAATATAGGTGTGTCAGTGACAGTGAGATTGGCTCAGGATAGTGCAAGGTATTGTGTGTAGGGTCACTATGAGTTGTAGTGGACTCAACAGCAATAACAATACAACCACCCTTTAAAAGGATTTATGTTTACATTATTAACAATATTGACTTTTAGGAAACGTAAATACTTTCATCATGATCGATTAGACTGGGATGAGCACAGTTCTGCTGGCAGATATGTTTCGAGACGTTGTAAACCTCTGAAAGTAAGTTTGGGATATTGCTTAAATGTGAAAATCAAATTTCCACTTTTAGTTTTATGGCGAAAAAGTGCCAATGAAGACTAATGGATGTATGTTGGTTCTTTTCAGGAATTGATGCTTTCTCAGGATGCTGAACATGAGCTTCTGTTTGACCTCATTCAGAAAATGTTGGAATATGACCCAGCCAAAAGAATTACTCTCAGAGATGCTTTAAAACATTCTTTCTTCTCCCCCCCTTGAAAAAAACTACATAAATCTATATAGTTCTGTAGCTTTTTAAGAGATCGTAATGGACTGTATCAGTCTAATTTTTAAATACTAAATTATTTAGAAAACTAAGGTGACCAACTGGTAAAGAGTTGCATTGCCAACTCAAAGGGCACACTGTTCAAACCTCCCAACTTTTCCACAGGAGAAAGATGAACAGTCTCCTCCTGTGCGTTTTTTAGCCTCTGGAAGCCCACTAGAGGGTCACCTGTGAGTCAGTTCTGACTCTACAGAACATTGTAACAAATTACTGTACAGCTTTGTAAATTTCTTAGTTTTTGTATTACTACCATGTTTATTTTGTTTTAATTTTTGTGTGGATCATAACAAACTGGGGGAGCAGACACTGGAGATCCAATTAAAGTGAGTTTTAAGTCATCACTCTTAAGTATCTTCCATCAAGTGTACTGGAGAATGAAGCAGTCACATAGAACTACTTGAGTGAAATCCAAGCCACATCAGATACAAACATGCAAATCCTAATTTGAGGAAGATACTCCATTCGGTGCCAACAGAGAGCAGGTGCTGTGAAATCTAGAACTTTAATTCACAGCTCAGTTTTATTGTCTTGATGGACAAACATCAGTATTGTTGGATGAATGAATGAATGAATAAAAAATATTTAATGACAAAAGATAAATGTCTTTCTCAATAAATAAAAAAATGTCTTTCTCAATGTTGCTAAATATTAAGACCAGGTATATTTGTTCCCATTCCAAAGAAGGGTGACCCAACTGCGTGTAGAAACTACAGAACAATATCATTGCTTTCACATGCAAGCAAGATTATACTGAAGATTATCCAAAAACAACTGGAACAGTACATCAGCAGAGAACTGCAGAAGTCCAGGCTGGGTTTAGAAGGGGTCATGGTACTAGGGATATTGTAGCCGATCTTAGATGGATCTTAACTGAAAGCAGAGAATACCAGTGGAAAAGTCTGCTGTTAGGGACCTCTCCAAAGTACTGAAGAGCAATGGTGGCTGGTGACTAGGGTATGTCAGAGAGTTGGACAATGGCTAGGGAGGATAGAAGAATTGATGGCCTTTGAGCTGTGGTGCTGGAGAAGAGTACTGAATGTACTGCTTAGCCATGGACTGCTAAGAAATAAGTTCATCCTGAAGAGCGTTAAACTGGGTGGCTCCTTGGAGGCAAGGATTCTGAAGCTTCATCTGATATACTTTGGAAATGTTGCAAGGAGGGACCAGTCCTTGGACATCATGCTTGGGAGGGTGGAGGGACAGTGCAGGAGGCCAAGACCATCTATAAGGTGGGTTAATTCAGTGACTGGGGTAATCAGGGTGGGTGTTTCAGAGATAGTGAGATTGGCATGGACAGAGCAGAGTTTAGGGCTATTGTACATAAGGTCGCTGTGAGTGGCAAGCGACTTGACAGCACATAACATGCATATTCATGTTGAGTGTTGTCAAGAGGCATCCGTCCTTATGACTGCATCTTCCATAAGTCATCCCATTACAGTTTTAACATTTTGGCAACTTACGATTCTTGATGTGTTTTCTGTATAGCTTCATCTATACATCTGTCATGTTGTGTAAGCCTTGTTAAAAATCACAAAAATTATTTTTAAATGTAGGAGGATACTATCCATACCCACACAGGGAAGACTCAGGACTTTTCCTCAGATTTTACTAACCATGGCAGTCACAGATGATGAATTGATTAAATTGCATATGTTAATTATATCCTAAGTCTCTCTATTCTGTTATCAGTACAGCATTTGTCAGTTTGCTGTACTAATAATGTAACATGTGGGTTGCTGTGATACTGGAAGCTGTGCCACTGGTGTGTCAATTATCTGAACAGTCACCCACAGTGGACATGTTTTAGTATAGCTGAGTTAATACAGATTAGGAAGCAGGATTGCCCACATCCACTTTTGAAGTAGACCTTTGAAAACGCTATGAACAATAGAAGAACATGGGTAGAATTAAGAGGTACAGTGCATATTGGAAGTCAATGAAAAGGAAAAAAGCTGCAAATATCCTTTAATAGTTGGAATATGGAATGTACAAAGTATAAATGTTGGAAAATGAAGTTGTGAAATGGAGCACATTGACATTCTAGGCATGAGACAAAATGGACTGGCTTTGGCCATTTTTTTTTCTATAATTATATTTTATTTTCATAAACATTTACAGAGATTTTGGGTTTCCATTCATTCATTGTTGCACTATTCTCTCCACCCTCCTCCCCAGTTTGTTCTTCCCCGCCATCCGAA
>NW_006399825.1:6190883-6204584 GCF_000299155.1 Elephantulus edwardii | reverse complement strand
ATCTCGTTGAAGAATGGGGTTGGTATTTGTATTGGGATTGCATTAAATGTGTAAATTGCTTTTGGTAGTATTGCCATTTTCACAACATTGAGTCTTCCTGTGGCTTTGGCCATTTTGAATCAGATAATCTCATGGTTACTATGCCAAGAATGAAAAACAGGAAGAATGGTGTTGCATTCATAGTTAAGACAATGTCAAGTTTTATTGTGAGGTACAATGTTTTGATAGGGTACTGTTACTGAAATATACCCACCAATAGCTAAAGCTAAAGAGGAAGATTTTTACCAAATTTTGCAGTCCTAAATTGACCAAACATGTATCAAGATACGTAATTGATAATTGGTGACTGGAATACAAAAGTTGGAAACAGTGAAGGAATGGTAGGATGTACAGACTTGCTGACAAAAATTCATTCAGAAACAAAGACACAGAAGGCAACTGGACACATGAAACTCACTTGATGGACTGCATAGGAATCAGACTGACTATATATCTGTGGAAGGAATCTTCGTAAAATATCAGCAATCAAAACCAAGCCAGGTGCTGACTGAAACAGACCATCAATTACTTAAATGCAAGTTCAAATTGAGGTTGAAGAAAATAAGTCCATGAGAAACAAAAATATATTGAGTCTATTCCACTTGAATTAAAAATCATCTTAAGAATAGGTTTGAAGCATTGAACACCAATGCTCTTAGACCAGATGAGTTGTGGGATAACATCAAGGATATTATCCATGAAAAGTACAAAGGAGAAGAGAAAAAATACCAAAATAGATGTCTGAAAAGACCCTGAAAATTGTACTAGGGCATGGTGAAGCCAAAACAAAGGAGGGAGATGATAAGTAAAAGCTGAACAAGATTTCAAAGAGATGTAATATGCAGAGAGCAGAAGTCAGAGAATAAAAAGTTTCTTGACATTTCTCAAGCTGAAAGAACTGAAAAATAAATTGAAGCCTTGAGTTGGCAATACTTAGAGATGCTATGGCCAAAATCTTTTAGTGACCCAGGAAGCATCAAAAGATGATAGAAAAGAATTGGCAGACATGGAAAATATTTTAGAAAGTACCATATGATCAAGAGCCATTACTAGTGAAAGAATTTCAAGCTACACTGAAGGGACTGGTGAAAAATAAGGCCACAGGAATCGATTAATGTTTCAACTGACAGATGGTAGTTCTGGATGCACTCACCAGTCTCTGTGAGAAAATTTTGAGGACAGCTACCTGGCCCAGTAGCTGGAAGAGATCCGTGTTCCCATTCCCAAGGGAGGTGATCCAACAGAATGTATGTATTTGACTGTGGATAATAACAAAATGTGGTTAACATAGAGAATGATGGGAATCCCAGAACACATAATGGTGCTTATGCAAAACCTATAACTAGAGCATGAGGATGTTCAGAGAAAGGAAACACTGTTGTTGTTAAGTGCCATCAAGACCCATAACTATTCTATAAACAGCAGATCTGAATCCTGTCCTAGCCTGTGCCATCCTCACACTTCCTGACAAATTAGAGCCCATTGCATCAGTCACCATGTCAATCCACTTGGTCAAAAATCATCTTCGCCTTCACTGACTTTACCTTTCTGAGCTTCATGTACCTCTCAAGCAATTGCCCCTTCTAGTAATATGCCTGAAGCATGTGAAGCGAAACCACCAGTGAGCACTCTGGGTACTCTCTCTTCAAAACATGTTTGTTCTTTTGGCAGTCCATAAGATGTTCAGCACTCCAGCACCACAGCTCAAAGGTCTCAATCCTGTCAATCCTCATTCATTGTCTAGCTCTCAGATGCATAACAAGTGATCAGAAAGACCATGGCCTGAATCAAATGCATCTTCGTCTTCAAACTGGTATCATTAATCCTCAATAATTTGGAGAGGTTCCTAAAAGCACTGTTGTTGATTGCTTTCGAGTAGAGCACGACTCATAGCGACTTTATGAACAAAAGACCCAAACCCTTTGCATAAATATCATCATTTCTCAAAGTTCATAGTTTCCAGAGGCATGTGACTTAGGAAGTGGATGCCACTTCTGCTTCCAAATGTGTTTTATAACTGGGAGCTCCACCAAACTGTCCACATTGGGGAAACCATTCATTCTGGTATTTGATATCCCAATCCCAGAACATTTGATTGTGCTAATGCGAAACCTATACTTGGACCAAGAGGCAGTCATCAGAACAGAGCAAGGAAACACTACATGGTTCAAAATAAAGAAGAGGGTTCGTCAGGGATGTATTTTGTCTCCATACCTTTTCAATCTGTATGCAGAACAGATCATCTGAGACGCTGGACTGTACGAGGAGGAATGTAGCATCAGGATTGGTGGAGGAGTCATCAACAACCTGTGTTATGCAGATGACACAACCCTTCTTGCTGAAACTGAGGAGGACTTGAAGCGCTTGCTGCAGATGGTCAAGGACTGCAGCCTTCTATATGGATTGAAGCTCAACATCAAGAAAACAGATTCTCACCACTGGACCAATTGGCAGCATCAGCATGGTGAAGAGATTGAGATAGTTAACAATTTTAGTTTGCTTGGCTCCATAATCAACACTCTTGGTACCAGCAGCCAGGAAATCAAGAGATTAATTGCATTGAGAAAGTCGGCTGTGAGGGACCTCTGAGGAGTACTGAAGAGCAACGACATCAGGCTGGAGACTTAGGTGCGCCTGATCTGGGCTATAGTCTTCACAATTATGTGCTATGCGTTAGAGAGTTGGACAGTGAATAGGGATGATAGAGAATTGATGCCTTTGAACTGAGGTGCTGGAGAAGAGTGTTGAACATACCATGGACTGCTAGGAGAAAAACAGGTTTGTCCTGGAGAGAGTGAAGCCGGAATGCTCCTTGAAGTCAGGGAAGAGTGGAAGAGTGTTCCTCCAGATATAACAGCACTAGTCTCATTTAGCAGTGTTAAGTGTCATCAAGTCGAATACGACTGAGTAGGCTTTGCACAAAAGACCTGAATTCTCTGGAGCTCTGGTGGCCTAGTGGCAAGAAGCTGCACTGCAATCCCAGAGGTGCAAGGTTTGAATCCACCAGATGCTCTACAGGAGAAGGAGGGACAATCTCCTCCTGTAGCAGTCAGATCTGATTTGACGGTGCACACACACAAAATAATAAAAATTTTTAAGAAAAGGCCTGAACTCTGTTCTACAACTACCATCATTTCTGTACATTTATATAGTTTAGAGAGTTTGTAGAGTTTCAAGAGGCATCTAGTTTAGGAAGTGTATCCTGCTCCTGCTTCCCAACATAAATCAATCTGGAAGTTCATCCAAACATTGTATACAATGGGTAACCATTATGGTATATGACAAGACTATGGAACAGTGCAGCACCACAGCAACACCAAGTGGTTTGGTTCAGCAAATAGACAAAAGATTGCTGTGTCATTTAAAGAATATTCATTTGAAAATTAATAAATTTGGCCTGAGGGCCTGCGGCCCTCTGGCCCTGTAGGATTTTTGGAGTCACACCTTCGAGCAGACCTCCACCCTTGGCCACAGGCTCAAGGACACCCATTCACACCACCAGGTGAGCTCTGGTGGCCTAGTGGCAAGAAGCTGCACTGCAATCCCAGAAGTGAACAGTTCGAATCCACCAGATGCTCTGCTGGAGAAGGAGGGACAATCTCCTCAGCTACCAGTCAGATCAGATTTGACAGTACACACACACACACAAAGATAGACATTTAAAACAAACAAAAAAAAAACCCCAACACCAAAAACTTCCCTTACGTGACCAGACACATCCTCCATCAAGATGTAAGCTAGCAGCCAAACTCCCAGAGAGGAGCCTTCAGTTTCTGGCCTGTAGTCCCATCTCCTCAGCTTTAAAATAGTCTATGCAAAAATCATACAAAAGTAAAAACTAGCAAAGGTTCCAAAGTATTAATTTTTTCACCAGAAAAATAATTTTACACAGAATAGATATCAATGTTTTTTGCTGTATAAAATTATTAATTTTTAACTTACTATTTGTAGAATAGGTTAAAGGATATTTAGTGGATTATTCAGGTTCCAGATAAAACCAGAATCTATTCCAGCTGAATGAACAATCCAAATATGTTTTAAAATTAAGAAAGATGTATGTCAGGGTTGTATCCTTTCTCCATATCTATTCTATATGTTGAACAAATTATTCAAGAAGCTAGACTCTGAAGAAGAATGTGGCATCAAGACTGGAGAAAGACTTATCAATAACCTGTATTATGCAGATGACACAACCCTGCTTTTTAAAAGTGAGGAAAACAAAGTGCTAGATGCAGAAGATGAAAGAATATAATCTGCAATATGGATTTCATCTCAATGTAAAAACAAAATACCAGCAAAATTTCTCACCCCTAGACAGACAACATGATAGATGGAAAGATTGAAACTATCAATGGTTTTATCTTGGATCCAAAATAAAAATGCTTGCTACCAGCACTGAGGAGATCAGAAGACATATTGCACTGGGGAAGTTTGCAGTATGGGACCTGTCCAAATTATTGAGGAGCTGTGATGTCAGTTTGAGGACTGTGGTGTATTTGACTCAGGCCATGGTCTTTTCAGTCAATTGCTGTGCATCTGAGGGCTGACTAATAAGGAGGACAGAGAAGAATCTATGCCTTTGAGTTGTGGTGTTGGAGAAGAGTACTGAATGTCCTATGGACTTCCAAAAGAACAATTAAGTTTTTCTTGAAGAAAGTGCTACCAAGGTGCTCTTTAGATTGGTAGAAGACTCCTAAACAAATTTCATTATGCAGATAATGCAATCGTGCTCACTAAAACCGAGGAGGATTTGAAGCGTTTGCTGTAGATGATCAAGGACTGCAGCCTTCAGTTATGGGTTGCACTCACTGTCAAGAAAACAAAGATTCTCACCACTGGGCCAGTAGGCAGTATCATGGTAGATAGAAGTTTGAAGTTGTTAAAGATTTTGTCTTGCTCAGATCCAAAATCAACATTCTTGGCACCTGCAATCAGGAAATCAAGAGTTGCATTGGGGAAAAAAAAGTTGCATTGGGAAAATCTGCTGTGAAGCACCTCTCCAGACTGCTGAAGCAAAGGTGTCAGTCCAAAGATTGAGGTCCACCTGACCTAGGCCATAGTCTTCTCAGTTGCTTGCTATGCATCTGACAGCTGGACAATGAATAAGGATGACAGAAGAATCAATGCCTTTGAGTTGTGCTCCTGGACAAGAGTATTAAACATACCATAGACTTCCAAGAGAACAAGCAGGTCTGTCCTGGAAAAAGGATTGGAAGCAAGGATTTTGAAGCTCCATCATATGTAATTTGTTTATGTTGTCAAGAGGGGCCAGTCCTTGGAGAAGGACATCATATTTGCAAGGGTGGAAGGTGAGGGCAGGAAAGGAAGACCCTGGATGGGATAGATTAACACAGTGATTATGGCAGTGGGGTCATGTGCGTCAGAGACGCTGAGGTAGGCTCAGGATAGGGCAAAGCTTAGTCAGAGCCATTGCTCATAGGGTTACTATGAGTTGTAGTCAACTTGATGGCATATAACAACAACAGCACTGATAGGGTTTCCACAAGAAAAAGATTGAGAACCCAATTACAAATTGAGCAAAAGAAGGGAAAAGACTTCACAAAGGAGGACACTTTAATGGCCAAGGAATACATGAGGAATTATACAAAATCACTGGCAATTGGAAACATGCAAAGCAAAACAACAGTGAGATACCAATATCAACCAAGCAGGCATAGCAAAGTTCAACAGAACAGTAAACAATAAATATATCCTTAGTAGGATCAAGAAGCAATGAAATGAAATGAACGTGGCTGAAGCTGAGTAAGTGTTGGAGAGAGTATTACGGGGAAGAAGTCAGAAAGGTATTCAGGGATCAGATCTTTTAGAAACTAGTCATCATAAAGACTGTGCTTTACTTTGCTTGAGAGAAGTCACCAGAGGGTTCCACAGGGTGGGAAGGTGACTTTGATAGCCCTTTGTTTGTATGATCCTATTGGAAGAAAGAAACTTTCTCCCTTTCAACAGTAAGGGGAAAAAATTCCAGAAATTTTCTTTTTTTTATTATTTTATTAATTTTTGTGAGTGTACCGTCAAATCAGATCTGACTGGTACAGGAGGAGACTGCCCCTCCTTCTCTAGCAGAGCATCTGGTGGATTCGAACAGAGTACCTCTGGGATTTTGGTGCAGCTTCTTGCCCCTAGGCCACCAGAGCTCCCTCAGAAATTTTCAATACTTGAATTTACTTTTCAAAATTCCAGAAGGAGGATGGTGGAAATGATTGGAGATGACATGATCAGCTATCGAGTGATAATAGTTAAAACTAGGTGAAAGATCAATGAGGAATAATTTTTTATTTGAAATTTTCCATTGTAAAGTTTAAAAAGTACAAGACAAGGGTTTCATGTAGCTAAATCACATTGACCAGAAAGCCTAAATGTTGTTTTTGTTATGTACCAATTAGTTGGAACAAACTCATAGCGGCTGTTCATTGCATGGGAGGAAACTGTCCATCTGTCTCATGTGGAGACCTCTTCAGAGTAGTGAAAAGCAATGATGTCAGTCCAGAGACTAAGATGGCCCTAATCCAGGCTATGGTCTTCACAATTACTTGCTGTGCATCAGAGAGCCAGACAATGACTAAGGATGACAGAAGAAGAATTGATGCCTTTGAATTGTGGTGCTGTAGAAGAGTCATGAACATACAATGGACCACGAAGAAAACAAATAGGTCTATCTTGGTGGTTGTTGTTGTTAAATGCCGTTAAGTCCTCAGCAACTCATAGCAATCCTATGAACAAAAGACCTGAACACTTTTATAACTTTTCTTCTTCAAGTTCATAGGGTTTCCAGAGGTGAGCTATTTCAGAAGTGGATACCACCACTCCTGCTTCCAAGCTTGTTTTAATCAGGGAGTTCCACCAAACACTGTCCACCACGGTGACCAATATCACATTTGGCTTATCAGGGTCACAGTGTTCAGCGTAACAGCAACCATGAGTTACCTCTGTACTGCAAATCGACAGACCAGTGCTATACCACCTAGAAGAATGTGTGACCAAAAACAAAAGCAGCCTGAGGACCCTACAGGATTTAAAAATTCCAGCACGCCCACATGCTGGTCGACTCTTAACCTGAGACCGCCTAGTTCATCTGGCAAGTCCCATCTGCTGACACCACTTGGGATGAAAGGGTGAAAACTAATTTCTCCTTGGAGCCTAGGATCATGAAGCTCTGTCTCCCATACTTTGGGCCCGTTGCCAGGAGGGACTGATCCTTGAAGAAGGACATCAGGTTTAGAAGGGTGGAGGGACAGTGCAGGAGAGGAAGACTCCAGATGAGATGGATTTATACAGTAATGGGGGCAATGCGGGGGGGTAGGTTTGTCAGACCTAGTGAGACAGGCTCAGGACAGGGCAGGCTTCAGAGCTGTTGTACATGGAGTCACTATGGGTCACAGGTGACTTGAAGGCACATAACAACAACATCTCATGAGGAACAGCTGGTGGATTCAACCTGGTACCTTTGCACCAGTAGCACAATTCCTTACCACTAGACCACTGGAATTCCCTTATATATTCATTATAAGTTAACAGTTTGGTTATAGTAATTTTATGAACTTGGCTATATTTGTAATCTATAGATTAAAAAAAATGTAGTGCAACAATGAATGAATGAAAATCCAAAATCTCTGTAAATGTTCATTGACATTAATAAAATAAAATTTAAAAAAAAGAAAGAAAGCATGCTTAGTGAAGTAAAGAAATCAATCACAAAAGCCAAAAAAAAAAATCACAGAATATTAGAGGGGGAAATGAACTGGCGTGGCGGGAAGGGAGAGGGGAGAAAATGTGCAACAATGAATAAATGAAAATCTAACTTTTCTGTACATTTTTGTTAAATCATAATTAAAATTTTTAAAATTCTTTAAAATAAAAAAATAACCTAAATGTAGAAGATTCTGGATTAGATTTATAATGTTTTTCCTGTAAAGGGCTAGATAGTAAATATTTTAGGCTTTCCAAAACCCATCGTTTTTTGTTAGAACTTCGCTGTGACTTGAAAGTTAGACCATTGTCATTGACTTGATTCCTATCGTTGAACAGAGTAGAACTGTCTACTGCAGCTGTATGTTTTTACAGAAACAGAACTCCTCAGAGAGCTCTGGTGGCCTAGTGGCAAGATGCTGCACTGCAATCCCAGAGCTACGTGGTTCAAATCCACCAGATGCTCAGATGCTCTGCTGGAGAAGGAGGGGGCAATCTCCTCCTGTACCAGTCAGATCTGATTTGACGGTACATGTAAAAATAATACAATAAAAAAAAAAAAAGAACTCCTCATCCTTCTCCTGAGGAACAGCTAGTGAGTTTAGACTATTTACCACCTCCCCCAGTCTATATGTGTAAAGAAACTTGAAATATGACAAAGATGACATTGTAGATCATAGCAAGATAATACACTCCTCAACATTTGATACTTAGACAGTTGGCTAAGTTAGAAAAAAATAAAACAACAAACATCTCAAATTCACTGTCATTGAGTGGGTTCTGACTCATAGCAACCCTCCATCTGGTTTCTGAGGCTATAAATTCTAACAGGAAGACACTGCTCATCTTTCTCTCTCAGAGATGCTGGAAGGGAGCTGTGCTTCCATCTCATTCTTTCCATCTAAGAATAAGGAAGCTGAGAACCTTGCAAATGAGACAGCGAGGGACTCATTGGTCTACTCCTCTTCTTTGGTTACAGCTGAATTCTTAAATCGTTATGCCATCAGAGTCCCAGAACTTGAAAGTAGCCATTGTCATTGTTGTTAGGTGTCATTGAATTGACTCCAGCTGATGCAGAATCAATCCAATATGAAACTCACAGTCTCTGCTACGTTTAAGCCCAGTGTTGCAGTCACTGTGTTGATTCAGTTTGTTAAGGGCCTTCTCTACTTTACTGATTTTCCCCTTTTCCAAGCATGATGCCATTTTCCAAGAAACTGATCCTACCTGATCATTTTCCCAAAGCCTGCGTGACCAAGTCCCACCATCTTCACTTCCAGGGAACACTCTAGAGACACTGCCTCCAAAACAGTTATTTAATTTTTTTGAAGTTCTTGGTATATTTAATATTGTTTGCCAATACCACAATTCAAAGACATCAGTGATTTTTCCCTTCTTCCTATTCATTGTTCAATTTTGACATATATAGGAAATGACTGAAATACTTTATCTTGGGTCAGGACACCTCTGTGTTTAAAGGGACATTCTTGCCTTTTAGTACTTACAAGAGCCCCTTGGCGGTAGATTTACCCCGTAGAATACATTGATTTCTTGATTGTAGATTCCTGGGGTTTATTGTGGACCCCAGAAAGTAAAATCCTCGATAGCCTCAATCTTTTCTTCATTTTATCATGATGTTGCTTATTGGTCCATTTGTCAAATTTTCCTCCCTAATGTTGAGGTGTAAACTGTATTAAAAAGTGATAGTCTTTGAGGTTTTTTTCTGATCCAGTGCCTTTGCATAGTCAATAAAACACAAATAGACATCCTTCAGGTATTGTCTGCTTTCAGCCAGCATGATATCCCTGTTACTACAGCCTCTTCCAAATCCAGCTTGAATTCATGGCAGTCTCTGGCAATAAACTGTTCTAGCCATTTTTAAATACTCATCAGCAAGATTTTACTTGCATGTGATGTTGCCAATATTGAATTGATAATTTCCACATTCTGTTGCATCATCTTCTTTGAGTATGGGAACAAACTTAATCTCTTTTAGTCAATTGGCCAAGTAGCTGTCTTCCAAATTTCTTGGTTCAGCCTGGTGATCACATTCAGGGCTGCATCTGTTTATTAAAACAAGTCAATTTGTATCTCATCAATTTCTACAGTCTTTTTTTTTTTTTGGCCAATGCCTACAGTGTAGCTTGAGCATATACTACTTCCTGAAATTATTCCATGTCAGTCAATTCTTTTTGGTATCATGTATTTCCTCCATCTTCTCCAAAGGTCTAAAGTGCAACAATGTCAACTTCAGGACTAAGTTATGTCTGACACAACCTATAATCTTTTCAGCTACTCCCTATGCATCTGAAAATTGATGAATAATAATGACAGAAGAATCTATGCCTTTGAATTGTGGTGTTGGAGAAGAGTACTGAATATCCCATGAACAGCTAAAAGAATAAATATGTCTTGTAAACAAATGCAACCAGAGTGCTCCTTAGAGGCAAAGATGGTGAAACTTCTTAAATATTTTGGGCAAATTAGTAGGAAGGGCCAGTCTTTGAAAGAAGAGACCATGATTAAAGAGGTGGAAGGTCAGCAAAAGAGAGAAGAAGCCTCCATAAGATAGACTGACACAGTGCTCACTTCATCCCGATTACCCGAGTCACTGAATCAATCTCCTCATAGAGGCCCTTCCCCTCCTGCACTGTCTGTCCACCCTACTAAGCATGATGTCCCTCTCCAAGGACCAGTCCCTGCTTACAACATGTCTAAAGTATGTCAGACGAAGCCTCAGAATCCTTGCCTCCAAGGAGCAGCCCGGTTTAACCCTTGATGAATCTGTTTGTTTTCTTAGCAGTCCATGGTACCCTCAATACTTTTCTCCAACACCAAAGCTCAAAGGCATCAATTCTCCTTCTATCCTCCCTAGTCATTGTCCAGCTCTCTGATGCATAAGAAGTGACTGCAAAGACCATGACCTGTATCAGACGCACCTAAGTTTCCAAATAGACACCATTGCTCTTCAGTACTTTGGAGAGGTCCCTAACAGCAGACTTTCCCATCGCAATATGTCTTTTAATTTCCTGGCTACTGGTGCCAAGAGTGTTGAACTGTGGAGCCAAGCAAACTAAAGCTGTGAACAATCTCAATCTCCTCACCATCCATCCTGATGTTGCCAATTGGTCCATTGGTGAGAATCTTTGTCTTCTTGACATTGAGCCTCAACCATATTGAAGGCTGCAGTCCTTGACCTTCTGCAGCAGGTACTTCAGGTCCTCCTCAGTTTCAGCAAGCAGAGTTGTGTCATCTGCATAATGCAGATTGTTGATAGATCTTCCACCAATCCTGTTAATCCAGTGTTTCCTTGCTCCATTCTGACAACTGCCTCTTGGTCCAAGTATAGGTTTTTTATTAGCACAATTAAGTGTTCTGGGATTCCCATTCTTCTCATAGTCAGCCACAGTTTGTTATGATCCACACAGTTAATTTCCTGGCTGCTCGTGGCAAGAGTGTTGACTGTGGAGGCAAACAAACTAAAACTGTGAACAATCTCAATCTCTTCACCATTCATCATGATGCTGCCAATCAATATATAAACAAATGTGTATGACTAGTATAAACAAAGTTTATATTTTCCTCAATTTATTTACTTCATAGCAAACTGAGACCCTTTAGCCACACTTACAATCTTCCTAATCCCCTTACTATCATCCCACATTAGTCCAAAAAAGGGAAAATAAAACTTGGTGGAAGCAAACTGAAATTTTTGCACACCAAAATTTTCTTTAAAATACCGAAACTAAGTGTAGTCCATGGGTATTGTGCTGTTAATGCACTGGGGGCTCACAGTGGCTTGTGGGAGAAATCTCTGTGATTTACAGCCTGAATGGAACAAAGGATACATTGCTGATGTCAGATAGATCTTGACTGAAAGCAGAGTATACCAGAGAGGTGTTTACTTTCATTTTATTGATTATGCAAAGGCATTTGAATAAATTATGGCTAACATTGGAAAGAACAGGAATCTCTGAGCACTTAATTGTGCTCATTCAAAAGCTATACAATACACTGAGCAGATTGTGCTCAAGTGAAACCTATGCTCAGACCAAGAATCAGTCCTCATAACAGCTAGGAAACACTGCACAGTACAAAATCAGGAAACAAGTGCATCAGGGATGCACCCTGTCTCAATATCTTTTCAAATGTATGCAGAACAGATCATTCTGGAGGCTGGGATTTATGAAGAGGAATGTGGCATCAGATTGGAGGAAGACTCATCAACAATCTACGTTATGCAGAAGACACAACCTTGCTTGCTGAAACTGAGGTGGACCTGAAGCATTTGCTGCAGGTCAAGGATTGTAGTCTTCAATATGGATTGAAGCTCAACTTCAAGACCACTGCGCCATTGGCAGCACCATGATAGATGAAGAAAAGATTGAGGTTGTTAACAATTACAGCTTACTCAGCTCCAAAGTCAACAAACACTCTTGGCACCAGCAGTCAGGAAATCAAAAGACGAATCAAATTGGGAAACTGTGCTCTCATGGAGGGACCTATGTAGAGTACTGAAGAACAGCAATGTCAGTCTAGAGACTAAGATGCACCTGATCGAGACCATGGTCTTCATAATTACTTGCTATGTAACAGAGAGCTGGACAATGCCTAAGGATGACAGAAGAAGAATTGATACCTTTGAGTTGTGGTGCTGGAAAAGAGTTTTGAACATACCATAGACTGCCAAGAAAACCAGTAAGTCTGTCTTGGAGAGGGTGAAACTAAATTTCTCCTCGGAGGCTAGGATTTTGAAGTTTCTTTTCACATACTTTGGGCACGTGGCCAGTAGGGACGAGTCCTTAGAGAAGGACATCATGCTTGGAAGGGTGGAGGGCATGCAGAAGAAGAAGATCTTGGATGAGATAGATTGGTACAATAACGGTAATTAGGGTAGGTGTGTTGGAGTCAGTGAGACTGGCTCAGAATAGGGCAGGCTTCTGAGCTGTTGTACATAGGGTCACTATGAATCGCAGGTGACTCCTTGGCACATAATAACAAGAACAAGTGGCAACTGTGCAAACAGAACAGGCAACACTGCATGACTTAAAATAAGGAAAAGTGTGTGTCAGGGTTGTATCCTTTCTACATACTTTTTCAATCTGTATGTTGAGCAAATAATTTGAGAAGCTGGATTATATGAAGAAGAATATGACATTAAGTTTGGACGACAACCTACACTATGCAGATGATGCAACCTTGCTTGAAGAAAGGGAAGAAAACTTGTAATAAGAGGCAGAAGATCCAAGACTAACTTGCCTTCAATATGGGTTACACATAAATATCAAGAAAACAAAAATTCTCACCACTGGACCAATAAGCAACATCATGATAGATGGAGAAAAGATTGAAGTTGTCAATTATTTCTTTTTATTTGGACCATAATCAATACCCATAATTCGTTCTGCTAAGATTAGACCCTTTATGTTTTGAATCAACATAGTCTCAAATGCTTAACTTGCTAAATAAGTCCATGATTTCTAACAGCAACAACTTCTCTTTGGTTCAGTTCCTCAGGACCTCTATGTCCCTTGGGCTCAGTATTTTGCTGGAAAGGCCTCCAGACTCAGACCTGTCAGGGGAATGACTCATGTGACTGTTGATATGAAGGCTGGTTTTGCAGAAAATGATGAGAAATATGCCAGCTAGATGCAGCTGGATACTTAGTCCACAGTATCTGATTTCTTAGTCCAGACTTCTCATCCTCTAGCTGGCTTGGGCTAAATCAAGTCATGCTGCCGCTCCTGTGTTAACTTCACACACAGTCACAGTGTGGAAAATGCTCCCACAGCTGTTGATGATTTGCAAGACCATGTGTCCATAGTTAAGGTAGCTGGAGATCATTTCCCCAGCTACGCAATGGATAGAAAAGCCATTTTTTAAAAAGTTCCGACACCAGACCATGGTATTAACAGTCTAGAAATAAAAAGACATGTTGTTGTTGTTGTTGTTGTT